>NC_068430.1:45479452-46079452 GCF_023373465.1 Oncorhynchus keta | reverse complement strand
ATAGGGATGTATGGTAATTTATATGGATTTATAGTAGTTTTTGGGATGTATGGTAGTTTATAGCGATGTATGGTAATTTGTATGGTAATTTATAAGGATGTATGCCAATTCTTTGGAATGTATGGTAATTTATAGGGATGTATGGTAAATTATGGGGATATATGGTCATTTATATGAATGCATGGTAATTTATATGGATGCATGATAGTTTATAAGGATGTATGGCAGTTAATAGGGATGTATGGTAATTTATATGGATGCATGGTAATTTATAAGGATGTATGGTAATTTATAGGGATGTATGGTAATTGTTAGGGATGTATGGTCGTTTATACACCTGATGATCAAAACAGAAGTCCACACACAGTCAAAGCTAATATTCTCGCTCATGTTCTGTATGTATGTGTTCATGTTCATCCCTGCAGGGCAAATTCTATGCCTGCACAGATCCTGACAAAATGACAGAGGAGGAGTGCAAGTAAGAGAGTGCAGTGATATTGTTTATTCCCTCGCACACAACATTGCATGAAAGTACAGAATGGAGCATTACATTAGTCCTGCTTTCTCTGCCACACTCTCCTCTCCCATGTACTCTCTTTCACTCATTTATCTCTTTATTTCTTTCATTTTTGTTATTTTCATTTTTTTATTTCTTTATCTCTTTCTCTTTCTCGCTCTCTCTTTCTCTCTCCCTCCCTCGCTCTCTCCTTCTCAGGGGCAACTACATTAGGTACCAGGAAGGTGCCATCCATCCGATGACCATCCATAAGAGAGAATGGATCAATGCAGAGCTCAACTTTGACAACATCCTCGAAGGCATGCTGGCTCTCTTCACTGTCTCCACCTTCGAGGGCTGGCCAAAGTGAGACATACATAGAAGCTTGGGATTTTGTATTTATCACATGGCATGCCTAGTAAAGTACTATGGAACACATAACAATGTATGTATGTCATGCTTGCTCAAATGCCTGTGTGTGTGTGTGTGTGTGTGTGTGTGTGTGTGTGTGTGTGTGTGTGTGTGTGTGTGTGTGGGTGTGGGTGTGTGTGGGTGTGTGTGGGTGTGGGTGTGTGTGTGTGCACGCAGGTTGCTCTACAAGGCCATAGACTCTAACATGGAGGATGTGGGTCCGGTGTACAACAACCGCATCGCCATCTCCATCTTCTTCATCGTCTACCTCATCCTCATCGCTTTCTTCATGATGAACATTTTCGTGGGTTTCGTCATCGTTACATTTCAGGAGCAGGGAGAGCAGGAGTACAAGAACTGCGAGCTGGATAAGAACCAGGTGTGTGTATCTGGGTGTGTGTGTATGTCTCTCTCTCTCTCTCTCTCTGTTTTGTTTGTTGTTCTGACACACAGGCGTGTGTAACCCCTCTGTGTCCTGTCTTCCCTCTGACAGCGTGCGTGTGTCGAGTACGCCCTGAAAGCCCGGCCGCTGCGCTGCTACATTCCTAAGAACCCGTACCAGTACAATGTGTGGTACATCGTCACCTCCTGCTACTTTGAGTACCTGATGTTCCTGCTCATCATGCTGAACACCATGTGTCTGGGGATGCAGGTAATGCTATTGGAGGTGGTTCTCATTTCAAATACTAAAACGGGATTCTTTGAAAGGACTTCTCCTGCGTCACATCAATACGATGGCCTCTGCGAGATGTTCCTACTACATATGTCCATCCCTTCTCCATACCTAGGAGGTCTGTTTTTTTTTATGGGGGCACCCTTGAAAACAAGATGGGCATCTCAAGAGATTTCATCCTGGAAAATGACAAATCAAATAATATTAATGAATAAATATCTTCCCTTTTTCATTTCCTTCTTCTCTCCCCCCTCTCTCTTCTCCCACAGCACTGTAACCAGTCAACCCATGTGACCGACCTGTCAGACATGCTGAACGTGATCTTCACTGTGCTCTTCACTGTGGAGATGGTCCTCAAACTCATGGCCTTCAAAGCTAAGGTCAGTGGTCCATAACCATGTCCTGAATGCACTACACTTCCCAAGATGCCTTGCAAATCAATGTGGGATCACAATGAATAATAGCACAGTGGTAATAGCACAGTGGTTATGTAGCAACTTCGTACTTCTTCATTGTGTGTTGCCCTCTTCTCAAACTCATGACCATCAAGGTTCAGAGCTGGAATGTCTGTAGGTTAAGATACCTTTTATACACACACGCACGCACGCACGCACGCACGCACGCACGCACGCACGCACGCACGCACGCACGCACGCACGCACGCACGCACGCACGCACGCACGCACGCACGCACACACACACACACACACACACACACACACACACACACACACACACACACACACACACACACACACACACACACACACACACACACACACACACACACACACACACACACACACGTGATGAATATCTTTCCTTCCCCCTAGGGTTACTTTGGAGACCCTTGGAACGTCTTTGACTTTGTCATCGTCATCGGCAGCGTCGTTGACGTCATCCTGAGTGAAGTCGATGTGAGTATTGCCATTGCGTAATGTTATTCTGAAATATGTAAGTATTGTTATGTACTGTAATATGTTATGTACTGTAATACTCACAATCCCCACTGTTCCTAAAATGTTTAGGTTTACTAAACAGTTCAGGTGGACCCACTGTGCATTTTTGTCTTCACATTTTGAATTTCTTGGGTTATTATTTATAAGGCTGAGGAAAATCTACAGATATTTCACAATAAATGCTCTGTCCTGTCATCTGACTTTCTGGACTGTGTTTACACCCCTGTCTGACACCCCACCCACTTAGAGAAACTCAGGACAGGCTCCCCTGTCAGAACTCGGCCCCAATAATAGCACTGAGGATGCGGTCAGTATTCGCCAAGGGGTAACCCTCGCACTACCACCCACCTATGCCCCGGCTGCACCCTCATCCCCCCGAACACACCATCCTCCTGAAGCCCTGCAGCACGTGGCTGTAGCTTGCCTCACCCACCTGCCACGCCTTGAACACCACACCACACCCTGTCTGCTTGGTTACTTTATGCCCCTAACATAATAACTGTTTGGTAATTTCCCTCATTGCTTTTACTGTTTGAGACTGAGAGGGCTGATTCCAGATCAGTTGTTAAGGGCAGAAAACAACCACTGTCACCTTGTTTCACCTCCCACCACCATGTGTCCAGCGAACTGTCAATCATTCCTACTAGTAAGTAAGAGATTGACATCCTTCTGTGGTTTTTACTGTGATTCCTGTACGAGGGACTGAGTCAACAGGTTTGGCGTCAGGTTCTAGATTTAAAGCAGCATTTCACATGTTTCGCTTCGGAAAAGTAAATGTAATTTTAGAAAACATAATGTTAACTCAAGTTGCCATTACAGTAAACCTTCAGAAGACCCCATCAACCATTTTCACATCTTCACCCCTCAGCCGTCATCCAGTCGTATATTACAACGTTGTCCTTTTTTTGTGCTCAAATGCATTCTCTCCCTCTCTCTCCCCCTTACTGCAGTCTTTCATCCTCCATTTTCTCCTCCACCTTTGCCACCTTTGCCCCACGCAAAGCTGGCCCTGTCCCCTTTCGCCACTTCCTGTGTCTGATGTCACTTCATGTCTGACTTCACTTCCTGTGTCTCCCGTCTCTCCCCCTCACAGGCAGCCCTGGCCTCCTCTGGAGGACTATACTGTCTCCACGGCTGCGCTGTAATTATTTGCCCGTAGACACTGCAAGAGCATTGCATGAAATCGCATCAAACATTGCATGAAACTCTGCGTTAGCATTGTTTATTCATTGTACCAGACATTGCGTTGCAAATTGTTAGACTACTAAACTGTTGGAGCTAGGCACACAAGCATTTTGCTACACCCACAAATAACATTGGCTAAATGTGTGCATGTGACTAATAGAATTTGATTTGATTTGATCTTCAGTCTCAGTAAAAGCCAGGACAAGAAGCATTTTCAGCTGTTTATTTCTTTGGTGCCTTCAGGAGGTGAACCCAATGCAAGCGATAGCAGATTCTGAAAATGCCCGTGTGTCAATCACCTTCTTCCGACTGTTCCGTGTGATGCGTCTGGTGAAACTGCTGAACCGTTCTGAAGGGATCCGGAACCTTCTGTGGACCTTCATCAAGTCCTTACAGGTCAGAGTTCACTCCGTTTCTTTGCCTTTCATTCTGTAAGATGCACAAGTCTCATTCTGTAAGATTCACATTTCTTTGCCTTTCACAAGTCTCAGGATTTGATTGGACAGTGTGCACCAGTCTGACTATGTAATTGGTTGTTGTGCTGCAGGCCCTGCCCTATGTCGCCCTGCTCATCCTCATGCTGTTCTTCATCTATGCTGTGGTTGGGATGCAGGTATTGCACACACACACACACACACACACACACACACACACACACACACACACACACACACACACACACACACACACACACACACACACACACACACACACACACACACACACACACACACACACACACACACACGTACAGCACTCTCAGATGAGATGTATGTGTGTGTCTCCTGCAGATATTTGGTAAGATAGCGCTAATAGACGGGACGTACATCAACAGGAACAACAACTTCCAGACGTTCCCCCATGCTGTGCTGCTGCTCTTCAGGTGGGTGATCTGATCCATCAGTCCACTAACTCTGTTTCCATTTTCTTCCATTGCCTTTGCAAGTTGTACTGTCTCTCTTTCCCCTACCCCCTCTCTCCCTCTTCATACCCCTCTCTCTCCCCCTCCACCCTCTCTCCCACTTCCTCCCTCTCTCTCTCTCTCCCCCTTCCCCTCTCTCCTGCTTCCTCCCTCTCACTATCTCTCTCTCTTTCTATCCCTCACCCCTCTCTCTCTCTCCCTCCAGGTGTGCGACAGGTGAGGCGTGGCAGGAAGTAATGTTGGCGTGTCTGTATGGGAAGAGGTGTGACCCTAAGTCAGACTACCTGCCTGGGGAGGAGATGACCTGTGGAGCCAGCTTCGCCATCATCTACTTCATGAGCTTCTACATGCTCTGTGCCTTCCTGGTGAATGACACACACACACATGCAAATCAAATCAACTTTTATTTGTCACATACACATGGTTAGCAGATGTTAGTGCGAGTGTAGCGAAATGCTTGTGCTTCTAGTTCCGACAATGCAGTAATAACCAACAAGTAATCTAGCTAACAATTCCAAAACTACTACCTTATAGACACAAGTGTAAGGGGATAAAGAATATGTACATAAAGATATATGAATGAGTGATGGTATTGAGTGCAGTATATACATATGAGATGAGTATGTAAACAAAGTGGCATAGTTAAAGTGGCTAGTGATACATGTATTACATAAGGATGATATAGAGTACAGTATATACGTATACATATGAGATGAATAATGTAGGGTATGTAAACATTATATTAGGTAGCATTGTTTAAAGTGGCTAGTGATATATTTTACATAATTTCCCATCCATTCCCATTATTAAAGTGGCTGGAGTTGAGTCAGTGTGTTGGCAGCAGCCACTCAATGTTAGTGGTGGCTGTTTAACAGTCTGATGGCCTTGAGATAGAAGCTGTTTTTCAGTCTCTCAGCCCCAGCTTTGATGCACCTGTACTGACCTCGCCTTCTGGATGATAGCGGGGTGAACAGGCAGTGGCTCGGGTGGTTGCTGTCCTTGATGATCTTTATGGCCTTCCTGTGACATCGGGTGGTGTAGGTGTCCTGGAGGGCAGGTAGTTTGCCCCCGGTGATGCGTTGTGCAGACCTCACTACCCTCTGGAGAGCCTTACGGTTGTGGGCGGAGCAGTGGCTGTACCAGGCGGTGATACAGCCCGACAGGATGCTCTCGATTGTGCATCTGTAGAAGTTTGTGAGTGCTTTTGGTGACAAGCCGAACTTCTTCAGCCTCCTGAGGTTGAAGAGGCGCTGCTGCACCCTTCTTCACGATGCTGTCTGTGTGGGTGGACCAATTCAGTTTGTCTGTGATGTGTACGCCGAGGAACTTAAAACTTACTACCCTCTCCACTACTGTTCCATCGATGTGGATAGGGGGTGTTCCCTCTGCTGTTTCCTGAAGTCCACAATCATCTCCTTAGTTTTGTTGACGTTGAGTGTGAGGTTATTTTCCTGACACCACACTCCGAGGGCCCTCACCTCCTCCCTGTAGGCCGTCTCGTCGTTGTTGGTAATCAAGCCTACCACTGTTGTGTCGTCCGCAAACTTGATGATTGAGTTGGATGCGTGCGTGGCCACGCAGTCGTGGGTGAACAGGGAGTACATGAGAGGGCTCAGAACGCACCCTTGTGGGGCCCCAGTGTTGAGGATCAGCGGGGTGGAGATGTTGTTGCCTACCCTCACCACCTGGGGGCGGCCCGTCAGGAAGTTCAGTACCCAGTTGCACAGGGCGGGGTCGAGACCCAGGGTCTCGAGCTTGATGACGAGTTTGGAGGGTACTATGGTGTTAAATGCCGAGCTGTAGTCGATGAACAGCATTCTCACATAGGTATTCCTCTTGTCCAGATGGGTTAGGGCAGTGTGCAGTGTGGTTGAGATTGCATCGTCTGTGGACCTATTTGGGCGGTAAGCAAATTGGAGTGGGTCTAGGGTGTCAGGTAGGGTGGAGATGATATGGTGCTTGACTAGTCTCTCAAAGCACTTCATGATGACGGAAGTGAGTGCTACGGGGCGGTAGTCGTTTAGCTCAGTTACCTTAGCTTTCTTGGGAACAGGAACAATGGTGGCCCTCTTGAAGCATGTGGGAACAACAGACTGGGATAGGGATTGATTGAATATGTCTGTAAACACACCAGCCAGCTGGTCTGCGCATGCTCTGAGGGCGCGGCTGGGGATGCCGTCTGGGCCTGCAACCTTGCAAGGGTTGACACATACACATATACACACATTTGCATGCTGAGACATACATTCACACACACACACACACACATATGATGCTGTTGTCCTCCACAGATCATCAACCTGTTTGTGGCAGTCATCATGGACAACTTTGACTACCTTACACGTGATTGGTCCATCCTGGGTCCTCATCACCTGGACGAGTTCAAGAAGATCTGGGCAGAGTACGACCCAGAGGCCACGTAAGTGTGTGTGTGTGTGTGTTTGTTGCCCCTTCATTTACTATATATGGACGGTATAAATGGGGTTTATCTTATGACTCGTCTTTTTATCCTATTATCAGTGTACTGCAGTTAGATTATTTACAGTAGCTGTTGCTTCCCCTCCTGTTCTGCAGGGGGCGTATTAAGCACCTGGACGTGGTGACTCTGCTGCGTAGGATCCAGCCTCCTCTGGGTTTTGGAAAGTTCTGCCCCCATAGAGTAGCCTGCAAGGTGAGAGATACAGGAGGGAATCTGTTCAATTATTGTATGTGTTAATTTAACATATCTATTAAGGCAGCAGACACCTTTTTTTAAATGTCTTTATTGATTCTGCCTGCAGAGACTGGTGTCCATGAACATGCCACTCAACAGTGACGGAACGGTCACCTTTAACGCTACGCTGTTCGCACTGGTCAGGACCGCGCTGAAGATCAAGACTGAAGGTGTTTGTGTGTGTGTGTCAGTCAATTACAGAGTACTATAGTCAGTGACTGGTCCAATTGAAAGTGGTGTATTAATATCCCCGGCCTCACTGTTGCTATCTCATTGGTCAGGCAACTTTGAGAAGGCCAATGAGGAGCTGAGGGCCATCATCAAGAAGATCTGGAAACGCACCAGTATGAAGCTGCTGGACCAGGTCATCCCACCAATCGGAGGTGAGTTCAAACATCCTATCGCAACAACAAGCCATTCATTCTAATTTGCTGCCATGTTTTTATGGGTGTGTGTTTGTGTGTGTGTCAGATGATGAGGTGACCGTGGGGAAGTTCTACGCCACCTTCCTGATCCAGGACTACTTCAGGAAGTTGAAGAAGAGACAGGAGGAGTACTATGGCTTCCGCCCCACCAAGAAGAACGCCAAGAATGAGATACAGGTGAGACCTTAGACACGTCAGAATTTGATAATTGCATACCTTCTAGTTATCTTAATGACCTGGAATATAAATGTCATCTAAACTTTTTATGAATTATCTAACAAGTCTTAATTGGTATCCCCTCACCATCTCTCTCTCTCTCTCTCTCTCTCTCTCGCTCTCTCTCTCTCGCTTTCTCTCTCGCTCTCTTGCGCTCTCTATCTATCTTCCAGGCAGGTCTGAGGAGCATTGAGGAGGAGGAGGCTCCAGAGCTGCAGAGAGCCATCTCCGGAGACCTGATGAACGAGGAGGAGATGGACAGAGCCATGGAGGATGCAGCGGAGGAGGGTATCTTCAGGGTAAGAGGATAGAGGGAGTGGGGTGGAAAGAGAGGACCGTGGGGAGAAAGGGAGGGAGGCGGAAAGAGAGGAGGGAGGACAAGTTGAGGGTGAGAAGAAAGAGAATAAAACTCCTCTCTATTGTGAAATGTTGTTCCTTTCATCCTCCCAGCGGGCGGGCGGTCTGTTTGGGAACCACGTTGATTCCTTCACCATGGAGGAAGGAACCCGTGACCCTAACGCTACACAGGTCATCATTTCATCATTTCAACCATTTCAGTATTAACACTTACAGTATGTGACCTTCTTCAGACTCAAAGTGCTTTACATGGTATGGCTCTGAGTTTTTCCAGATCATGTCGACAGGAAAAACTCCTGTCCCGATGGAGGTAACTCACCTGTCTGTGTCTCCATGCAGGTGACCAGCCAGCGTCCCCTGCAGATGAGCAGATCAGACGACGGGGAGGCTACCAGTTCACCTGCCTACCATGCAAACGAGGACTTCTTCCCCTCAACGCCTAACAAAACCAACAACAACAATGTCAACAACAATGCCGGGGAGAGGTGAGTGTGTGTGAGTGGTCATTTTTTGTGTTTTGTGTGTTTGTTTTCCTTAGCTGAGAGGTCACACTACATAGTAATAAAGCAAGGGGTTAACAAGCTGATTCTTTGTCCTTCTGTAGCTTTTCTTGTGGGACATATGACCGGGTTCAGGTCTATACCATCTCAACCAGCAGAAGTCCCCCAGACAGAGACTGGCAGCTGCAGATAATAGCTGGACCCAGACAGGACGCTGAACCCCACAGAGAGCCGCTCAGCCTCCGGCAGGCCCAGGGCCCAGACAGTGCCTTCGATACACTTATACAGGAGGTGAGTGGAGAGACCAGACACTGCATTTCGTACATACTGAATTCATATTGTATTCATGACATTGACATGGAACACTGGTCAAAACTCATTTTGAATCAGACAGAGTCATTCTCTCTCGCTCTCTCCTCTCTCTTCTCATGTCTTTCACCTCTGTTAGGTCTTGATAAACGGTGGGCTGGAGAGCTTGGCCAGGGACCCTCGTTTTGTGTCGGTGACGAAACGGGAAATGGCTGAAGCGTTGAACTTTGACCCTGTGGACATGGAAAGTTCCGCCACTGAGCTTTTGAATGGTCGCAGAGGGAGCGTTGTCACACCTCCAATCAGGCCCCCTCGCAGATCAAAGAGAAAGGCCAACCAATCAACAACACCCAGGGATGTTGTGTAGACCAATAGGTCTGTCTGGCGTAGCAGCATAATAGAGAGACACGTGATCGTATTCAAATGTAAGCAAGGTTTGAAATTATTATGCCTTAGTCAAATATGATATCTGTTTTGGCCTATTGCAGTCAAATTGCAGTCTACAAATGATTTGTAATTATGTTCCGTTCCCCCGACCATCACTCAAGAAAAATCGTCATGAGGCCGAATCAAGCTGCCTCATTGGGTGCCTTCATAGCGAGTGATATCATCTGATTGGTTAAGCAGGCTTTATGAATCCAGTGTTGTCGTGATATTCTGACTTTGGATGATTTCTCTCTTGGTTGATTTAAAGACTTTCCCCGGGAGAGAGCAGACTTACGATATGTGAACATTTCTTTACCATGTTATGTTCACAGAACAGGCTCCTGTTCGGACATACGTTGAGTTCAGGTGAACATCCCTTCGTCCCGATTAAACATGTTCTCGAGTCTCAACTTAAGGAAGTTTTGCTTGCATAAAATGTCGGCCTTGTTTGAAAACTAGTGTCTTTCCCTCCATCCTTGAAGTAATCACTAATGCACCTGTAGTTGGGTAGGTACTGAATACGGTTGTGTGAGTGATTAGCTCAAAGAGGAAGGGAAGGTTGTGTTTTCTAAGTATTCTTGCAAGGTTCGGACGTTACTTTTCAGGGGACAATCTTTGAATTCTCTCATGACGACAAGGCAAGACATAGCTGGGTCAGGATGTCTCTGGGCTGGATCATGTATACGGTGTCCATATTAGGACCATCTCAGGATGTAAGCTGTGTTGACAAAGCTAACGGGCATGTTCAAGATACACACATTCTGTACAGATCTCCACATATCAACATGTATTCACAATGCTTGGACTTTTTTTGCTATAAAATCCCATATCTCAAACATGTACATCATCTCCAGCACAGAGAGGATGACCATGAAGTGTAACATGGGAGAAAAGCCTTGTGTGGTAGGGTAGTCACTAGCTGGCCATGCTACTGTAAAATGGACTAAAATACAGATAAGAGGATGTGGTTAAAGACAAGGTTAGGATGAAGAGTAAGTTTAGGGTCAATGGTTGGGATTGTATTTGTGGTTAGCGAGCAGTGTGTATGAGATATGGACAACTTATGGTATACTAAGGGTTTAAAGTCCTCCCTGTAGATGGCATTTTGTCTGATCTTCTATTTTCTTTTTGAGGTATGGCAATTTGGTTGAAACCTACAGCCTTTATTGTGAAAAATAAATGTTAGATTACTTATAAAGAATAATACCCCCCCAACTAAATAAATACGAAATAAAACAATTTGGTACAACATTTTTGAATTCATTGTTGTTTAAGTATTTAAAGTGACTTTTATTTAAAGTGATCTTCAGTTCAAACAATAACAGAGCAGCTACCTCACCCCTGTTTTGGTAAATGGCTGAGGGATGGGGCTGGAGAAATGTAACCACTCTCAAATTCATAGACAGAACTATGGATGAGAGGGGATACCTAGTAAATTGCGCAACTAAATGCATTCAACCCGAAATGTGTCTTTGGCATTTAACCCAACCACTCTGAATCAGAGAGGTGCGTGGGCTGCCTCAATCAACATTGTTGGGGGTTAAATGCCTTGCTCAAGGGCAGAATTGCAGATTTCTTTCACCTAGCTCGCTTTGGGATTCGAAACAGCAACCTTTCGGTTACTGGCCCAACGCTCTCAACCGCTAGGCTACCCGCCAGACTGACCATCAAATCAAATCATATCAAAAGTGTTTATAAAGCACTTCTTACATCAGCTGATATCTCAAAGTGCTGTACAGAAACCCAGCCTAAAACCCCAAACAGCAAGCAATACAGGTGTAGAAGTACAGTGGCTAGGGAAAACTCCCTAGAAAGGCCAGATCCTAGGAAGAAACCTAGAGAGGAACCAGGCTATGAGGGGTGGCCAGTCCTCTTCTGGCTGTGCCAGGTGGAGATTAGAACAGAGCATGGCCAAGATGTTCAAAGATGACCAGCAGGGCCAAATAATAATAATCACGGTGGATGTCGAGGGTGCAACAGGTCAGGTTCATAGCTGATCATTCAGAGTATCTCTACCGCTCCTGCTGTCTCTAGAGAGTTGAAAACAGCAGGTCTGGGACAGGTAGCATGTCCAGTGAACAGGTCAGGGTTCCATAGCCGCAGGCAGAACACTTGAAACTGGAGCAGCAGCACGGCCAGGTGGACAGGGGACAGCAAGGAGTCATCAGGCCAGGTAGTCCTGAGGCATGGTCATAGGGCTCAGGTCCTCTGAGAGAGAGAAAGAGAGAAAAAGAAAGAGCATACTGAAATACACACAGGACACCGGATAAGACAGGAGAAATACTCCAGATACAGTGCCTTGCGAAAGTATTCGGCCCCCTTGAACTTTGCGACCTTTTGCCACATTTCAGGCTTCAAAGATAAAGATATAAAACTGTATTTTTTGTGAAGAATCAACAACAAGTGGGACACAATCATGAAGTGGAACAACATTTATTGGATATTTCAAACTTTTTTAACAAATCAAAAACTGAAAAATTGGGCGTGCAAAATTATTCCGCCCCTTTACTTTCAGTGCAGCAAACTCTCTCCAGAAGTTCAGTGAGGATCTCTGAATGATCCAATGTTGACCTAAATGACTAATGATGATAAATACAATCCACCTATGTAATCAAGTCTCCGTATAAATGTATATCTGTATATCAGACTGACCCTAGCCCCCCGACACGTAAACTACTGCAGCATAAATACTGGAGGCTGAGACAGGAGGGGTCGGGAGACACTATGGCCCCATCCGACGAAACCCCCGGACAGGGCCAAACAGGCAGGATATAACCCCACCCACTTTGCCAATGCACAGCCACCACACCACTAGAAGGATCACTTCAACCACCAACTTACCATCCTGAGACAAGGCTGAGTATAGCCCACAAAGATCTCCGCTACGGCACAACCCAAGGGGGGGCGCCAACCCAGACAGGAAGATCATGTCAGTGACTCAACCCACTCAAATGAGGCACCTCTCCTAGGGAGGGCATGGAAGAGCACCAGTAAGCCAGTGACTCAGCCTCTGTAATAGGGTTAGAGGCAGAGAATCCCAGTGGAGAGAGGGGAACCGGCCAGGCAGAGACAGCAAGGTGCATTTCCGTTCAACTTCACACTCCTGGGCCAGACTACACTCAATTATAGGACCTACTGAAGAGATGAGTCTTCAATAAAGACTTAAAGGTTGAGACCGAGTCTGCGTCTCACACATGGGTAGGCAGACCATTCCATAAAAAATGGAGCGTTTGTTTACTCCAGCATTGGAGTAAAACAATCTTGTAATTTGGGTTCGGGTAGGGTATGACGACAGTTGAACAAAGCTCATAAGGCATTTATAAGTTATATTCTTCAAGTATTAATGTGTATATCATTTGTTAGAAAGTCCACACATGCATACAGCAATCACATATTGCCCCTTTTAAAAGCTTAAAAGTGATTAGGTTGTATTTCAAGAGATAGTGAGTGGTATTGTCTTTTTAAGGATTCATCTGTAATTTGGTTAAATAGAGGCAAAGTAAAATACCCGTAGTGTGATGAAGGCAAAAAATAAGATAAAATAAAATGTTCATCTCAATAAGTTTTGAATGATACAATCTGGTGTTCCCACAGGCCTTTTAAACAAAGTAAAGGTGTGTAATGTGTATAATGTGTAGCCTCTACTCAGTGGTGATTTTAGCATGTAACTCTTGATGGGGCAAAAAACAATACAAGTAGGATATATGCTAGCAAATCCACAAGACTAAACAATACATTAATTGCACTATAAAAGTAACAAACGGTGCCCACAAACGGCCTACATAAAGCTGTCCCAACAAGCAGTCCCAACATCTTACCACTGCTACACCTGGCTATCAGCGGAGCCTTGTCTGGCAGCAAAACAGTTCATTCAGCCTCATTTAGCTGATATGGTTGACTTGTTTAAACAAATGTGGTTTCTAATGACAATTGAGATGTATAAACTATGGCATAAAGGGGAAGACAAGCAGATAAAAAAAATTAAACCTTTATTTAACTAGCCAAGTCAGTTAACATTTAACATTTAACATTTAAGTCATTTAGCAGACACTCTTATCCAGAGCGACTTACAAATTGGTGCATTTACCTTATGAAATCCAGTGGAACAGCCACTTTACAATAGTGCATCTAAATCTTTTAAGGGGGGGGGGGTGAGAAGGATTACTTTATCCTATCCTAGGTATTCCTTAAAGAGGTGGGGTTTCAGGTGTCTCCGGAAGGTGGTGATTGACTCCGCTGTCCTGGCGTCGTGAGGGAGTTTGTTCCACCATTGGGGGGCCAGAGCAGCGAACAGTTTTGACTGGGCTGAGCGGGAACTGTACTTCCTCAGTGGTAGGGAGGCGAGCAGGCCAGAGGTGGATGAACGCAGTGCCCTTGTTTGGGTGTAGGGACTGATCAGAGCCTGGAGGTACTGAGGTGCCGTTCCCCTCACAGCTCCGTAGGCAAGCACCATGGTCTTGTAGCGGATGCGAGCTTCAACTGGAAGCCAGTGGAGAGAGCGGAGGAGCGGGGACGTGAGAGAACTTGGGAAGGTTGAACACCAGACGGGCTGCGGCGTTCTGGATGAGTTGTAGGGGTTTAATGGCACAGGCAGGGAGCCCAGCCAACAGCGAGTTGCAGTAATCCAGACGGGAGATGACAAGTGCCTGGATTAGGACCTGCGCCGCTTCCTGTGTGAGGCAGGGTCGTACTCTGCGGATGTTGTAGAGCATGAACCTACAGGAACGGGCCACCGCCTTGATGTTAGTTGAGAACGACAGGGTGTTGTCCAGGATCACGCCAAGGTTCTTAGCGCTCTGGGAGGAGGACACAATGGAGTTGTCAACCGTGATGGCGAGATCATGGAACGGGCAGTCCTTCCCCGGGAGGAAGAGCAGCTCCGTCTTGCCGAGGTTCAGCTTGAGGTGGTGATCCGTCATCCACACTGATGTCTGCCAGACATGCAGAGATGCGATTCGCCACCTGGTCATCAGAAGGGGGAAAGGAGAAGATTAATTGTGTGTCGTCTGCATAGCAATGATAGGAGAGACCATGTGAGGTTATGACAGAGCCAAGTGACTTGGTGTATAGCGAGAATAGGAGAGGGCCTAGAACAGAGCCCTGGGGGACACCAGTGGTGAGAGCGCGTGGTGAGGAGACAGATTCTCGCCACGCCACCTGGTAGGAGCGACCTGTCAGGTAGGATGCAATCCAAGCGTGGGCCGCGCCGGAGATGCCCATCTCGGAGAGGGTGGAGAGGAGGATCTGATGGTTCACAGTATCGAAGGCAGCCGATAGGTCTAGAAGGATGAGAGCAGAGGAGAGAGAGTTAGCTTTAGCAGTGCGGAGCGCCTCCGTGATACAGAAAAGAGCAGTCTCAGTTGAATGACTAGTCTTGAAACCTGACTGATTTGGATCAAGAAGGTCATTCTGAGAGAGATAGCGGGAGAGCTGGCCAAGGACGGCACGTTCAAGAGTTTTGGAGAGAAAAGAAAGAAGGGATACTGGTCTGTAGTTGTTGACATCGGAGGGATCGAGTGTAGGTTTTTTCAGAAGGGGTGCAACTCTCGCTCTCTTGAAGACGGAAGGGACGTAGCCAGCGGTCAGGGATGAGTTGATGAGCGAAGTGAGGTAAGGGAGAAGGTCTCCGGAAATGGTCTGGAGAAGAGAGGAGGGGATGGGGTCAAGCGGGCAGGTTGTTGGGCGGCCGGCCGTCACAAGACGCGAGATTTCATCTGGAGAGAGAGGGGAGAAAGAGGTCAGAGAACAGGGTAGGGCAGTGTGAGCAGAACCAGCGGTGTCGTTTGACTTAGCAAACAAGGATCGGATGTCGTCGACCTTCTTTTCAAAATGGTTGACGAATTCATCTGCAGAGAGGGAGGAGGGGGGAGGATTCAGGAGGGAGGAGAAGGTGGCAAAGAGCTTCCTAGGGTTAGAGGCAGATGCTTGGAATTTAGAGTGGTAGAAAGTGGCTTTAGCAGCAGAGACAGAGGAGGAAAATGTAGAGAGGAGGGAGTGAAAGGATGCCAGGTCCGCAGGAGGCGAGTTTTCCTCCATTTCCGATCGGCTGCCCGGAGCCCTGTTCTGTGAGCTCGCAATGAGTCGTCGAGCCACGGAGCGGGAGGGGAGGACCGAGCCGGCCTGGAGGATAGGGGACATAGAGAGTCAAAGGATGCAGAAAGGGAGGAGAGGAGGGTTGAGGAGGCAGAATCAGGAGATAGGTTGGAGAAGGTTTGAGCAGAGGGAAGAGATGATAGGATGGAAGAGGAGAGAGTAGCGAGGGAGAGAGAGCGAAGGTTGGGACGGCGCGATACCATCCGAGTAGGGGCAGTGTGGGAAGTGTTGGATGAGAGCGAGAGGGAAAAGGATACAAGGTAGTGGTCGGAGACTTGGAGGGGAGTTGCAATGAGGTTAGTGGAAGAACAGCATCTAGTAAAGATGAGGTCGAGCGTATTGCCTGCCTTGTGAGTAGGGGGAAGGTGAGAGGGTGAGGTCAAAAGAGGAGAGGAGTGGAAAGAAGGAGGCAGAGAGGAATGAGTCAAAAGTAGACGTGGGGAGGTTAAAGTCGCCCAGAACTGTGAGAGGTGAGCCGTCCTCAGGAAAGGAGCTTATCAAGGCATCAAGCTCATTGATGAACTCTCCGAGGGGACCTGGAGGGCAATAAATGATAAGGATGTTAAGCTTGAAAGGGCTGGTAACTGTGACAGCATGAAATTCAAAGGAGGCGATAGACAGATGGGTAAGGGGAGAAAGAGAGAATGACCACTTGGGAGAGATGAGGATCCCGGTGCCACCACCCCGCTGACCAGAAGCTCTCGGGGTGTGCGAGAACACGTGGGCGGACGAAGAGAGAGCAGTAGGAGTAGCAGTGTTATCTGTGGTGATCCATGCGTTTGTATGGTCTGTGCAGAGAGGAGAGAACAGGGATAGACAGACACATAGTTGACAGGCTACAGAAGAGGCTACGCTAATGCAAGGAGATTGGAATGACAAGTGGACTACACGTCTCGAATGTTCAGAAAGTTAAGCTTACGTAGCAAGAATCTTATTGACTAAAATGATTAAAATGATACAGTACTGCTGAAGTAGGCTAGCTGGCAGTGGCGGCGTTGTTGACTTTGTAGGCTAGCTGGCAGTGGCTGCGTTGTTGACACTACACTAATCAAGTCGTTCCGTTGAGTGTAATAGTTTCTACAGTGCTGCTATTCGGGGCTAGCTGGCTAGCTAGCAGTGTTGATTACGTTACGTTGCGTTAAAAGAACGACAATAGCTGGCTAGCTAACCTAGAAAATCGCTCTAGACTACACAATTATCTTTGATACACAGACGGCTATGTAGCTAGCTATGTAGCTAGCTACGATCAAACAAATCAAACCGTTGTGCTGTAATGAAATGAAATGAAAATGTGATACTACCTGTGGAGCGAAGCGGAATGCGACCGGGTTGTTGAGTGCGGAAGTTCTATTCAGTAGACGTTGGCTAGCTGTTGGCTAGCTAGCAGTGTCTCCTACGTTAAGGACGACAAATAGCTGGCTAGCTAACCTCGGTAAATTAAGATAATCACTCTAAGACTACACGCTCTAAACTACACAATTATCTTGGATACGAAGACAGCAAAGACAACTATGTAGCTAGCTAACACTACACTAATCAAGTCGTTCAGTTGAGTGTAATAGTTTCTACAGTGCTGCTATTCGGTAGACGGTGGACGTTTGCTAGCTGGCTAGCTGCTGGGCAGATATGTTAGGACAACGAAATACGAAGTTGCAATAGAAGTGCTGACTGTTTCACTTTGTTGTCCTCTTTCTTTTCCTTTTTCTTCTGTCCTTCTTTTGTCCTTATTTTGTCTTCCTTTCTTCTGTTAACTAGATATTTTTTGTTGTTATTCTTTGTAAGCTAGCTAGCTTCTTCCAGGAGAGTCCCTAGCAACTGCTTTGCAACAAGTAAACAATTCTGCTAGCAATTCAGCTAACTAAGATAACTGTACAATTTTATGAAAAATAGTTACTTTTTCAAAAGCCTGTCTTTTTTGGTTTGTTCCTTGTTTTGTCTTCTATTGAGTCTTGCAGTTTTCTCTTGATTTTTTTCGATGTACTTCACTCTAAAAAACCATTTAAATCTCAATATATACAGGAGCTCATTTTTCAGCAGCTGCTCAATTTAGAACTCCGGAACTCGTAGTTAAGAACAAATTCTTATTTTCAATGACGGCCTAGGAACAGTGGGTTAACTGCCTTGTTTAGGGGCACAACGGCAGATTTGTACCTTGTCAGCTCGGGATTTGAACTTGCAACCTTTCGGTTACTAGCCCAACGCTCTATAAGAGACAATCCGTCATTTCGATTAAGACATTAATGAGCGAGTTAGGACGGGTGTAGTCAATATAACTATTTGTTTAGCACTTTTGAAATGTACAGTGACAGAATTCCGAACATCTGCCATTTTAACAGTGTTCTCTCCGTGTACACCAAGTCAGAACAGTTGGCGAAATTAAAAGGGGTAAATAGACCAAATTATTAGGGTGAGGCACATGGGCTACTAACACCTTACTACACAACATTCACTTAGTATTACTTTCTTAGCTACAGTATACATATCTCCCTGGTATTTTACATAATTTATGCAGCAGTGTAACGGATGTGAAACGGCTAGCTAGTTAGCAGTGATGCACGCTAAGTAGCGTTTCAATCGGTGACGTCACTTGCTCTGAGACCTTGAAGTAGTGGTTCCCCTTGCTCTGCAAGGGCCGCGGCTTTTGTGGAGCGATGTGTGCAGAGGGTCCCTGGTTCGCGCCCGGGTATGGGCGAGGGGACGGTCTAAAGTTATACTGTTACAGCAGCATACAGCAGGACTCACCTTGTTGTGCTGTGCTCACTTGAACATGGTGCGGCGGTCCCTTGTGGGCAAATTTTGTAATCAAAGTCTGGCATTCTTTGGATTTATGGTGCTTTCAAAACAACTGGGAACTCTGAAAAAAACAAGGTTGAATCATGATTATGTCATTGATCTTTAGGTCATAGCTCTAGAAAGAGGCTGGATTTACAGCGCAGCGCTCCATATTTTCTGCTGGCTTGCCCCACCACCACAGAAAGCACTGAATTAGGCTGAAACACCTGTATTTTGGAGCTGCATTACTCAAGAAAACAAAAAAGGGACGATGTTTGTATACGGCTTTATTAACTTAATTATATATATATTTTTTTACATTGTTTGTAAACTGATATGTGACACATATTAATGCCAAAATAACATGCAAAACAGGCAACCCCCCTTTTTTTTTTGTTGCAAAAATGAGCTGCCCTGAATGACTGGTCGCCACTCCCTATAATTGATTTTACTAAAAGGTGGGCCATGTCTGTACTGCCATCATGTTTTTAGCATAACGAGGCTATATATAGGGGGTACCGGTACCGAGTCAGTGTGGGCGGGGGTCAGGTTAGTTGAGGTAATTTTTTGTAGGTAGGGGTGAAGTGACTTTGCATAGCTAATAAACAGCGAGTAGCAGCAGTGTTCATAACATATGGACGGGGGTAAATGTAATAGTCCGGTGGCCATTTGATTATTTGTTCAGCAGTGTTATGGCTTGGGGGTAGAAGCTGTTCAGGAGTATTTTGGTCCTAGACTTGGCGCTCCGGTACAGCTTGCCGTGCGGTAGCAGAGAAAACAGTCTATGACTTGGGTGACTGGAGACTCTGACACTTTTATGGGCCTTCCTCTGTCTGACACCGCCGATTATATAGGTCCTGGATGGCAGGAAGCTTGGCCCCAGTCATGTGCTGGGCCGTAAAGCACCACCCTCTGTAGCGCCTTACGGTCAGATAACATTATTTGAGACATTTTATTATTTTCTCTCTGTTTATTTGTGTCAATAATGTTTCTCTAAACCATACCAATAAATATGACTTTATGAAGTGAAAATAGTTCCCCCCCCGTCAAATTATTGGAGCTATATGGTAGGGGTCAGTTAAGGAAAGGTACACAGTAGCAATTCTGCGCGTTGAAACAAACGGATTGGGAATTCTCTTACGAGAGTCTGGATCTCTACACCGGGAGTAATTGGATTTGAGAGCACTGATCCGCTGTCACCGTATGGGCTGGGGCGCTTTCGGTAAACCCATATTCCTGCACCCCGCGCTGTGGCACTTGGCATCGGGTCCATCGTTCGCGTGACAAATCGGCTACAGAGAACAGCCGTTTTCACCCAGACGTTCTGGTAAGGCTGTGGTGGGTAGTCGTTGTCTGGTGGTCTCCGTCGCCTTTAGCTTATGTTTCGGTAATATGTCTGCAACTGTATCTGAATGTTATTATGGCATTTTACAATACAGCTCGGTATTTCAGTTATGACGTATGCAGACCGTGATACGGGCACGTAAGCTCCAGACATGTGGCGCAGCGTAATTCGTAGCGCTGTCAAATCTCAAGTCAGCAGGGACGGATACGGTGAAAATTGTCTACACCCTGGACGCAGACTGAATAAAATAGTCAGTGCTGTTTATTAGCTAGAAAAATACTGAATTGTTGATGGGGTTGGGGCTATACGGTATGGGTTGGGGAAGCCTACCATATATCTTGATTTTGGGCTTAGGCTACCAGTTATGTTACAGTGTAGTGTTAATATTATCAGCTCTCCTCAACAGTTGTTAAAATTTGCATCCCATCAAACCCTTTTCCTCATTGTGTTACATTAGAACCTGTCTGTCTTCCACCTGTTGGCTACAATGGAATGCTGTGCACTGCACACCGTTGAAGACCATTGTTACAACTCAGGTGTTATACCAGTAGAAAAACCCACGCATTAATTACCCTTTAACTAATTACCCTTTTACTAAATCTATTTTACTTTGAAAAGCTAAATTAACATAGCTTACGACCTGTCTAATGGTCATTCTCATTAGGCCGGTTCTAATTGGGCGGCAGGTGGTTTGAGCGTTGGGCCAGCAACTGGAAAGGTTGCTGGATCGAATCCCTGAGCTGACGAGGTGAAAATCGGTCTTTCTGCCCATGAACAAGGCAGTTAACCCACTGTTCCTTGGTAGGCCGTCATTAAATAAGAATTTCTTCTTAACTGACTTGCCTAGTTAAATAAAGGTTAAATAAAAATAATAACAAGTTCTCTCCTTCCACTGGATTAATACCTACTCTTTGTCCTCTCACATTTCACTTCTGTATATAATTCTTTATTTCTGTTGTCTCATCTGAATACCAAGTTTAAGTGCAGGAGGGATGTCACTGCCCTATTGGTGGGAGATGAATCCCAGGTTTGTTAGTAGCAAAACAATCTTCAATGTCAGAGACCAAAGCAGATACTGTATGTAAGACAGAGAGTATTGTGGCCACTGTTGTCGACTTCATCACTCTACAGTTATTCCCATGACCCCTCCTGCTGCTGTCTGTCTCAATCCCAGTCCAGATAACTGGGAGAAGTGGTGAGGCTGGAAAAGCTGGCATGTTACTGTGCAGCTACGGTACGCTACTGCAGTAATCTCCTCCTCCTCTCGGGGCTTAGTGAGGAGGCTGACAGTAGCAGATGGGTCCAGGGCACCAGGCTAATAGACTCACTGACTCAGTGGGACGGCAGGTTTTGAAGGCCTGTATACTACTAGTTGCCTGACCCCTTACCGTCAACTAGACCGACACTACAGTAGCGCAGGTCTTTGCTCCAGCCCACCTTTGTTTCCGTCTAACTCTGATATGTCCGTGTTGGAGTAATGGGGGATAAAGCCATGGCAGGGCCAGTGTCCTCACTGCCTGATGGGTTTGGCCACATTTGTCAGTTGACATATTTGTTGGATATCTCTGGCACAAATGTAAATCCATGAGGTCAACTGTGATGGCACTTGTTCTCCCCCAGACATTGACATGGCAGCACGTCCAGACTTCCAACGTGAGGGGAGGGGTGAGAAGAACCTGTCTCCCCTGTCTCGCCTCCCCCATGAGCGGGTGACCCTGATGGTGGACGGGACTCACTTTGTGGTGGACCCAGCCCTGTTCACCGCCCACCCTGACACCATGCTGGGGAGGTAATATGTGTCAGATTTAGACTCTTTTATTATAGTGTAACAGACTCTCACAAGATTGTGCTAGCCCACTGACATAAATCATCCAAAGCCTTAGCGCAAGTCTTCAAGTCTCAGGCCAGGTTAGTCATCAGGCAAGCGTGGATCACCACCGTGTCCAATACAGTAGTACAGCCTATTATTAGACCAGGGAAAGATAAAGAAGAAACACTAACAAAACCCTAATCCCTCAGGAATCATTTCAGAGTGGTTTGTTTCTAGTCTCAGAGAGTGATGTTTACTCTGACCCATTGGCCATTTGGATTAATCTGGCTAATAATCTGAGATTAGTCAAATATTACCCAGGAATATTCCTCTCATTAACACCTTCTCTCGCATACACAATGGAGGCATTGTTATGATTCTGACAAGTTACACTTATCAGGTTTCAGGTGTGACCCAGATGCAGACAGTGTTGAAGAAACAAACATTTATTTATAGTACAGGGGCAGGCAAACGACAGGTCAAAGATAGGCAGAGGTCAGTAATCCAGAGAGGCTGCAAAAGGTCCAGAACAGCAGGCAGTCTCAGGGTCAGGGAAGGCAGAACGGTCAAAACCCGGAAGGACTAGAAAACAGGAGCAAGAACAGACAGGAACAGGGGAACAAACACTGGTAGGTTTCACGAAACAAAACGAACTGGCAACAGACAAACAGAGAACACAGGTATAAATACACTGGGGATAATGAGGAAGATGGGTGAAACCTGGAGGGGGGGTGGGGGAGGGGGGGTGGAGACAAGCACAAAGACAGGTGAAACAGATCACTGTACTAAGGAAAGGAAATAAGACTTGAATGGTAACTGGACATCTATACAGACAAGGCTTTCAACATGCACTACACTCAGAAATGCATATTGTGATGACATTTAGTATAATTAAATAAATAAACACATTTGAATTCTCAGGATGTTTGGTCCTGCCCGTCACTTCACCCGGCCAAACGCCAAGGGAGAGTATGAGATCGCTGAGGGAATCGGAGCCAGCATATTCAAAGTCGTCCTGGTGTGTTTCACTCAAAATAGTTCCCCTGAATTATGAAATTGCTTATATCTTCCCTTACCTAAACTAACCTACTGTGTTTCTCTCTCCCCCCTCTTCTTCTCTGTCCCTTGACTCTCTTTCTCTCATTCTCTCTTCCTCTCTCACAGGACTTTTACAAAGGGGGTATCCTGCAGTGTCCAGAGGGGGTGTCAGTGTCTGAGCTCAGAGAAGCGTGTGACTACCTCTGTATTAACTTTGACTACAGTACCGTCAGGTGCCGAGACCTCAGTGAGTAGCACAGTCACACCGGGTCTGACCAGGGTCCTGTTCAAAACCGAAACGTTGACGAATGTTTTGCAATTGTTGCATGCACAGTTTTCAGAATGAAGTTAAACCACTTTTCAAAACCTCTTCCTAATTGCTGAGTCTTCTTCATCTTGAATTTTTACTATTGAAATATACATTTTGCCATGTACAGTGCCTTGCGAAAGTATTCGGCCCCCTTGAACTTTGCGATATTTTGCCACATTTCAGGCTTCAAACATAAAGATATAAAACTGTATTTTTTTGTGAAGAATCAACAACAAGTGGGACACAGTCATGAAGTGGAACGACATTTATTGGATATTTCAAACTTTTTTAACAAATCAAAAACTGAAAAATTGGGTGTGCAAAATTATTCAGCCCCCTTAAGTTAATACTTTGTAGCGCCACCTTTTCCTGCGATTCCAGCTGTAAGTCGCTTGGGGTATGTCTCTATCAGTTTTGCACATCGAGAGACTGAAATTTTTTCCCATTCCTCCTTGCAAAACAGCTCGAGCTCAGTGAGGTTGGATGGAGAGCATTTGTGAACAGCAGTTTTCAGTTCTTTCCACAGATTCTCGATTGGATTCAGGTCTGGACTTTGACTTGGCCATTCTAACACCTGGATATGTTTATTTTTGAACCATTCCATTGTAGATTTTGCTTTATGTTTTGGATCATTGTCTTGTTGGAAGACAAATATCCGTCCCAATCTCAGGTCTTTTGCAGACTCCATCAGGTTTTCTTCCAGAATGGTCCTGTATTTGGCTCCATCCATCTTCCCATCAATTTTAACCATCTTCCCTGTCCCTGCTGAAGAAAAGCAGGCCCAAACCATGATGCTGCCACCACCATGTTTGACAGTGGGGATGGTGCGTTCAGGGTGATGAGCTGTGTTCCTTTTACGCCAAACATAACGTTTTGCATTGTTGCCAAAAAGTTCAATTTTGGTTTCATCTGACCAGAGCACCTTCTTCCACATGTTTGGTGTGTCTCCCAGGTGGCTTGTGGCAAACTTTAAACAACACTTTTTATGGATATCTTTAAGAAATTGATTTCTTCTTGCCACTCTTCCATAAAGGCCAGATTTGTGCAATATACGACTGATTGTTGTCCTAAGGACAGAGTCTCCCACCTCAGCTGTAGATCTCTGCAGTTCATCCAGAGTGATCATGGGTCTCTTGGCTGCATCTCTGATCAGTCTTCTCCTTGTATGAGCTGAAAGTTTAGAGGGACGGCCAGGTCTTGGTAGATTTGCAGTGGTCTGATACTCCTTCCATTTCAATATTATCGCTTGCACAGTGCTCCTTGGGATGTTTAAAGTTTGGGAAATCTTTTTGTATCCAAATCCGGCTTTAAACTTCTTCACAACAGTATCTCAGATCTGCCTGGTGTGTTCCTTGTTCTTCATGATGTAGTTTACGTGTCGGGGGGCTAGGGTCAGTCTGATATACAGATATACATTTATACGGAGACTTGATTACACATAGGTGGATTGTATTTATCATCATTAGTCATTTAGGTCAACATTGGATCATTCAGAGATCCTCACTGAACTTCTGGAGAGAGTTTGCTGCACTGAAAGTAAAGGGGCTGAATAATTTTGCACGCCCAATTGTTAAAAAAGTTTGAAAATCCAATAAATGTCGTTCCACTTCATGATTGTGTCCCACTTGTTGTTGATTCTTCACAGTTTTATATCTTTGTTTGAAGCCTGAAATGTGGCAAAAGGACGCAAAGTTCAAGGGGGCCGAATACTTTCGCAAGGCACTGTACAAGACACTATGATGTCAAATCAGAGGTCATAGTTCAAATGGTGTGACCATTCGTTCCTGTCCCAGGTGCATTGCTGCATGAGCTGTCCAACGACGGTGCAAAGCGTCAGTTTGATGTCTTCCTAGAGGAGCTAGTTGTCCCGGTGATGGTGTCCAGTGCTCAGGAGGGGGAGAGGGAGTGTCACATCGTAGTTCTCACAGATGATGACATAGTGGATTGGGACCATGACAACCCTCCACCCATGGGAGAGGAGTACTCACAGAGTAAGTGACCTAGTGACCTAGACCTAGTCCTTAATTATAATGAATCAGACATTATTAATAAAATAAATCATGGACATGTATCTTTCGGACAGTGCTGTTTGTTTCATTTTCTATACTTTAGAATCTAGTGCCCCAACCTTTTTTGGAAAATAATTATGATTTTGGAGTGAGCACTTTGTTCAATATTATTTCCTGTTCTTTCTCTCTTCAATGTGCCCAGTTCTGTACAGCACCAAGCTCTACCGCTTCTTCAAGTACATAGAGAACAGAGATGTGGCTAAAGCACTGTTAAAGGAGAGAGGACTGAAGAACATTCGCATCGGCATTGAGGGTGAGTCCGTTACCATGTCCCAAATCAACCCGCTAGCCCTCAGCCTCTTCTCCCAGCCTCTTCTGCTTAGGTGTCTGAATATCTGAAAGAAAAAAATAGGTATAATAAATCTAAGGCATAGATTCAATCCGTATCGCGGAAGATCCATGCTATATACGGGTTAGCAGATGAAAATGATGCACGTGTTTTAATGGGGACGGAGTCCATGTTTTGTTGGGATTCTGGATGGCATGATAGCTAGTAACATTGAGGGGAATCTTAAGTGGCACGTTTCATCTTGTTATTGATATCATGTCTTGTTTTGAGGTGTTTTGTCTGATTTTATGTCAATGCTAATATGGCAAAACATTTGCTAGCTAGCTAACCAACGACTGTAACGATGTATTTGAGAAGCAACAAGTGCTCATTGTGAAAATGTATTTTCAATACACATTGGAGACCAAATATAGTTTGCATGTTGTCAACAATCTAAGCAACCAACCCGTCTATAGCTAGATTGAAATTTAAAGACTATGTTCCGCCTTTGTATTACAAGCTGCATCCCACTGGGGAAAAAACTGGTTGAATCAAAGCTGTTTCCACGTTATTTCAATAAAACAATATATGTTATGTGATAATGTTGAATCAGTGTGGAAAACTGATTGGGTTTGCAAAAAGTAATCAACGTCAGGACATTTCTACTTTATTTCACCCTGCTTTTAACCTAAATCCAATGACATAGTGAAATTGTTTGTTGATTTCACGTTGAATTCACGTTAGTTGACAACTCAACCGTATTTAAATCAAAACTAGACGTTGAACTGACGTCTGTGCCCAGTGGGATATGTCGTCTCAATCGAAAATCACATTTACATTTAAATTGCGCTATAACACAAATCTTCTGGAATACTTATTGAATCTAGCCCCAAGTCTTCCAATGCCATAGGCTACATTTTGCTTCTCTCAAATCCGCAAACCCTACAGAGATACTGAACATGATGTGCGTCTGGTCCTCATGTATCCCAGGGTACCCTACCTGTAAAGAGAAGGTGAAGCGCCGTCCCGGTGGGAGGTCAGAGGTCATCTATAACTATGTGCAGCGGCCCTTCATCCAGCTGTCCTGGGAGAAGGAGGAAGGGAAGAGTCGACACGTGGACTTCCAGTGCGTCCGGAGCAAGAGTGTCCCCAACCTCATCACCTCTCTGGGGGAGTCAACACGACCCGCAGTCATACCCAACCCGCAGGTCGATGAGCTGGATAGGCTGATCAGCCCTGATCCCCGCCCCCAGTCTCAGGACCCACCCCCACCCATCAATGACAGTTGAGGAGAGGGTAGAAGTTGACCTTGGGTATAGGTTTTTTGTTTGTTTCCCTATTGGTTAAGGTCAGGGTTTGGCAAGGTTGCGCTGATACTAGGGCCTAGATTCAATCAGATCAAGCATTAACCAGCGATAGACGACACGACATCTGATGTTTTGGAGTGTCGGAGATGTAACTGGGTTGGAGCTGTCAAATCAGTGAGCAGCTGCTCTGGTGATCTCATGAAGCCACACCGTCCCACTTGTGTTAGAAGTTCAGACCGAGAATGTGTAGGCTATATAGAAATAATGACGCTCAAATTCATTAAACAAAATAATGAGGATTTCTATCAGCCTAATCGAGGTGTAGATTACATCTCACATTCCAGTATTCTAACTTGTAAACAGGGCTGCATGAGATTTCTGTTAATGCGACTCCATGCAGCCAATGGCAATGTCCGCTTTAGGTATAACTCCAGGAGTGCCTGTTGATTTGACAGCTCTAATGCAGTTCCTCCTCTGACCTCAACGCTGATCTGAAAGAATCTAGCCCTAGATCTGTGTTTTGGGGCAACTTCTACCCGAGGCCGTCATCAGTTACCACGTCAGCCTGTCTTCCACTCAGGATGTGTGAGTTTACAGACACACTCAAACAAACCTCCATGACCATACAGTCCAACCCATGTATGCATACAGAAACAGATGCGCATGAAACACAGACATGTACACACACACATACACACATGGATTTGGACAAGGAGGATGTTTACAGTAGATAACTAGACCCTACCAGAGTATATCTAGTGTTTCCTCATTTAGAATGTGTGTGTGTGTGCTCTTTTTTTTCTTTTATGACGGATTACATTTTATATGCTTTGTACATTTATATAAAGGTTTCAGTTAATATTATTGTTTAAAGTATTTCCATCGTTTTTGTTCAAAGAATTGGTTCAAGTAATTGTTGCAGCTGCACGGGACACTGAAATAAAATGATTGATGGCGTAGCTAGCTTCAGGATTTTGTGTTCTGAATCAATCTAAATCAAACCTCAGGTTGACATCTCATAGAAAGGATGGCCATGCTGACAAAGGCATAAAAAAGAAACAACAGTATGCCCCAGAATTGTACAAATGTTTTATTGAAAGATGAAATAATTCTCAGCATTTAAAGCTTTTTTTTCCTCATAGTGAACATATGTTCTCCTTTGCTGAGAAATATAGTTGAGCTGAAAACATTCAAACCTCATACAGAAGGATTCAATAAGATATACACACACACACACACACAGACCTACACATAGTATATGTGTCACCCAGCAGACAAAAGACTGCGGTTTACATTTACATTTACATTTAAGTCATTTAGCAGACGCTCTTATCCAGAGCGACTTACAAATTGTTTATACATGTACTCATTTGCATATCAATATTTTTCCTTGTTCAAAAGGAACAGCTTGGTGTGAGCATTGACACAAAATATAGGCTATATTAAAAAACATAAGCAGACTTAATGGGAATTATTGTACCGCCTATTTGGCATGTGCACCTTTTCAAACAGCATTACACTAGTAAGAATCTATCATGCTAAGCAGCTGTTCAGAGTTTACTTCTCCAGCGGGTACAAAGACCTTAAAGCACTCGAGTGAAAATCAGAACGAGAGGAGAACTGACCGTCAACGTCATTCAGTCGTCTATCTGGGGGAGAAAAAAAATAATGTATCACTTTACACAGGTATTACTACTGGGTTACTATGTGGGAATAATCTATGTAATTACATTTAAGTGCAAGTAGTTACATAGCACATACCATTTTAGTCTCTTGAAAAATAAAAGAGCGAGAACAAATGGTTAGTGTTAGGCCTACTACTACCTGACTGCAGTAGTTCATCTAGTAAAAAGTATCCTGTAGTTACTCATGTAAGGTGTAAAGTGAGGCCAAGTTTGTTTTCCTTTTTTTTTACATAATACACACACTAACAGTGCTGAAAGTGTTTAAACACAGATATATGTGAAAGTTCAAGCTCTATATTTCATATTTGCTGAAGTTTTAAATGTACGTGAAATCCATAAATCCCCAGCATTGTGCATAAAACAGTGGTTCATTTGTGAGTTAAAATTACTATATGGAAGAAAAAAATAAAGTAACATGGGAAGCCTTTCATTAAATACCAGCTTTAGAAAGAGCAGCTGTAGAAAATTTAAAAAAAGAATCAAGCACTGTCGGGTGAGCAAAGGTCTAGAGCTTTCCATCCTGCATACAAACAATTTAACATGAAACAAAAAGGGGGATTCCAATTTCAAACTAATGTACAGCTCTTGGAATTCTTTGGGTAAGGCATATAAAATGGACATGACGTCTCAAGGTAGTGTCATTCAGACAGTTCAACATACACTCACAACCAGCATTAGTTATATCCCTGAAGACTAGTACTACTTCAATCCAACACAGCATCTGAATGAACCTTTTCGAAAACGTCTGTATTATGAAAATGATACATAACAAAATGACAAAAGAAATAACAGGGCACATTAAAAGTTGAGACAACCAACAAAGGCAGTGAAGGAGAAGTGCTTCCTCAATAAACCCCTTATTGAGGAGTAAGCTAGACTACCATGGAATTTTCCGTCCTTTGGTGAACATTCTCACTCACTCTGACTGATGACATCACAGGAATCACAGAAATAGAATGCTAAAAATAGCATTGTTAGAACTCCTCTCTCCAAGGCAAGCGGTGATCTAATCTAATGACATCACAGGGGTAGTGAGACAGACTGCTGTGAACCTGTCAGCTTCCTAGAGAACAGTAGAGACGTTTTCCTATTAACCGTATGACAGGTCGAGGAGAGGAGTGGGGAGAAGGTTCTGGAGGGACACAAGGGGACAGCTATAAGGCTGTACATCAGAGTTCAGTGCTGGTGGGAAAGTTAGAGCCAGGCTTCAGCTCTGAGACATTGGGCCCTATTCAATCAAAACTGCTATCCTGCTTTCTAGGATAAAAATGGACATTCTTCCAACACAGCGAGAAAGCATATTTGAGATGAGTAATTGTTACACACTGTAAAAAGTTTACTGAGATAATTCATCCAAACATGCATTGATAGTGAAAGAATAATGGTGGTTTTCACATCCTGGAAACCCGGTTACTGGGCCCCAAGTCACATAAGGCCAAACTGTGGTTACAACCATGTATCCACAGAGTATAATGAACTGGTTAGGGTTGGTTCAACCAGATTTCTCAGAATCCTGGTTCAGAAGGCCTGCAGGAAATAGAACACTTAACAGTTGAATTTTGTAAAAAATAAATTTAAAAAAACAAACAAAAAAACATTTGTATAATGAAACTGAACCGTTGTGTGAAGGTATCTGGGTGCTGCGGGGGATATGGGAATCAGTGGGTCACTGCAGCACAGGTTATAGGGTCAGAGTTCATCTCTTGCTTCCCTTCATATAGGAAGGGATGGCTCCCCTGGCTGTCAGGCCCTCGAATCGCTTGTAGGTGTAGTTGATGAAGACCCAGTCCTTATTTTTATAGTCAGCCTCCGCTGCAGCTGCTGCTGCTGGAGACTTGGTGGGTGCTGCTGCAGCTGGGGGGAGAGAGAGAAAGGGGCAGAGAAAGGAGAGTGACAAAAGAGGGAGAGGAATGTGGGAGCGGAAATAGACAAGGTGAAAGGGAGATATTTAGAGTTGATAGCCACAAGGTCAAATCAAATCAAATTTACAAATTACAAATTTACATCAGCTGATATCTCAAAGTGCTGTACAGAAACCCAGCCTAAAACAATGCAGGTGTAGAAGCACGGTATACTGTACAACCAGACACACACACACACACACACACACACACACACACACACACACACACACACACACACACACACACACACACACACACACACACACACACACACACACACACACACGTCAAGAATAACACACAAACTTTGAAAGACACAGGAAAATAGTTTCTGCCGAAACTCTTGTCTTTCTCTCACCTGTGGGTGAGAGGATGTCCGACTCGGGGAACTCGTCGAAGTTTGACGTGTCGTCTATGCTTTTGATCTCCACGGGAATCGCTGCAGGTCTCTCCCTGGGTTGGGCGACAAACACAGTAAGACTGTAGTAAGACCTGGACTTCTTGGAACGCCGAGGTATTAAAAAAAGAAAAGAAAATGGATTTGCCTATAAACTGTTCCCGGAAAGAAGTCCCTGTGTACCTGATGTGGTCGTAATCGACTCCCTCAAAGAATGGGTTTCTCTTGATCTCCTCCACCCCTGTCGCCCCGATCCGATGATCTCCCTCACAGCAGAACCTAAGTAGGAATAAACCAAAATGTTGATCCTGAGAACAACCACATAAAGGGACATAGAAGTATACCTGCCAGAGACACAGTATTTTGCTCGAGATGACATTCATGTTTTACAATTGAACCATTTAGTTGACGGTCATTCTTATCAAGAATAATATACTGTACATACATTTACATTTAAGTCATTTAGCAGACGCTCTTATCCAGAGCGACTTACAAATTGGTGCATTCACCTTATGACATCCAGTAGAACAGTCACTTTACAATAGTGCATCTAAATCTTAAAGGGGGGGGTGAGAAGGATTACTTATCCTATCCTAGGTATTCCTTAAAGAGGTGTCAGGATTTGGCCAGGGTTGTTCCGGTTTTTGGTCACTAAGATGCCCCCATTGTGCTTTTTGACCTTTTGTTTTCCCTTGATCCCCATTATTATTTGCACCTGTGCCTCGTTTCCCCTGATTGTATTTAAAACCTTAGTTTTCCTCAGTTCTTTGCTCTGTGTTTGTATGTTAGCACCCAGCCCTAGTATTCTGTGAACTCTTGTTGATCCCGGTGGACTCTCTTGTGGAATTCTGTTTTTTGTTCTTGTTTATTTATTTTTGAGTATCTTTTGAGGCTTTTTATGCTACACCTACCACCTTGTGGATTTACCTTTTTGTCTTGGAGGATTACCTTTGTTCTTGTGGAATTCCTTTTGAGGTTGTGGAGTTTCATGTTTTCCTGAAGGACTTCACTTTTTACTTCATTAAATACACCGTCTCAAGTACTGCTGTGTCTCATCTTCTGGGTTCTGCCGACTATCTTCTGGGTTCTGCCGACTATTCGTGGCTCAGTTGGTTAAGTGACTGTTTCTCACTCCGGAGACCCGGGTTCGTAACCGGGTCCTGACAGTACAATGGTCTCTATGGACTGTTATATGTAGTGCACTCTCAGAAAAAAAGGTGTTAAGTAGAACCATATAGGGTCTTTCGGTTTGTCCCCATACGAGACAACAACCTGCTATAGAGCATGCTAGGAAATATGTTAACGATGGGTGTGGATTTGAGTGTTTTACTCTACACAGAGTACAAATGACACAATCACACATTCGCCTTTGGTTATTAAACGCCAACAATTGGGTCCGTTTAAACCCCTGAGTGTTAATTTGGCTCTTTATAGAGTTAATGTAACTCCTGAATCAACCTTAGAAATGTTACACTGAAAGATCAACACTAGGTAACACAGGCCAATTTGCTGTGTACGAATATTCCCATACACACTACCGTTCAAAACTTTGGGGTCACTTAGAAATGTCATTGTTTTTGAAAGAAAAGCTACTATTTTGTTCATTAAAATTACATCAAATTGATCAGAAATACAGTGTAGACATTGTTAATGTTGTAAATGACTATTGAAGCTGGAAACGGCAGATGTTTTATGGAATATCTACGTAGGCGTACAGAGGCCCATTATCTGCAACCATCACCCCTGTGTCCCAATGGCATGTTGTGTTAGCTAATCCAAGTTTCTCATTCTAAAAAGGCTAATAGATCATTAGAAAACCCTTTTGCAATTACGTTAGCACAGCTGAAAACTGTTGTTCTGATTAAAGAAGCAATAACACTGGTCTTCTTTAGACTAGTTGAGTATCTGGAGCATCAACATTTGTTGGTTTGATTACAGGCTCAAAATGGCCAGAAACAAAGAACATTCTTCTGAATCTCGTCAGTCTATTCTTGTTCTGAGAAATGAAGGCTATTGAATGCGAGAAATTGCCAAGAAACTGAAGATCTCGTACAGCGCTGTGTACTACTCCCTTCAGAGAACAGCGCAAACTGGCTCTAACCAGAATAGAAAGAGGAGTGGGAGGCCTCCGTGCACAACTGAGCAAGAGGACAAGTACATTAGAGTGTCTAGTTTGAGAAACAGACATATCACAAGTCCTCAACTGGCAGCTTCATTAAATAGTACTCGCAAAACACCAGTCTCAATGTCAACAGTGAGGAGGCGACTCTGGGATGCTGGCCTTAAAGGCAGAGTAGCAAAGAAAAAGCCATATCTCAGACTGGCCAATAAAAACAAAAGACAAATGTTAGTTTGAGGTGTTCGGATCCCAAAGAAGAACATTCATGAGACGCAGAATTTTAAAAAATATGCTGGAAGAATGCTTGACGCCATCTGTCAAGCATGGAGGAGGCAACGTGATGGTCTGGGGGTGCTTTGGTGTTGGTAAAGTGGGATATTTGTACAAGGTAAAGGGGATCTTGAAGAAGGAAGGCTATCACACCATTTTGCAACGCCATGTCATACCCTGTGGACGGCGCTTAATTGGAGACAATTTTCTCCTACAACAGCACAATGACCCAAAGCACAGCTCCAAACTATGCAAGAACTATTTAGGAAAGAAGCAGTCAGCTGTCTGTAATGGAGTGGCCAGCACAGTCACCGGATCTCAACCCTATTGAGCTGTTGTGGGAGCAGCTTGACCATATGGTATGTAAGAAGTGCCCATCAAGCCTATCCAACTTGTGGGAGGTGCTTCAGGAAGCATGGGGTGAAATCCATTCAGATTACCTCAACAAATTGACAACTGGAATGCCAAAGGTCTGCAAGGCTGTAATTGCTGCAAATGGAGGATTCTTTGACAAAAGCAAAGTTTGAAGGACTCAATTACTATTTAAATTAAAAATAGTTATTTATAACCTTGTCAACATCTTGACTATATTTCCTATTAATTTTGCAACTCATTTCATGTATGTTTTCATCGAAAACACGGAGATTCCTAAGTGGCCCCAAACTTTTGAACGGTAGTTAAAGGTACAGTTTAAACCATTCTTACACCTATCCTTTTAAGCTCAAGAGGGTTAAACTTTGAACACAGAGATAAACAGGAATGCTCAGGTACTATTTATTTAGATTCACACGGGTTCTATGTAGAACCCTTCTTGTCTTTCAAAGAATCCTTATTGCCATCCAAAGAACCCTTCTTTCCAAAAACAGTTCTTAGGATGAGAAAGATTCCAGTTTGAACCCTTTGCCTTACAAAGAACCCTCATCTTCCAAAAAGGATTCTTCAAATGAAAATGGTTATTGGTAGAACTCCATCTCTCTGCAAAGAACCATTTTGGAACCCTTTTTTTCCAAGAGTGTACTGGTGCTCACCTGAGGATGAGTTCCTTGGCCCTCTCTGAGATGGGGACTTCCGGAGGGAAAACCAGAGTCTCCTTCCAGTTCATCACCTTCTTATATGTCTCCTGGGGTGTCTCCGAACAGAACGGGGGGTAGCCTGGAGAGAAACAAAGAAACTTAGACAGCAATCCTAATTCAATCCTAACTTACTTCTTGCAAGTTAGTGCCGGTGTTCCAATCAATCAAACGATCACTCTTACCAATCAGCATCTCGTACATGATGACCCCCAGGCTCCACCAATCACAGAGCTTGTTGTATCCGGTCTGCATGAACACTTCCGGGGCGATGTAGTCTGGAGTTCCCACAGTGGAGAAAGCCTGAGAGAGGAAGATAGGAAAGGAGAGAGGGAGAGGAGAGTTGACAGGGTAAGAGGTACGCCCTGCTTTAGACACAGCCCAGTCAGTAAAACAACCTCTAGCCCCTGAAATGAATAACCATTTCAAGTAATGTTCTGAATTGACCTAATTAAAATGCAGTCAACCCTAGCCTTTTTCTCTTACCATGCCACACAGTACATTCGCTGTGGAAACCAAGCTGACGTAACTGTAACCGTGCTGTAAATGTCAGCCCATAAAAAGGGACAGAAATCCAACCATCTGCACACCAGATGTGTACTGTATCTCTGCTACTACACTGGCCTTCATCATTTCATCTAGAGAAATCTGGTCTATACAGAACGACAGGCTCTCTCGCACGAAGAGATAATGTGGATTTGGAGATGCTCTACTCTTTACAGGAGGGAACACTTTTTCCTAGGAGTGAATGAACACGGATAACCAACACATTTCAAAAGCAGAGGCCATTGGTAAACCGTCTTATACCCTAATTAACTACAGTCGTCTTTGCTGCGTTTATGAGGAAGTTTGGGCTTAAGACCGATCCTCCAGTGGAGTAGTGACTAAAGGTAGCCAGAGCTCCATGACACTCACCAGCTGTCGTCTGTTCCTCTTCCAGGTCTCTGCTTTCCTCTTGGAGTTCATGTACTGAGATGCTGTGGAGAAGAAATGATTGGTCTTAGGCACAACTCAGTTACAGCTACGCACCCAGGAGGAAGATCCATGACAAATATATAGTTGTATTAGCTTTCTAATTGTATCTACTTAAATTCATTGAGTATAGCTGTATTGTCGTACTCACTGAAGTCGTTGGAAACGCTGTGGTTGAGGTTCCTGTAGAACTCTGTCCGATGGGCCTTCTTCAACCCTGTACACAAGCCGAAGTCTGATAGCTTCACATGGCCCTGAACACACACACACACACACACGCGCACACACACGGTTATTTGTGTTACACCACTTCCTGGGGATGTTTCAGTAATAACGCATGACAACATCAGAGTGTTCTGAAATCACAGTTTCTGTGGTGACTTTGAAACTGTGTTGTGGATTTATAATTTCAGACTCGACACTCAGGTAGATCACCACATTCTAATGCTGATGTAATCCTCCTGTGTGTGTGTGTGTGTGTGTGTGTGTGTGTGTGTGTGTGTGTGTGTGTGTGTGTGTAATTTCAAATAGATTTCAACCTGCTTGCTTTTTTATAACCGAATCAAAAAATCTAAATGTACATGGCATGTTATAGAAGGATCCAGAGCACTTTTTTTTTATTTTTTAGATTTCACTTTTGAGAAACCTACCCTAACCAGCGATTCACTTCCTCATCCTCGTTGTGCAGTACAGGGGGCTCTGAAAACACATGAACAAGTGCTCCAAAAACAACCAAATACATTGTTTTAGAAACGCAAAAATAGGGTGGCGCAGTTTTTTAGACGTTGTACACATAACATTGTCATTCTGAACTTTATCCGCAACGTTACATTGCATTTTGTGCGACTCAAGCCGTTTCCTTTTTCCTTCCTGTTTCCATTCTCCTTGTAGCTTGCTGATAGAATGAACGGAGCGGTATCACTCGAGTTGCAACTAATTGAAAGATAACGTTCCAGATAAGGTTCTGTGTACAACATCTAAAGACCTGCATCACTATACTGAGAGATGTTCAGTTTCTAAAAGAACGTATTTGTATGTTTTTGGAGAATTTGTTCATATTTTTCGGAGCCTCCCGTACAGCACAACGAGGACGAGGAAGTGAAGCACTGGTTGCGGTAAATTTCTCAAAAACAAGTGAAATCGCCAAAAAAAAGTGTCTGGACCCTACTAAAACATGACATTTAGAGATTTGGTCGTAAAAAAGCAAAAAGAAAGTAAAGACGTTATTTTAACCAGATTTCAACCTGTTTTAATGACGTTATTTCAACCAGATTTCAACCTGTTTGTAAATTACGTAATTTTTACCAGATTTCAACACGTTTTAATGACGTTATTTAAACCAGATTTTAACCTGTTTGTATTCATGGGTTCATATGAGAGGTTCATGGCTCTGTTAAGGGCGGTCTTCGACCATCCACCGGAGGGCAGAGAAGGAGGTGAGCGACTATTCCAAATCCGGCAGGATTCCCAGACCATTGCGGAGTACGCCCTAACCTTCCCGGACCGTGGCAGCCTCCGGCGGATGGAATGTACTGGTGCTCTGCACCCTATTCCGTAGAGGTCTGCACAAGGCGGTTCAGACGGCGATGGCGTGCCCGGACGACAACCTTTCTTTGGACGCACTCATCGCGATGGCTATCTGTCTGGACAACTGTAGTATCTTGGGATGCTTCTTAGATTGATGACACCGGACACATGAGTACGTTTTATTATTTAATTGTTACTTAGAATAACATTACCGGAATGCACCTGGCGTAAGCTCCCTGAGGTGTTTCCGAGCACGGTTTAATGGCAGACTAAACGGTTATGGATAATTAAAGCAAATCACGTATTGAGTCAATACTGCCATCTATTGGTAAACATAATACTTAACAAATATACCAGGTTACTATAGCAACCTTCTTTGGGAGTGGCTGAACCCATGGAGGTAGGGGCCAAACGTCTGTCCTTGGCAGAGGGACGTCGTGTTCCTATTGCGGCCAGGAGAGGTACCAGCTTCAGTGTTGTCCAGTGCGTCCCAACCCGGGGTCCACTAGGGCAGAGGGGCGGCTGTCCCTCAGGCGTGGTCTCTACAACTCTAGTGGACTCCGGTGCCGCGGGGAATTTCATCAACCAGGCCCTCGCCTCCTCCCTCAACATCACCTCATACCCGCTCTCCTCTCCTTTTCCTGCCCAAGCCGACCATTGGGATCCGGCACTATCACGCACATCACAGCACCACTCAACCTCACCGTGGGAGCCATGCACCAAGAAAGCCTTCCTCATCATCACTACACCCGTACACAAAGTCATCCTCGGCCTGCCGTGGCTCCAACGTCATAACCCCACTTTATCCTGGTCGAAAGATGAGAATCACAGCCTCGTCTCCGCCTCGGCACCAGGATGCCGGAATCCCTGCTTTCCCTTGCCCTGTGGTTCCACATCCACCAGGCTCTGGAGAGGAAACCCGCACCTGTTACCTGCCCCCCTGAGCGCATCTACGTTCTCACGGGCGTAAGAGATAGGCTGCTGACCTGGGCGCACACATCCCACGCTGCTGGACACCCAGGTATCACCTGCACCATTCAATCCATCTCCGCTAAGTACTGGTGGTCCACCTTGGCGCAGGACATTGCCCACTCTGTCAACTCCTGCTCCGTATGTGCCCAAACTAAATCTCCCTGGCATGCTCCAGCAGGGAAACTCCTTCCCCTTCCCGTGCCTCAGCAGCCTTAGACCCATCTGTCCATAGACATTGTCACTGATCTCCCCCCGTCTGATGGTTTCACCACTATTACGGTTCTTGTGGACAGATTCTCTAAATCCTGCCATTTTATCCCTCTCTTTGGTCTCCCTGCCGCTCTCCAGGTTTCTGAGGCACTGTTCCAGCAGATGTTCTGGCCCTAAGGCCTTCCGGGTGGACATTGTCTCTGACCATGGCCCCAAATTCACATCGTGAGTATGGGGAGCCTTCACGGAGAAGCTGGGGGACACGGCCAGCCTCACATCCACGTACCTCAGTCCAGCGGGCAGGTGGAAAGGACTAACCAGAAGCTGGGGAGGTTCCTTAGGACCGGCAGGGGGAGTAGGCCCGGTTCCTTCCCAGTGCGGAGTACGCACAGAACTCACTTCGTCACTCCTCCACCGGGCTGACTCCCTTCCAGTGTGTCCTGGGATATCAGCCAGCCCGGGCCCCGTGGACCCCAAGCCAGATCGAGTGTCATGCCTACTCCAGCTGCCGCTCTCCGGCGCTCAACGTCGCCGGTCTACTAACCACAGGTCCTGGCACCATCATTGCGCACACCTGGTGTCACGCCCTGGTCGACGTATTTTGTGTTTTTCTTTATGTATTTGGTCAGGCCAGGGTGTGACATGGGTTTTTGTATGTGGTGTGTAGCTTAGTGGGATTGTAACTTAGTGGGGTGTTCTAGGAGAGTCTATGGCTGTCTGAAGTGGTTCTCAATCAGACGCAGGTGTTTATCGTTGTCTCTGATTGGGAACCATATTTAGGCAGCCATATTCTTTGGTTGTATTGTGGGTGATTGTCCTGAGTGTCTTGATGTCCTTGTTCGATGTTAGTATAGGCTGTTTTCGGTTTTCGTTTCGTTTATTGTTTTGTAGTGTTCGTGTTTAGTCGTGTTTACGTTTGTTTAAATAAACATGAATCGCAATCGACACGTTGCAGTTTGGTCCGACTCTCCTTCACCATATGAAAACCGTGACACCTGGACCTCATCATCACCTTGAATACTCTCCCTTTATTTAGTTCTCAGTAGCCTCAGTCGTTAGGCAGTATTGGTTCTGTTCTCGTTCAATACGCTTCTCATGTTTTGTTGATCTGCCGTCTCTTACCATTAAACGTACCTTCTGCACCTGCTTCCTGACTCCAAGTGCGTACGCTACAGAGTGTGTGTGTGTGTGTGTGTGTGTTTGCTTGCATGTATGTATTACATAGCAGGTTCTGTGTATATGTACCTTGGAGTCCAGCAGTACATTGTCAGGTTTGATGTCTCTGTGTATGAAGCCCATCTGGTGTATCGAGTCTATGGCCAGGACCGTCTCAGCCACATAGAACTGAGTCTCCTCCTCTGACAGAGTATCCTTCTTCATCAGCAATGTCATCATGTCACCTGCAGGGAGTGCCACAAAGAGCATCAGCGTCGCACACACAATTGCAAACATGCACGTGCACACTTCACACACACACCTCCAGGTAGGAACTCCATGAGTAGGTAGAGGTTCATCTTGTCCTGGAAGCTGTAGAACATCTTGACCACCCACAGACTGTCTGCCTGCACCAGGATGTCCCTTTCAGCCCGGATATGGCCCACCTAACATAGAAAAACAACACATACTGTAGATCACATAAAATTAACACACAGACATTCTCTCTACACTAACGCCAACCCACCCAACATCGAAACACAACACATAGAAGGAACACACACACCCAATCTCTCAACACTAATGCTAACCCACCCAACATAGAAATATAACACATAGATCAAAGAATGAACACACACACACACATTTTCTCTACACTAATGCTAACCCACCTAACATCGGAACACAACACATAGAATGTATACATCAATAAGCCTACAGGTCCAGCCCCATCCTCTAGCACCAAGACCTTTGATATTCACAGATTTGGAGAGGGCAGTGGAGGAGGGGGGGAGGGGGTACATTCAGAAATAGCCATTGCTGTTGCTACATAAACAAAGTTAAATATCCATAATACGTTGGGAAAATAAGGAATATGTTTCAACACGACACAAGGCTTAAGGAGGAGGAATGTGAAGTAATCCTGTGTCCTTAGATACAGTACATGGCCTTAGATACAGTACATGTCCTTAGATACAGTACATGTCCTTAGATACAGTACATGTCCTTAGATACAGTACATGTCCTTAGATACAGTACATGTCCTTAGATACAGTACATGTCCTTAGATACAGTACATGTCCTTAGATACAGTACATGTCTCAGCTGAGCGAATAAAAGGGACACGGCTCTATTATCAGCAGGTGCTAAGGAGACTCAAGTGTCGAACACACAATAGTTTGCAATTTCATCATTGTAAAAACGGACTGGCATTACACCAGGTTCAGCAATTTACATCAGCTCGCTTGCGCTGAGGTGGGAGGAGGCAATATTTGAGGTATGTCCTTAAAAACAAGCGCATAGTGACAATTTCATGGAGTGCAAAAGGGAAGTTAAGACCCACCAAAAGCAGGTTAACGGTAACACAGTTGATAACGGCATGGAATCTGAGTGTGGAAGCGCAGCCTATGCAGCAATGGCTCACAGTGCCAACGGAAAGAGAGATGTGTCTTTTGGGCCTTAGAATCATGTATTTAGAAACATTTAAAAAACTATTTGTTCCCCTCCCACTTTGTTTAATTTGATTAAAAACCAAGCATAGTCTTGTTTAGCAGCTTCGTATAGGGGCATATTTTTTAAAATCCTGGCCATGCATTAGCTAATTAGCCTATGAATGAAGGGGTTTTAAATGGTCTACTGAGAGTGACTTGAAACATTTTGGAGTCACTCTCAGTAGGCAACGAAACAATTGACAGGACCCTAGTATTTTAAATAGACGTGCAAATGTCATGTTAAGACATTGACGTGAGATGCGATTTATGATATTACGCTTCTGACCCCATCCTATTTAGAAATATTGTTGTTGTTTTTAAAAACAAATGGCTTGTTTTTCCATTTTATTTTTAAGAAAAACCAAGCACGGCTCCACCCTCCACTCCCAATGCATTGGCCAAATAGCAGCCTATCAATAAAGGGTTTGGCTCGTGAGACTGCTTTCCCAAAGCTTTATTAAAAGATCAAGTTTGGGAGCAGAAAAACATACCTTTTTTTTGCCTGCTCACGTTCTTATTTTGGATGTGAGTAAAAGCAACAACTTGTTTTAAAAAATGTCTACCTTAATATTATACGCCCAAAGAGAGCAATTATGGTGCCTGTAACAGTATTTAGACAGCCTATTTAAAACAAGCTGTTTTCTCCTTTTGATAAGAATTTGATCAGAATGATTCACTCTCTTTCGGAATTTAATCTTGCTTATTGACATCATTTGGCAGGTCCATGGCTCAGACAAGGCAGACATAATGCAATTTACAGTAGGCGTAGCCCCTATATCAGTGTGAATGCTATGTATTTCCATATTGAAGCCATGCAATAAGGCTTCTTACAATGTGGACTGCAAACATGTTCAACGTATTTAGCAAAGATGGGATAGGCCTACATACTTTTTTTTCTTATGCTGTTGCTGGAGGCTTTTTAACAAACTAAGCTATAATGGACTCACATTTGAATTTGAGTTGATGACAACGCAATACACATAAAAGACCGTACACAACATGAAGAAATCCATATTTAGCCATGGAGCACGTTCTGATTGAGCAATGAGGGGTCAAGCCTGGACACACCTTCAACTTGTTTAGTAATCAAAACCCAGTCTTTTCGTGCCACCGCCAGCTACTGCACCCATAATTGCAGTTGTCAAATAACTAAAATATTTCTGACGCCCCGAACCTATTGCACTACCGTCAGCGCTATGATTTACCATTGTGTTAGGTTTGTTAAAATAGAGCCCAGAGAGAGAGAGAGAGAGAGAGACAGAGAAAAAGAGAAACACACACCTGTTCCTTCTCCAGCATGTCAGCCTTGCGCAGGATCTTCATGGCATAGACATGACCTGTGTCCTTCTTCTGGACCAGACGCACCTGTTGATCAGAGGGCAAAGGTGATCCAACATAAGTTCATGAGGTCATGGCAAATGGGAAGGGATTTACATCATCGCCATCAAATTATTTTCTGAAATCAGTGGATTAGGCAGTTCAGACTGAAAAACACAGGACTGTAGGTGAGAGTGGGGTAAATTGAGCCACCCTTGTTTGTGGGATAATTATAAACTATACAAAATGTATAATTTGACCAAATATTTAGGAAGAGGTCAGTGTTTTATAAGCTGCAATAGGAGGTCCTAAACCTATCATGAAAGTACATCCCTGTAGCTTTGTGGGCTAACATAGTCAAAATGTTAAGTTGAGCCAATGGCTATGGGGTAAAGTTAACCAATCGAGCCAATGGCCAAGGGGTAAAGTGAAACAATCATTAAGCCAATGTCAAGTTGAGCAAATGTAAGTGTTTTCTTCCCAGGAGAATTTGTTCTCAACTGACTTGCCTAGTTAAATAAAAACGTATCTGCATTAGCAAGGCATTATCGCTGGGATATTTAAAGAAAAGATATGTTTTTATTTAACTAGGCAAGTCAGTTGAGAACAAATTCTTATTTGCAATGACGGCCTACCCCGGCCAAACCCGGACCAATTGTGTGCCGCCCTATGGGACTCCCAATCACGGCCGGATGTGAAACAGCCTGGAATCAAACCAGGGACTGTAGTGACACCTCTTGCACTGAGATGCAGTGCCTTAGGCTGCTGTGCCACTCGGGAGCCCAAGGATATGAGGTAACAACAGGAGCTGGACTATGTTAAAAGTGTTCGTTAGGTGTTAAGCCTGTGTTAAAATATGCTTAAAATTATTAAAAGACAAAAAGTGATCGTGATTAACCCATACCCAGGTTAAATTGTGCCAAGAGACCACTTTTTTTGGACAAGCTATGTTATCAAAACTGTAACGTTTACATGAATTCTTATTATTTCCAGGGATCCACAACATCTTGAAATAAATGCAGATATCAGTGATGCTGAATGTAAAAAATGACTCAACTTACCCCACTCTCCTCTATTGCTGCTGAGTGATAGATAACTTACAGCAGGGAGTAGAGAAAATGGGAGGATCCACCAGAGCGTGATAACAAACATAACTCAGCTACACTTTATTGACAAACCCACTTTTTACCTCGCAAAGCTATTACATTGTGAAATGATAACTAATTACATAGTAATAACCTAATTAGGACTGCAATAGCTCTATGTAGGCTTACCTCTCCAAAAGCTCCTCGACCAATCACCTTGAGGGACTCAAAGTCTTCCAATCCCAGCCGGGTTCTCTTCAGCCTCAGGAACTCTGTCTCCTTACGTGCATGCTGGGAGCGCCGCATACACTTCTGCAACACAGGGTGTGTGTAAGTGTTTGTGTGCGTGTGCGTGTGTGTGTGTGTGTGTTACTACACTCACCTCCTCATCAGGCAGTCCCTCCTCATCCATCACCCTCTCCAGCTTCTGTTGCCTAGCAACAAGATAGGGGTTGGGGGTCAAGAATTAAAGGTTAGGGTCAAATATGTTGATTCAGGAAGTCCCCTCGAAACCTGCAGCTCTATACTAAGCACTACACTACCGGTTCTTTAATTGATTTGGGGCAGTTATGGAGGAATGGTGACAGAAAAGGAATGACCCATTCATATGTTCTCAAAGAGAAATAAACCATAAATGTTTTTCTTGAAAAAATGAGGGAGCTTAGCCAAACCAGCCCCTATAATTATTGTATATTCTCCTTTCTAAGCAGGTCTGTGACACCATGAACAATATTCTAGTGTGGACTTCCTCTTTTGGCACGGCTCGTTGGTGGGTAGGATGAGCTGTGACTGGGCGCTTGCTTTGTGCATAAGTTTATTTTTCAGACGCCTCTAACGGGGGGGTACACAGATCCTGTAGAGGTTTTAAAGGAATAATACTATTTAATTTAACCTTATCCCTGGCATTTCTGGATTCAGGTTTTGATTTAATGGGATTGCATTTTAATTCAGCAACTTAATATGGATTTCCCAGGACCCTGGTAGGACTGCTGATGGTCAACAGTGGGTAAATCTAGATATTATCAAACTAAAAGTACTTCCAGATGCATTGTGAAAAGCACTAGTCATGGGAAAAGCATATTTCACAGACACACTGAAACATCGTTCAGACTTATTTTACTACTGCATTTATTGTATTGCCTACACGCATTGGCAGGGCGCGGTTACACCCATTTCTCCCCCAGGCAGGGTGAGGCTCTAAGCAGAGAGAGAGGTCGAGTTGAGGTCAGTGATGTGTAACACCTCTACTCTCTCTTCCTCTTGTTGGTGGCACTGTGCTGCCTTCTCAGCTTCGGACATGTTTTGAGGAACAACCTTTGCTTTTCAGAACCCTGTCAATGTCACTGATCTTCCTAGTTCCAGCATGTGAGAGCATGGTGCGTGTGTGTGTGCGTGTCAATGCCATAGCACGCACCTCATCTCTCTTTCCTCATGCTGGGATATCAGGTTACTGTAGAAGTTCTCCAGGGTCACCTTAGCCATGGTCACTCTCTCCTTGGTGTGGTTACTCATTGAGGAGCAAGAGGAATGACCCCTCGTCGCCATGATTACCTACCCTCCCCACACACACACAAATTGGAGCACACAGTGTAAAGTATCCTATGCCCTACTATCTACAGATGTCCCCTATTCTATGGGCTCTGTTGAAGACAATGAATTGCCAGGCGGAGTTGGCTGCATGTTTGTGCAAGAGTGTGTGTGTGTATACAATTGCATCAGAACAGACACATTACGAGAGATGCCTGTTGTAAACATAGCCATAGACTCTCACTTCAAACACAGCTTTGAATCGGCATGAGTCACACATGCCCTCTCCACTCTGGTGTCTGTCTGCCACAAGTCCACACACAGCCCCTCAAGTTAACACCAGAGGCTATGGACAGCCATGGCAGAGACAATGAGACAGTCTCTACTAGGGATTTATACTTTCCATCAGCTAACACTCAAAAAAGACATGAAAGCTTGAGTTGTGCGAGGAGAGAGACTATATGAAACAGACTCCTCTGGCAATAACTTTTCTTAGTCTGGTGATTTGTGGTCTGTAATGCTAGGCCGAGGACATTAAATGATCCCTATTTAGAAACAGCAGAAGAACAGTATTTCAGAGAATGTGGAGCAACCAAGGTAAAAATGGGTTTTATTTTGGATATTGTGTGGATATTTGGTTTTTCTCTCATCAATAACTATGGAACCAAGCATGCCATGAGTATGACAACTGTATATTCTGAATCTTGGTAATTGGAGAACAATCCATTTTGTTTTGTACAAAATAAGATTTAGGACTTCAATCTTCATGTTCATAGTCCTGACAAGCTTTGTTTATTAGTTTAAGAGCTATTGATGATTAAAATCCGAAATATGCTTTGTATTTTTATTTTTACACAAAAAAAGGTGTGAATGTCATGCTTGGTTCAATAGCTATTGGAGAGAGAAAACCGAATATGCACCGAATATCAGATAGAAAAATGTTTGTTTTCCTCAGTTGTGGAGCAGACCGAATTCCGTGAAATGAGAAAGGAGGCAGCGACACAGACAGAGGCCATTCACATCTTCCAGGCTCCAAAAGCGATAAAGGAAAAAAGTATAAAAATAAACAGTTGTTTAATTAACTGTGCTTACTCTTATCAGTGGTCTGCACTGACGGTCTGCACTGCTTATATTATTAACACATTGTGAACTAAACAGCAAGTTGTCTTCAGGTGTGACAGAAGACTAGCCTAGGTCAGCTTCAGACTCATAAAATTTGAATAGAAAGTATGATTTAAAAAAAATGTTTTTGAACTACATTCAGTTTGTCCAAAGAATTGCCATCTTTACCTTGAGAAAGGGTGTCCAAATAGCCGCCTTTATTATACAAGTATATAAAGGCCAGGAAATAGTCTACAGCCGATGCAATGAGAATAAGGTGTTGGCATCTAGATACAATTAGAGGTAATTGTAGGCTACAATCGACCTTTAAATAAAAAACTAAACTACAGTACCTACCTATAGTACTATAATCAAATGCTGGTGTTACACTTTTAATAGCCTACAGATAGTCCTACAATAAAACGGAACACACTCAGGTATGCGAAATGTTTGACCGTCCTGCATTAATGGTATGGTTGGTTGGACTTTTTGTGTGTAAACTAGCCTACTCAAAATAGCTACCAAGGCTGGAGAGAGGAGCCTTTGTTTTACCCGTGCGGATTTACGTTCTCAACTTCCTAAAGTAAATCCCCATATCTACCAAATGCTATTAGGTGGCCTATCTAAATCTGAACTCTTCAATAAAAGCTTACGATCTCATATTGTTATATTAAAGTAGCTGAGCGATAAACTAGTACGCTCGTTTTGACTGGTTGCTTTGTTCAGAAAAGCGTCAACATCTGCCAAGCGAGAGATCGCTTTTTACCCCAACTACCTTTAGAAGGTTCACGAGATAAATTGTTATTCCACATTTACAACGTCTCCGTAGTCATTGTCAAATGAAATGTTACTCTCAGTCTCACCTCTATTATGGCGTCAATCGGTTAAAATTCAAGTCGGATCTGCTCCCCTCGCTCGAGTCTGCTGATGTTCACGGTCGGTATCCATTCGAATTACGGGAAGTGAAGTGCCCCTCCCCGCAGAGCTCCAAATTACCCGGGGCCTCTTACCGGGGCCATGGTCGTGTGGGCTGCTCGGATCAGTTTCAGGCTTGATCGAGGTAATGATGGGGATGGTGATTATGTTGTTCATGATGATAATAATAATGATTGATGACAGGCTTAGTGATGATGATAGCATGCCCTGACCCTTATTCAAAGAGGCATGGCAGAATTATTTAGGTTACTTTCAACTATCACCTCCACCCCTCATACCCTTCTATGTTAAAAGCAACCCATAAAATCCCTCGAAATATAGTCTAATATTCATAGCTTTCGAAAAGTGGCCTATTTGTCACCCTTTGACATTCACCTACAGATCTGTTATCGACATATGATCATTTGTTTTATGAGTGTAGGTCACAGGTGAATTGTGTGCCATTGTTCCATCCATACTTAATCCTGCATTAAAGTAACTGTCCAGTGAAAATCTCACTTTTAAAAGTGAATATTCTGTTAACTCATACCCAAATAATGTTGTTGACTCACCCTATACTCATATTTGTGGCCAAAGCATAATTTGGAGGGGGGAAAAAACACTTCAAAAGCCCCACCTCAAACTTGTATCTATTACCTCATTGAGGGTGATGTGAGCTGGCCAATCAGCGGTCTACTCACGTTATTATTTTTTCAACGATCGATTATTTTCAGACCTCAGCTGAATCTGGTAATGAATGGTGTGGCTGTTGAACAAGTTGAGGAGACAAGTCCTGTGTAGCCCAGTCGGGGTTGTGAGTTCAATTCCCATGGGGAACCAGTATGAGAGAAAGAAAAGGTATGAAAATGTATGTACTCTTATCCAGAGCGATTTTACAGCTCCGGATAAGAGCGTCTGCTAAACGTAAAAACGAGACCAAATTACTTTGTGTTACCTTATCTATCATATGCTCTGCCTTTTGACACCACACCCCATATAGCATGTTCTGCAAGCTCTAGTTGTGTCTTATCCTGATTATTGTTGCGTCACTTCATGTTTCTACAAGAAACGTTAATGTGTGGGAAATTCCAAATGGTTTGCTGAGACAACTTACATACAAGACTGACACATACACTTAACCCACCAGACATGCTACCAGGGGTCTTATCACAGCCCCCAGGTACAGAACCAATTCAAGGTAACGTACAGTATTATACAGAGCCATGAGTGCCTGGAACTCTCTTCCATCTCATATAGCGCAAGTGAACAGCAAAACTGGTTTAAAAAATAAAGCGACACCTCACGGCACAATGCCTCTCCCCCCATGTGACCTGCTTGTTGCGTGTAATGTACTGCTGACATGTATGTATAACTGATAGATGCACACACACTACATGTACATGTTTTTAAATGTGTGTCAATTGTAAAGTGTTTTGTCTGTAATGTCTTTTTCGTTGTGTCGGACCGCAGTAAGTCTAGCTGTTTCCATTGGCGTCGGCTAAAGGAGATCAAAACATAAAAATACACCCACACCAAATAAAACATTGTACATTGTAAGGAAAACCATTTATCTCATATTGTAATGAATTATAGACCGTATTTCATAAACATCTGGAAACACTGGATAGTTACTTTAACGTTGATGTACACTAGGTGGCAGCGATGTCCTATACTTCTGCGCTAAGCAACCTTGAAAGACAATTTTGTTTGGACGCAAATTAGTAGCTGTTAAATCAAGCACATATCTCAGCAGATATATGAGACTACGCCCCTATTCCATCTCGAACTAAATGTTGACATTATTTGTAAATGCTGTCTTTTCACACAAGTTCAAAAATACAGGTTTGAATTTATGCTCTTGAACGCACCTCGCGCTGGGGTCCTCGACTGCAACGGAAGTGACCGGTGTTTTTCTGACGGTTATTGCTATCAGAGATCTTTTGGGACGTCCATAATCCTAAACCCTAACCTTAACCCATTTTAAATGTCAACGTAAATGGGGATCCCAGATTGCATTTTCTGACAGCAGCTAATTTTAGCATCAGCTCGCCAGTTCCGGCTAGTGCTATCTGGAATCCTTGGGACGTCCCTACGCGAACCCAACCCTTACCTAACCCATTTTACACTTAAATTTCAATGGGGGATAGGGACGTCCCAAGCATTCCAGTTTGCTCCCAAATGGCTTTGTTCGAAATGCTTAAAAGTCGATATTGAACCAAGGAAAAATTGCAAATCTTCAATGCAAAGCCACAAAGTAGGGTACCATATCTGCCAGATCGTGAAAAGAGCATACTAATACTTTTTTTACATGGACAAATTATTAGATCACCCGTAAAAAAGGAAAAAAAGACGTTTCTTTTTAATGCACTGCAAAAATGAGTTTAGACCAGAATGAAGCACTCTCCTAACTATTTATTGTTCATGCAGTGAATCCTGCAAGAGGATTCGCCCTCATTTGTATAATTATTTTGTAATATATCTGCAGGTATTCGTTGTTTTGAGCAAAAATAAATAAAAATAAACCAGAAGCTGTATGTAAATCAGGGAGCCAAATAAACGTCGCTTTCTGGTTTTCACCGATGCGATTCGGGTTCCGACCAAAAAGATCCGTTCAAAAAGAACGACCCATCACGAGATAATGTTAGGATCAGCTTTCCAGTGGGACGGTCAGTGCTAACCGGAATCCTTGGGATATCCCCACCCTTAACCATAACCCTCTTTCCATTTCAACTTCATGGGGTAGGGACTTCCCAAGGATCCCGGATAGCACGGACCCCATTCGGACATTGGAGTGGTTGTGAATCCTGGCTGTCGTAACGTTCGCTGAGGACTTTCCCACCCTTTATACGCCGTAAACTGTAAGACTGCTGCTACGATCCTTACCAACGGGTAAGTCATTCAACGCACGGTGAAGTGCCTCGACACCCTGCTGTCCTGTTTACTCGCCAGGTCAGTGGCTCCTTGGCAAACTGCTAGTCCGCTGCTAACTACTGTCGTCAGCAAGCTGTCATTGTGATTGTGGGGGAAGGGTGCTTTTTTGTTGTTGTACAGCAGTGGCAAATTAACGGATGGAGTTCTTGAGATCGGCTGGGGAAACATTGACAGTTACATTGTAAATTAACCGAGGGAAATCATGTGAAATAGCTTTGTGTCATGTTGTCATTTGCCAGTGTTGTTGTTAGCTAGCTAGCCAGTTTTAGCCGGGATGCTACCGTTCCACAGACTGCCTGCCAGTCATATATATATACTTTTTTTTTGTAAGTGCCTGTCATTTAGTGGGACAGCAGAGAAACCACTAGCAGCTTCTAGACTGGTTTAAGAGTTGTAACACAGTTGTATTGCATATGATTGCTCTTCATTCCCATCAATCTTCCCTTTTATATTCATTGATGTGAGTATCAAACTCAGTTTCTTTGCATTACTTTTTGACTGATATACTGTACCAGTCAAAAGTTTGGACGCCTACTCATTCAAGAGTTTTTCTTTATTTTTTACTATTTTCTACATTGTAGAATAATAGATAAGACATCTAAACTGTGAAATAACACATATGGAATCATGTAGTCATCAAAAAAGTCTTATAAACAAATCCAAATATATTTGATGTTCTTCAAAGTAGTCACGCTTTGCACACTATTGGCATCCTCTCAACCAGCTTCACCTGGAATGCTTTTCCAACAGTCTTGAAAGAGTACCCACATATGCGGAGCACTTGTTGGCTACTTTTCCTTCACTCTGCGGTTCAACTCATCCCAAACCATCTCAATTGGGTTGAGGTCAGGTGATTGTGGAGTCCAGGTCATCTCATGCAGCACTCCATCACTCTCCTTCTTGGTCAAATAGCCCTTACACAGCCTGGAGGTGTGTTGGGTCATTGTCCTGTTGAAAACAAATGATAGTCCCAATAAGCGCAAACCAGATGGGATGGCGTATCGCTGCAGAATGCTGTGGTAGCCATGCTGGTTAAGTGTGACTTGAATTCTAAGTAAATCATGACAGCGTCACCAGCAGAGCACCATCACACCTCCTCCTCCATGCTTCATGGCGGGAATCACGCATGCAAAGATAATTTGTTCACTTACTCTGCGTCTCACAAAGACATTGGAACCAAAAATCTTAATTTTGGACTCATCAGACCAAAGGACAGATTTCCACCGTTCTAATGTCCATTGCTCGTGTTTCTTGTTCCAAGCAAGTCCCTTCTTATTATTGGTGTCCTTTAGTAGTGGTTTCTTTGCAGCAATTTGACCATGAAGGCCTGATTCACCCATTCTCCTCTGAACAGTCGATGTTGAGATGTGTCTGTAACTTGAACTCTGTGAAGCATTTATTTGGGCTACAATTTCTGAGGCTGGTAACTCTAATGAACTTATCCTCATGAGTGCCAGTTTCATCATAGCGCTTGATGGTTTTTGCGACTGCACTTAAAGAAACTTTCAAAGTTCTTGAAATTTTCCTGATTGACTGACCGTGTCTTAAAGTAATGATGGACTGTTGTTTCTCTTTGCTTATTTGAGCTGGTCTTGCCATAATATGGACTTGGTCTTTTACCAAATAGGGCTATCTTCTCTATACCACCTCTACCTTGTCACAACACAACTGATTGGCTCCAACACATTAAGAAGGAAAGAAATTCCACAAATGAACTTTTAACAAGCCACACCTGTTAATTGAAATGCTTTCCAGGTGACTACCTCACATGAAGCTGGTTGAGAGAATGCCAAGAGTGTGCAAAGCTGTCATCAAGGCAAAGGTTGTCGCAAAGGGTGTCGATTTTGAAGATTCTCAAATATAAAATATATTTTGATAATTTAACACTTTTTTGGTTACTAGATTATTCCATGTGTAATTTCATAGAATGATAGAGAAGACATCAAAACTATCATGTAGAAAAATAAAATAAAAACCCTTGAATGAGTAGTTGTGTCCAAACTTTTGCCTGGTACTGTAGGTGCTAATGTTGCAAGTGGAAGCTAGCCTGTTGAGAATGACCTGGGGTCTGACCTGCTGTTTCTGCATCAGATAACGTTACATTTGCTGCTTTTGCTTTAAACAACAAGTTGTCTAATGGAGAAACTGACTGATGCATGCCTGATCTGCAAAATTGCACATTGGCCCACGTTGTTTTAGAAATCTTTGGTCAGTGGGTCATAAGAAAAGAAATGGGTCTGACCACTTTCCAAAACTTTAGGGTCCACTGTTGTCGAGGATTTCTGTGGTTACTTTGTGCAAGTTGTGACTCTCCAATGATATGGGCCGGCATTCTCAGTGGCTAAGACACAGAATAAGAATACTAGAATGGAAATTAACCTTCTTATGATGGGATAAAGGTCAGCCATTTTATTCAGGGAGTTAGTCAACCATAGTTTGCCAGTGCTGTGATAAGATATTGTGTCAAATAATATATTTTAAAGGTGATTTATACTGAAAATGTGCATAAAACCTGTATAAACTGTATTTATAACTATATGACTATTTTAGCTTGACAATAATTATATTACGTAATTTGTGTTATAAACTGGGTGGTTTGAGCCCTGAATGCTGATTGCCTGAGAGCCATGGTAAATCAGACCGTATTCCACGAGTACGACAAAACATTTATTTTAGCTGCTCTAATTACATTGGTAACCAGTTTATAACAGTAATAAGACACCTCGGGGGGGGGGGGTTTGTGATTTATAGCCAATATACCACGGCTAAGGTCTGTGTCAAGGCACTCCGCGTTGCGCCATATACCACACCCCGTTGGGCTTTATTGCTTTACACCATGCCCAGAATGGACGTGCACCATCGTGCAGAAATTTATTTTGTCCCCCCACCAAACGCGATCACGACACGCAGGTTGAAATATCAAAACAAACTCTGAACCAATTATATAAATTTGGTGACAGGTCGAAAGCATTAAACATTTTATGGCAATTTAGCTTGCTAGATTGCAGTTGCTAGCTAATTTGCCCTGGGATATAAATGTTGAGTTGTTATTTTACCTGAAATGCACAAGGTCCTCTACTCGGACAATTATTCCACACATAAAATGGTCAAACAAATTGTTTCTAGTCATCTCTCCTCCTTCCAGGCTTTTTCTTCTTTGGACTTTATATGGCGATTGGCATCTAACTTTCATCGTATTTCCATGACCGACCTAAGTTCATCTTTCAATCACCCACGTGGGTATAACCAATGAGGAGATGGCATGTGGGTGTCTGCTTCTATAAACCAATGAGGAGATGGGAGAGGCAGGACTTGCACCATGTTCAGCATCACAAATAGAACTGACTTCTATTTTAGCACTTGGCAATGCAGACACTCGTTGGCGTGGCGAGCAGTGTGGGTGCAATGATTGAATAACGTATGTATACATTTATTTTGCAAAGCTCGCGCACACGACTTAAGCGGAGTGATCAGCATGTAAGTATAACATATATCTTAATCCCGATTTTACTTATGCAGGAAAATAAAAGTATGTCTCTACTGCCATTCATTCCAATTAGACTGGTTTGGAATTCTCCCTGGCCAATATGGGTCCATTTTTACCCCCATTCTGGCCATTCTGGAACATTGACGGTTATAATGACAAAGCCCCTCTTGTAATTTAATAGGATCTCTATGGGCTAAGATTTGTTTGAGAAGCTTCATGTTTAGTGGAGTGTGACGGCAGGACCTGCCATATCCTGCCCCATCACGTCTTTAAGACTGTGGCTGCACAGTGTTTTGTAACTCAGAACTGGGTGAAGAGGAACGTACTCGTGCACTTGTGTGCGTATGGCAATAGATAACACGGCGGGGTCCTAGGGTTCATTTCTTATTCTCACTTTCATTCTCAACCCTTTTTCTAGCTATTCCACCACATCCTTCCTTCCTTTCGCTCATTTTCACTCAAATGAGAACTTACGTGAAATGAAATTAGTTTAGTAAAACAGTTAAGAAGCAACTGGCAAGAGAGGACTACTAGAGCAAACTGAACTCCCAAGTCCCATTTCAGCACCTAGCCTACATGTAAAGCCAACCTCACATGATCTGTTCTCTCCTCTTCCTCTTCAGTGTGCGGCCCCATTGTGGATCCCCAGCCTCAGAGAGCAGCGGTGGGGAGGCAGAGGGCACAGCGCTAGCAGGGCCATGAACGTCACCGGGTACCAGCAGCAGCAGGGGGGTTTTCGGACATGCCGAGGCACACTCAGGGAGAGGGATCCTAGGCAGGGTGTGGGCATGGAGACAGCCTGCTGCCTGGCCCCTGGAGCCCTGCGCAGACTGATTGAGCTGCCGTCTCCCCCGCTCAACCGCCACCAGCTGAAGAGACTGGAGGAACACAGGTACTGTGATAGAAAAATCTAATATTTACCTTTGATCCGATGATCATATGTGTTTTATAGATGTCATTACATCAAACTAGGGATGCACCGATATTACATTTTTGTCCGATACCGATATCCGATATTTTCCTTGCCAAAAAACCTGATACCGATATTTTTACATTTTAGCAGCCTTTTAAGCATTCTAGAACAGTTAAATAGTTGAAACACACACTGACCCAAAAGTTATTTTGTTGGCATTTACATATGTCCCCATTACCAGTAAAACATCATCAAAACCTATTTCTTTCACTTACCTGCTGTGCTGTTTCGTTGTACATTTGTTCAGTCATTTCATTCTCAACCAGGATTTCATCATACATGTCAAGTTTCAGCTCTGTCTGTCCGTGGCCTCTTCCTCGGTGCGCACTGTCACTGTGTCCGTTTCCATCTTGTCCAGCTGTGTATGTAACATTTCACGTAAACCCTGTTTCTTGTCTGCATCGAAGTAGAGGTCCTTGTACCTAGCATCGAGCATGGTGGCGACACAGTAAAGAGGCAGTAAAGAGAATGTCACCGAATCACTTGTTCACAGTCTCTAGTAGAGTACTCTTCCAACTTAACCCCACGGTCTGTCTGCAGTTTTGTTGAGCAGGCGTTTCAATGCCATGACAGAGGGTTTCACGTCCGCTGCAGACGCAGTTGATGAGCTTATTTCTCCATTCAGTTGTTCGAATTGAGCTAGGGGTGTGTTCATGTTGCCAAGTTTCAAACATGTTCGCAAATGCCATTGAAATGGCAGCAGCGGTATGAGAACCAGCACATTCTTGAGTATGTATTACGGCTTTCCTCAGTAGGAAATCCTCGTCGACCCACTGTGCTGTCAGACTCGGCATACTCATGGGGCTGACATCGCTGGTCCAAACGGTCGGGATGGCGGGAAGCTAATAGCAGTGATGCCCATAGCAAGTAGCTCATGGATGTGCGTTTTCAACAATACTGTGTAACTCCGGTAGGGCAACATCTGAAAAATAGTGCCTACTTGGTAGTGTGTACCAGGGGCTCGAGGTGCTCGACCAGTCGGCGAAAGCCAACATCATCCACGACAGAGAACGGTTGATTGTCAAGGGCAATGAATTCCATTATCTTGGCGTTAATGGATTTTGCCTTTGAGTTGTCTCGCTGAAATCTTACTCTTTCAAGGACTGCTCCACTTGTTAACTGCTTGATCCACACAGCAGACATTGTGGGCTAGGTTAGGGATGCTGTGTTGCACGTGTATGGCCTGTCCCTTTGCGGAAAATCCCATTTACATCGGAGCCTGCATTGTTTGCCGAGCATTACTAAGGGAACAAATGATTGGATCTCGAATACATCCTTTAGATAATTCAGAAGATTTTATTTTGGAATGTTATTGTTTTTCCGCACAATCAATCATAACTGAGTGTACAAAACGTTAGGAACATCTTCCTAATATTGAGTTGCACCCCCTTTTGCCCTCAGAACAGCCTCAATTTTTCGGTGTCAAGCGTTCCACAGGGATGCAAGATATTGTTAGATATTACTGTACTATCGGAGCTAGAAACACAAGCATTTCGCTACACCCACAATAACATCTGCTAAACGCATGTCTGTGACCAATACAATTCGATATGATGCTTCCCACAGTTGTCATGTTAGCTGGCTGTCCTTTGGGTGGTGGACCATTCTTGATAAACACGGGAAACTGTTGAGCGTGAACCCAGAAGCGTTGCAGTTCTTTACTCAAACCGGTGCTCCCTGGCACCTGCTACCATACCCCGTTCAAAGGCACTTAAATATTTTGTCTTTCCCATTCACCCTCTGAATGGCGCACACACACAATCCACGTTTCAATTGTCTCTCAAGGCTTAAAAATCCTTTAACTGGTCTCCTCCCCTTCAGCTACACTGATTGAAGAGAATTTAACAAGTGACCTCAATAAGGGATCATAGCTTTCACCTGGATTAGGCTGATCCGTCTATGTCATGAAAAGAGCAGGTGTTCCTAATGTTTTGTCCACTCAGTGTATATCTGGCCAACATACTCAACCCACTGTAAGTTTCCTGTACAATGTGGGAAATTCTGAACAATTTGCCAAGGCAAATGTGTGTAGAGCCATAAGAAGATTCTGCTTCGCATTGAAGATATATATTTTTTAATGTCTTTGCTGCGTTCCCTGGCCATCAAGCTGTCCATATAGTCAAGTAGGACTTTTACAGGATTGCAGGAAGAGTAGGCTGCAGTCAGTTGACTGCCAGCGATACTTTGCTAATCTCAAATGAATCAGTCTAGGCAACATGATTAAAAAGTAGAAAATTGACTAATTCATCTCGCAGATTTTCCAAACGTGATTGACGCTATAGATGGGACACATATCCCCCTTTCAAAGACCCTCTGGACCAAATGACTGAGACTACCTGAATATACAATCTTATTAAGTGTAAACACACAGGTAGCTAGCTATTGAATACTGTCGCCTGCACCTTCACCAAACCAAATAATTTCCCGAAACAGTCATTCAATTCAATGATCTTTCTTACTACTTTGGTCAGATGATCTGGGACTCCCATGGTCTTTACAACTAAACTACTGTCACACCCCTCACTATTGTCATTGGTTACACTAATTGCACTGTGTGTCTACATAACCTGGTTCAAAGTATTCATGACATTACCCTGAGGAAGGCACAGTGATGCCGAAAACGTTGGTAAATACCCATTAAATCGGAGTGTGTGACATTCTTTATTTTGATAGTTTATAGTTACAACTAAACAGAAGACATTGTTGCCCATGTTGTCATGAAAAGCACTCTGTCGTCAATCAATTATTATTCCTCCAACAGGATATGGAATGGGCCTACCACTGCCATTGTGACACAGGCTACTTACTACAACTTACATGTTAGGTTATAGCCTTAACATGTAATATCACCCGCGTTGCCATAAAAGTGCTCTGTAAAGTGAAAGCGTTATTACTAATCACCCGTGTGTATAAGCTCGGCCTATTACATATTGGAATTGTGCCATTTCACTTACGCATTGAATCGGTCTGCAGTTTTCTGCCAGGCTCACTCTGGCTTTTGCGGCGGTCGGTGTATTACTTTTTGGGTAAATATGGGAACGTATTCGTTGTGTGTTGTTTCTTGTTCGAGAACAATATTTCACAAGTCTAGGTCTTTTGACTCAACCAATCTGCGCATCGCTTCGCCTAGTAACTTCAACGAGATGCAGCTGTTCCCGGTACCAAGAAATCCCAGACTCCCTTATCTGGTTAAAAGAAGCCAAATATGTTCAGGGAATCTTGAATTTGTTAAACCTTCTTTCCGGGATACTCCACTCGTTCCCCCTCTACAGGTACAGCAGTGCAGGTCGCTCCCTGCTGGAGCCTCTGATGCAGCGCTACTGGGAGTGGCTGGTGGGCCGCGTGCCAGCCTGGATCGCCCCCAACCTCATCACCATCGTGGGCCTGGCCACCAACGTATTCACCACCCTGGTGCTGGTCTACTACTGCCCCACCGCCACTGAGCAGGTAACAATGGCAACAATATGGCACCTGTCCAGGTAGTGTGTACGTACTACTGTACTGCCCCACCGCCACTGAACTGGTTGGTTATACACCGCCTGGCTTAGTCCCCTGGACAGGTACAGTTTGAGAGTTTGAAGTAAAATGCTACCGTATGGTATTTACCTAGACAGACAGACAGACAGACAGACAGTTAGTTGTTTCGTCTCAAGGTTTTTTTTTCTATTAGCAACAGTTTTCATGGTCTCTTTGTTTCCCCTCTCTGCTGTCGAGGAGCGTTTTGGTATAGCTCAGGCTTTCTGTTCTGGATGAACACCCCGTACCCATAGCTCATACAGCTAGTCTGCACCTGATTCCACGTCCCCCAGCCCCCTTCCCGGCCCACACGCCACACCAGCACCACAGCAGAGATGAGTGCATGCTAAGGACAGGGAATAGAGAGGACACAGCAAAACATGCAAACTGTTAAGCTTAGTAGTTCCCCTCTAGAACCGACAGCCTACAGTAACTTCCCACAAGGGAATATAATTGGTGATATCAGACTTCAAAGTACATGGAATTAGATTACATTCAAACGAATACTTTGTATACAAGAGCCATTACCAAACAGCCCAATGCAGTATAATGCATTTTGTTCATCCATAGACTTTGTGCTTTGTGGGTTTAGCTCTGGCTGTTTTCCTACAAGTTCAGTCCACAACACTAGTGTGGACTGGACTTACAGTCTCTACTTATTTTATCATAGAAAGGCCAGTCTAACCATGGAAGAAAACATGTATTAAGCCTATAATATTGATGAGAATTCCAGCTTTCCCAGCTAGCAGCTGACTGTATATTTGACCGTTGAATCCACTAATAACTTCCAAAAGTAGGCCGAGCGTTATCTGCAAGGCACAACATGGCCTCATCTTAGGGGTCTCTTTAAATGCCAGTGTTATTCTACCCTGGTCCTGGAAGCCCATAGGCCGTGCAGGTTTCTGTTCTTGCCCAGCAGTAACACACCTGATTCAAATGATCAAGGGTTTGATAATTTGTCGATTAGTTGAATCCAGTGCTGTGATGGAACAAAAGCAGACCCTGTGAGTCTCCAGGAGGCAGGATTGAAGAGCTTTAGTGTCAGCTGACTTCCCCTGTGCTGCTAAAGCAGACTACGGCCTTAACAGGCAGCAGCTAAAATGTGGGTTTGAGTAGTTAGTTAGGAGTGTAATTAGGAGGATCTGCAGGGCGTAACTTTGTTTTCCCTTTCTATAAATAGTGCTCTGTCTCTAGTTCTCCTCCTCTTCCTGTTTCTTTTTTTAGGACAAAGGTTGAGAAATGGCTCTGCGCGCATGTACTGTATGCTCACAGTGTGGAGAAACTGGGGAGAGTGAGACAAAGAGAAGAGGGACTTCAGTAGAGTTTAGTACAGAGAAGACAGGCTTGGTAGGGTACTAGCTCTAGAGGGAGAGGTGACTATGTACAGACGTCCTAATTATATTGCCTTTACAATGTCCATACTCATTGTTGTAAGCATGATTCGACACATGACATCACAGGTCTTAGTTATGTTAACAGGATGCTAAAACATTAGTGGCAGCACTGTTTCACAGCCCAGAGAAAATTGTATTTACCTAACATGCTGCAGTAGTCAGTGTCCTGTTTTCTGATGGCCCAGGTCAGGATCGTTAAGGACAGACTGCCCCGTGGCTGTGGGTGTATTAGTGCTCTATAGGAGTCTATGTGGGTCCCGTGTGGCTCAGTTGGTAGAGCATGGCGCTTGCAACGCCAGGGTTGTGGGTTCTATTCCCACCGGGGGACCAGTATGAAAATCGATGTACTCATTGCTTTCTGTAAGTCGCTCTGGATAAGAGCGTTTTCTAAATGACTGAAAATGCCAGGCGTAATGAGTAAACAGTAAAGCTGACACAGGGTGTCGTGTTCTCTTTTGCTGAGTTTCTCACCATGTCGTGTTTGAACAGAAAGTATACTTGCTCTATGGGCTCTTAGTTTCACAGCCCTTGTTAGATTTCTCACGCCATTTTTAATTCCTAATCACATGTTTCATGAGAACAAAGAGGCAGTCGGTAGATCTTTCCACCCTGCTCTACTTTTCAACATCCCCCATGCCCCACGAACAAACTTTCCTTCCGCAAACCCCCTCCCACTCCCCATATCCCTGTTTTTGGTGAGAGGGCCTGAATTAATTTTTAAAAAGCGTAATTTATCGGGGTATGAGCCAGATTGTGACACTCTGCAATAACAGGGTTATTTATATGAATGCCAGATTGCCAAGCCTGTAAATTGTAGGCCGTGTCATATTCCAGTTGGTTTTAGTCTGTGTATAAGCTGCTGTCATCTCATAATAGACCCACTGAGTACAGAACAGGAAATGAAGGCAGACAACATTGATGATGCTGTCAAACTCTTTCCGTGCTGATTGGCTAATGAAGGACCAAGCTCTGCAGTGTTCCAAAGCTGTTGAGAGGGAAACAAACTATACAAGTTCACAAACATCTCTCCTTTGTGTAGCTGTAGCCTACATCTGCCAGAAGGTCATATTTTATGTCAGATGATGCACTATTGACGATAATACCCACTGGTTCTCAAAGAGCACAACTTCTAAATGTCTTGTGGAAATTACCCTACCATAACCAAACATGTTATATTTTTCCATTGGGAGAAAGGAAGTCATAAGTATTCACGAAGTCCCCCATTTTTGTGACTTCCTTTTTCTTCAGGCACCTCTGTGGGCATACCTTCTGTGTGCTGTGGGCCTGTTTGTGTACCAGTCATTGGATGCCATTGACGGGAAGCAGGCCAGACGAACCAATAGTAGCTCTCCACTGGGTGAACTGTTTGACCACGGCTGTGACTCCCTCTCCACAGGTACAGCTGCCCCTCTTGTGTGTCTGTGGGTTTGCCCTATTAGGATTTCATTGAATCTGTGCTTCTATTTCCTCTCTCTCTCAGTGTTTGTGGTCCTGGGCACCAGTATAGCAGTGCAGCTGGGCACCAACCCTGACTGGATGTTCTTCTGCTGTTTCGCTGGCATGTTCATGTTCTACTGTGCCCACTGGCAGACCTACGTCTCTGGCACCCTGCGCTTTGGCATGTGAGTTTGTCTGCGCTCCAGGGAGAGGAAGTTGGGAGACAACTGGGTTAATAGTAATAATAGATTTATACTGAACCAAAAAATAAACGCAACATGCAACAATTTCAAAGATTTTTCTGAGTTACAGTTCATATAAGGAAATCAGTCAATTGAAATAAATGAATCTCCTACTTTATGGATTTCACATGACGTGGTCACAGATGCCTTTAAAAAAAGGTATGTCGTGGATCAGAAAACCAGTCAGTATCTGGTGTGACCACCATTTGCATCATGCAGCGCAACACATCGCCTTTGCATAGAGTTGATCAGGCTGTTGATTGTGGCCTTAGGAATGTTGTACCACTCCTCTTCAATGGCTGTGTGAAGTTGCTGGATATTGGCGGGAACTGGAACGCGCTGTCTATCCAAAGCATCCCAAACATGCTCAATGGTGACATGTCTGGTGAGTATGCAGGCCATGGAAGAACTGTGACAATTGTGTACAGATCCTTGCGACATGGGACCGTGCATTATCATGCTGAAACATGATGTGATGGAGGCGAATGAATGGCACGACAATGGGCCTCAGGATCTCATCACGGTAACTCTGTGCATTCAAATTGCCCTCGATAAAATGCAATTGTGTTCGTTGTCCGTAGCTAAAGCCTGCTCGTACCATAACCCCACCTGTGGTTGTGAGGCCGGTTGGACTTAGTGACAGATTCTCTAAAACAACATTGGAGTTGGCTTATGGTAGAGAAATTAACATTAAATTATCTTGTAACAGCTCTGGTGGACATTCCTGCAGTCAGAATGCCAATTGCACGCTCCCTCAACTTGAGACATCTGTGGCATTGTGTTGTGTGACAAAACTGCACATTTTAGAGTGGCCTTTTATTGTCCCCAGCACAAGGTGCACCTGTGTAAGGAGCATAATGTTTAATCAGCTTCTTGATATGCCACACCTGTCAGGTGGATGGATTACCTTGGTAAAGGAGAAATGCTTACTAACAGGGATGTAAACAAATTTGTGCACCAAATTTGAGAGATGGAACATTTGGTCATGTGGTCCTTCTGTAGCTCAGTTGGTAGAGCATGGCGCTTGTAACGCCAGGGTAGTGGGTTCGATTCCCGGGACCACCCATACGTAGAATGTATGCACACATGACTGTAAGTCGCTTTGGATAAAAGCGTCCGCTAAATGGCATATATTATTTATTATTATTATTATTTCTGGGATGTTTTTTTTTTTCAGCTCATGAAACATGGAACCAACACTTTACATGTGTCGTTTTATATTTTGTTCAGTATATTTTGTCTGGGTAGCTATTTGGTTAAATATTTACCTATCTGCAGTGACTCGGTACAGGTGTCCTTGTATATAGCAAAGTTATCGTTACTCATTGTGTAGCTATTACTTTTATTATTACGGGTTTTACTTTTCTATTATTTCTCTATTTTCTTTCTGCATGGTTGGGAAGGGCCCGTAAGCAAGCATTTCACTGTTAGTCCACACCTGTTGTTTACAGATCATGTGACGAGGAGTGCTACTGAAGGAATATTGAAACATACACTACTGTTCAAAGGTTTGGGATTAGAAATGTCTATGTTTTCCATGAAAACATACATGAAATTAGTTGCAAAATGAATAGGAAATATAGTCAAGATGTTGACAAGGTTATAAATAATGATTTTTAAAAATTGAAATAATAATTGTGTCCTTCAAACTTTGCTTTCGTCAAAGAATCCTCCATTTGCAGCAACTACAGCCTTGCAGACCTTTGGCATTCTAGTTGTCAATTTGTTGAGGTAATCTGAAGAGATTTCACCCCAAGCTTCCTGAAGCACCTCCCACAAGTTGGATAGGCTTGATGGGCACTTATATATATATTTTTTTTAAATAAAATTTACCCCCTTTTTTTCTCCCCAATTTCATGGTATCCAATTGTTAGTAATTACTATCTTGTCTCATCGCTACAACTCCTGTACCGGCTCGGGAGAGACGAAGGTCGAAAGCACTTCTTACGTACCATACGGTCAAACTACTCCCACAACAGCTCAATAGGGTTGAGATCCGGTGACTGCTGGCCACTCCATTATAGACAGAATACCAGCTGACTGCTTCTTCCCTAAATAGTTCTTGCATAGTTTGGAGCTGTGCTTTGCGTCATTGTCCTGTTTGTAGGAGGAAATTGGCTCCAATTAAGCGCCGTCTACAGGGTATGGCATGGCTTTGCAAAATGGAGTGATAGCCTTTCTTCTTCAATATCCCTTTTACCCTGTACAAATCTCCCACTTTACCACCACCAAAGCACCCCCAGACCATCACATTGCCTCCACCATGCTTGACAGATGGCGTCAAGCACTCCTCCAGAATGTTCTTCTTTGTGATCTGAGCACCTCAAACTTAGATTAGTCTGTCCATAACACTCTTTTCCAATCTTCCTCTGTCCAGTGTCTGTTTTCTTTTTTCCATCTTAATCTTTTCTTTTTATTGACCAGTCTGAGATATGGCTTTTTCTTTGCAACTCTGCCTTGAAGGCCAGCATCCCGGAGTCGCCTCTTCACTGTTGACGTTGAGACTGGTGTTTTTGCGGGTACTATTTAATGAAGCTGCCAGTTGAGGACTTGTGAGGGAGGCGTCTGTTTCTCAAAATAGACACTCTAATGTACTTGTCCTCTCGCTCAGTTGAGAGCTTCGGTTTCTTGGCAATTTCTCACATGGAATAGCATTCATTTCTCAGAACAAGAATAGACTGACGAGTTTCAGAAGAAAGTTCTTTGTTTCTGGACATTTTGAGCCTGTAATCGAACCTACAAATGCTGATGCTCCAGATACTCAACTAGTCCAAAGAAGGCAAGTTTTATTGCTTCTTTAATCAGACCAATATTTTTCAGCTGTGCTAACATAATTGCAAAATGGTTTTCTAATGATCAATTAGCCTTTCAAAATGATAAACTTGGATTAGCTAACACAACGTGCCATTGGAACACAGGAGTGATGGTTGCTGTTAATGGGCCTCTGTACGCCTATGTAGATATTCCATAAAAAATCTGCCGTTTCCAGCTCCAATAGTCCTTTACAACATTAACAATGTCTACACTTTATTTCTGATCAATTTGATGTTATTTTAATGGACAAAAAATGAGCTTTTCTTTCAAAAGCAAGGACATTTCTAAGTCACCACAAACTTTTGAACGGTAGGATACATGTTTGCTATTAGTGCATCATGATTGGTTGGGAGAGCTGTGGTCAGTTGGACAGTGTTTGGGTGAGGACGGTCCATAGGGCAGCTGTGTGGCTCTGTGCTTATGGACAGAGTTGATGACTTCTGACTAACCTCTGCTCTCTGCCTGCTCCTCTCAGCATTGATGTGACTGAGGTGCAAATCTTCATTATAATCATGTATTTGCTGGCCGCTGTGGGAGGATCCGCTTTCTGGCAGTCACTGGTAATTCTGATTGGCTCAAACTTCCACTGATTGTCTGTTGGTAACTGAAATGAATGGCATAACTGAAAGTTGAAACTGAAACAGTAACTACTATTATAATGGTGGAGTTTCCTGCATTGGTTTGTTCTAATTCTTTGTGCAGTATGATTCCTTACCATAGTAAATGCAATTTCACTTTGAGTAAATGAAACCGTTTTACTGACAAGTACCCATCTTACTAACAATGTTCAGAGCTGTTTTCATGTACTTAACATTCAAGTGGTGGTGACTGGTTGTTGTTTTGTAATGAATAATATCTTGCTCTGTCACCTTCACAGATCCCAGTCATAAACATCCAGATGAAAATAGTTCCAGCCATCTGCACTTTCCTAGGCGCCATCTTTTCCTGTACTAATTACTTCCGGGTTATATTTACCGGAGGTAAGGGCAAAAATGGATCCACAATAGCAGTAAGTCAACACTCGCGCTCAATTCCAAATCGACCTGTAGCCTAGTCCCTGACCTTCATGTAGATGGGCATATCAACTTAATGGTAGTCACTCCTTGCCCTGATAGACTCAGATTTTTTTTCTCTCCGTATTGCTCACATATTTCCAGTCCTTTAAGATCTACAGAAATGCCTATGGGGAAGGGGGAATCTGACAGTCCTTCTCCCAAATTCCTTCACCAACACTGACACAAGGTAGTTCTCAATCACTGTGTAGGCTTCGCCATGTACCTTCTAGAGATGGTGAAGCTAGCTTGATGCCTAAGTGCTTGTGTGCTGGTTTCATCCATTTTACAGAGCTATCTATTAGCTTCATAGGAAATGAAGGATGCGTGTTAAGACTGTCGGACCTGATCTCAGTTCAGTTGGCGGAGCGATATCAGTGTTCGTCACAAGGAAGTAATTACTTTATATGTTTTCCTTCGGGAGGAAATGTTATGTTATGTATGTTATGACCCCTAGTTGTACACAAATTATGAGGCCATCTGCGTTCTATTAAGGTCCTTACTACTGAATAGTGTCTGTTCCAGGTGCGTAGAATTCTAAATAAGAATACTGGAAGAGATGGAGACCCGCACTGTCAAAAAAAAAGGAATAAATCCAAAACTGAGGCTTGAACGCAAAATAAAGATGTTTGTTTCGGGAACCATGATGTTTTAATAATCATAGTGCATAAATGAAAGGTGATAACAAAACACAAATGTTTCGGCCTAAGGTGATGGTGGATTATATACACCAGCATTCATTACTGTGTGTTTTCTTTCACCCTAACTGCACTCTCATGTCATTCACATACTGTACCATTGTGGCCTATTAATGTCGTTGATTATACAGTCTCTCTTTTCTCCCTCTTCTCCAGGGAACCAGTGTCCTATCTCCTGTGTTACATATAGGCTCAGTAATAATACTGGCCATGATGATCTATAAGAAGTCAGCTATCCAGTTGTTTGAGAAGCACCCCTGTGTTTATATCCTGGCCTTTGGCTTCGTGTCGGCCAAGATCACCAACAAATTAGTTGTAAGTGTGGCGCGCTGCTAATTGGTGTAATGCAATACCTGTGCATCCTGTGTAAATGTGCTTGGATGTAAGAACGTTTATGACGTAAATGAATGTCATCAATGAAAATGTGCTTGCTGATTGGAGCATGACTGTTGCCTGTGTCTTGTTTGTTTTAGGTCGCACATATGACAAAGAGTGAGATGCATCTCCATGATATAGCATTCCTGGGGCCAGGCCTGCTGTTCCTGGACCAGTATTTCAACAGTTTTATTGATGAATACCTGGTGCTGTGGATTGCGCTGGTGAGTACACACACACTCGCACATTTCCATGACGTAGAGGTCTATAGTATCTGAGCAAGTCCAGGGTGAAGTTATGCAACAACAATGCATGAGGGCATGCAATCTGCAGCATGTGTTTTAATGACAACATGTATCTTTGAAATTAACCATCAGTCTAATCATATCCAACACTAATTGTATTTCACTCTGAAAGGTATAAAGACTTACTGTGCATTTTTCAGAGGCACGTGTTTTCAGTCTACTGCCACGTTTATTTGGAACTAGTCGCAAAACCCTTTTATACTTTTATCTTCGGCATCATCTAGCCATCTACACACTGGATCCATTCTGTACAGTTGTGTTGATCAAGTTATCTTGTTTCCTGACTCTTCATTTTCTCCTCTTCTGCTTTCCGTCTGCAGATCCTGTCTTTCGTTGACTTGGTGCGTTACTGTGTCAGTGTTTGCAACCAGATCGCCTCCCATCTTCACATCTTTGTCTTCCGAATCAAGCCACTGACCCCCTCCACCCTTCAGTGAGGGCACGGACGCCATTACTGTCTATTGCTCTTTCTTTCTCTCTCTCTTCATGTTAGTTAGTAAGTTGTTGCTCTTTCACCATTTTTTTGTATTTGTTGAGGCAGGGTCGGGGTGGATGTGTGTGGAGCTATTACCAGTAGAGGTGGTGAATGTGGGCATAAATGAAATATAATGAGTTAATAATAATGATGATGATGATAATAATAATAAGTTATTGTCCATTGCTACTTTCTGTAATTTGTGTTGATTTCATCTTGTTACAGTAATCAGATTCCTGGACAAAAATAATGCTTTCTCTTTTTCTGAAATGAATAGTCACATTGGACATGTACTGAATGCTCTTCTCTGTGTCAGAGAGGGTAAGTAAGTGCAAGAAGACTGCAAGGGGCTTGAAAAGGTGCTACCTTATTCATTTAATAATGATCATTATTATTTTCTTATTGAACTTTAAAACAAACATTTCATGTGTTGACAGTGTGTTTGTTGGTTAGTTGTTCTCTGCAAGGAAATGTTAAGCATCAAAAGAGATTTACACAGGTTGTCAGTCTGCTTTCAGTTTTGTTTCGTAAGAGTGTTGTGTCTTTATTAGATGTATATATCATTTTGCAATATTTGCATAACCTCACTTTTCGGTTTCACAAATATCAAACTATTCGGGTGTTGGTATTTGTAGTGTTCTTTTATTTAAAAAAAGTTTTTCCTGGCAATACGGTATCTTATCAAACCTACAAAAGTGGTACATTTACCTTGCAATTACATTCAAATGATGGGATGATTTCTGTAATATATTACAGATATAAACTACTTGACTAAAAACAAATTATTGTAAAGATACAAATTGTATTGCACATTTGAAAAGATAAGTGTCTCAAGCCTTGCTTCCCTGAAATGGCTCAAGCATACATTGTCTCCAATGCCACCAAAATTACAGTGCTTATGGCACTACATGCAGGTTTGCTAGCGCTTGTCTGGAGATTCTGTATATCTAGTTTAATATTGCTTTTAAATAGTTGAATGTATAACATATAATTTACATTTTTAGCAGCAAAGTTTCTTGCTTTTGAATTGTGTGCCTGTTTATTATTGTATTGTCCTGTTGCACCTCTGCCCCCAGATACTGTCGTGTTGCATTTGTCTCGGGAATGCTCAACGAAAACTAAATGCCAAGTGTTATTGAAGAAAGTATTGTGATTTTTGTCCCCCCAAAAAGTAGTGTCATTCTCATTGGAAGCTCAAGATGTTGTCTGCGCTTGCTCATATCTAGAATCTAAGGACATATTTTAATTTTCATAAAATTATTTTGCAATTTATTTTTAAATGACCTTGTAACACCTCTACGAACAACTTTCTTTGTGTAGAGCATTCTGTCCTGTGCCAGGTCCACATACAGCAATTGATAGTGTTTTGGGAGAATAGGGGAGTTTCAATGTGACAGAAAAATTATATTCTAACTGTGCCCTAATATTATTTGTCTGTACAACGTTTTTACCTCTATACCTGCAGTCTGCTTATAATTCACCATCAGAATCAATAGAAACTCTGTCATTTCAATGAAAAACAGACTTTATTTCTGTGTATTTTTATTGAGCTCATTTGACAATGTGTACTAGTAATTTTCAGACAAGTAAAAGGTTGCCTTAAACACAATATTATTTTTTTCTTCTTTGGGGAGATAAAGGTTTAAACAAATTAGGGGCATGTTGTCTCTGTGTGTTTACTGGAAAAGGCTTGTGTTTTCTTCCTTGTTACTGTTTTCTTTTAGCCAGACCGTCAAGCTCAGGTATATTAGTGTGCAGAATAGTATGTTCATAGGCTATGAGAAAATAACTTCAAGATCACTTGACAATCTCTCCCTCACCTACCAATGCAAATAAAATGTCATTCACACATGTAAGAAGCTACTTGTTGCCTGTGTTATTTGTAACAAAGGTTTCTACACCGAGTGTACAAAACATTAGGAACATCAGCTCTTTCCATGACATACTATAGATTCAGTGCTCGACTTGGGCAGGAGCTCACCGAAGCTGAGAACTGGCACCTCAAATGTTCTACTGATTGAACTTCTGTAACTCTTATATTAGCTTGTATTGTGGAGCTCCTACACCTAAATATAAACAGTACCGGCACCAAAAATGAGTACCGGCACCTATTTCAGTCTAAGTCCAGCACTGCATAGACTGACCAGGTGAAAGCCAAATCCACTTCAGTGAAGATGAAGGGGAGAAGACAGGTTAGAAGGATTTTTAAGCCTTGAGACAGATTGTGTATATCTGCCATTCAGAGGGTGAATGCCTTTAAATGGGGTATGGTAGTAGGTGCCAGGAACACTGGTTTGAGTGTGTCAAAAACTGCAACACTGCTGGGTTTTTCACGCTCAACAGTTTCCTGTGTGTATGAAAAATGGACAGCCAGCCAAATTGACAACTGTGGGAAGCATTGGAGTCAACATGGGCCAGCATCCCTGTGGAACGCTTTCAACACCTTGTAGAGTCCATTCCCTGACGAATTGAGGCTGTTCTGAGGGCAAAAGGGAGTGCAACTCAATATTAGGAAGGTGTCCCTAATGTTTTGTACACTCAGTGTATATTTACAATAACAGATGGTCTTAATTCCTGACAACATTTTAGTAACGAGAAGTCTTATGTTCTCCATAACCCCCCTCTCGATCAGGGATCAATTAAGTAGATTAAACATATGAAACCAGAACTCCAAAATATGAAGACAGAAATAAGAATTTAAGTGAATGACATCCCTCTGACTTCAACACTTTCAGTCTGGAACCCTCAGCTGACACAATGTTGATCTTTTGAATGAAGCAGTTCACAACAGAAATGCAATGTTACATGTACACAACACACAAGATTTCAAAAGTTATTTGCAGATTACTGGATCAGGTAGATGTGGTTCCTGAGATGTTTAACACTTATCTGGAAATTGTAAAGTTCTATCTGAAACACATCCATAAACTAAAGTAGAACAGGCAACCCAGCTTAGAGATATGTACAAGCATTTCGATGGAGTTAATTCTTCTCAGCTCCCTGCATTCTGCAGAGACTTGTGCACTGTAGCCATCTGTTGCTGTTATTAGAAATGGTATTGTTTGTTGAACTAAATGAAATGTTCTAAATAGAACAGTTAAATAAGTATTTTCTAAATAGCTCAGTTCATGCTCATAGTGCTCATGCCCATAGTATGCTAATATTTTAAAATGGCACATATCAATTTGTATTCTTAGCAACGCTTCAGCTAAACAAAAGGGTCAACCATCGTAAGGCACGTGAACAATAAGTTAGTAAATTGACCTGTCCTTTTACTTACTGTGTCACTGAGAATCTTTTTCTGAAACAGTGCCATCTCCTGGCGCAGCTCGCCCTGTGCAGCACCCTGCTGGCTGACATGGGTCTTCTCCATCGTATCAAGGCTCCAGCCCAGCAAAACAAGGTGGCATGAGAAAACCAACTGAGACATAGATTTAAAATCACCATGTTAAAGAATACTATGAGATAATATACTTGGATGTATACTTGAATGTACTGCTCCAGCAGCTGCTTGAGAGTCTTCAGTCTCTGGCTCTGGGAGGCCCTCTTGTGCTGAAACATCTTCTGCTGGTGCTGGAACATACTCTATGGGAACACATACAGCACCTACAGTTAGTTCTAAAAGATGCCTTAGTTACTCCAGTGTTACTCTGTAAGTAGCTATAGAATAGAAATAGGTACAATATTTTCTGTCCTGACAGAGCATTTACCAGTAGTTTCTCCTCATTATCCTTGGACTTCTGCACATCTGTGTCCCACTGACTGAAGACTGCATTGAACTGGGTGCAGTAATCTTCTGTCACTTTACTCCTGCGGGATTGATATCATACAAATCAGGTTACACACACACACACACACACACACACACACACACACACACACACACACACACACACACACACACACACACACACACACACACACACACACACACAGACACACACAGACACACACACACACATAGACACTTGCACCCTCCTTTCACTCTACACATCTCATTACCTGTCTCTTTGTTGGACCCTCCATAACTGCTCAATCTTCTGATGGCTAGTCTTCACAGAGGACTTAGTGAACGTTTCCAAACGTTAGCGTTTTGCCAGGAAGGCTTTGTTGATGTCCGCTGGCAGTAAAGAGAAAAAGAGGCTCACAGATGTAATGCATAGATCATTGATGAGAAACAATCGCCGTACCAATCAGTGTGCAAGGCCCAGTGGTGGAAAAAGTAACAAATTGTCATATTTGATTAAAAGTAAAGATACCTTAATAAAAAATTAAAAACGACTCAAGTAAAAGTGAGTCAACCTGTAAAATACTACTTGAGTTTTAAATATACTTAAGTATCAAAAGTAAATGTAATTAATAAAATATACGTAAGTATCAAAAGTATTAATCATTTCAAATTCCTTACATCAAGCAAACCAGATGGCACCATGTTCTTGTTTTTAAAATGTACAGATAGCCATGGGCACATTCCAACACTCACACATAATTTACAAACTAAGTATTTGTTTTTAGTGAGTCTGCCAGATCAGAGGCATTAGGGATGACCAGGGATGTTCTCTTGATAAGTGTGTGAATTTGACATTTTTCCTGTCCTGCTAAGCATTCAAAATGTAACGAAGTATTTTTGGGTGTCAGGGAAAATGTATGGAGTAGAAAGTACATTATTTTCTTAAGGAATATAGTGTGATTTATATTGTCAAAAATATAAATATTAAAGTAAAGTACAGATACCCACAAAAACTACTTAAGAAGTACTTTAAAGTATTTTTACTTAAGTACTTTACACCACTGGCAAGGCCAGAGTATGAATATGAGGATAGAAAGAGAGAGATTAGAGACAAATCTAGTGGAACACACAATACCTCCAAATCTGTCCAACATGGTCATCATATCCCCTCTGTGGAAGAGGAAGACATTATATAGTTATTGAATGATAGCAATAGCAACCCATGAATTAAATCACACAGGATAATACTGTATGTTCACCTCTGATAAATAAATGTCACTTTGTGACAAATGCTTGGCCTACCCTTTGGCATATCTGACATATGTTTCCTTCCTCTCAAAGCCTCTGCCTCAACTACTGTAAATAAACAATAAAGAAAGTAGACTATTAGATATTATGTCATGTGTAAAAACATGCACATTATTTTAGGCTACCAGTTTCCAGGACTAACAAATGTTACCTGGCAGGTTTTCATTGTTGAAACTCTCCTTGAAGTCCTCCATATAGGGTTTGCCTGAGTTGGTTATAGTGCCTTTTGCTTTGCCTTTCTGAGCATGTCCCTTGTGCATTGCCATTTCTTGCTGGTTTCTGTGGATTTGGAAACTAGAAGTGCTCCTGGGTAGAATAGACCAACCTTTTACTGAGACACAATGTACAGAAAATGGTGTACGGTGCAATATATATATATATCCAATATGGAAAACGTACTGAAGGTAGTGCAAAAGGAATGGACTAATTAACAATGGGATTTAAAAGTATTTTCAAAATATTTTTAAGTATATTATTACAATTATTATTAATATTGTTATTACTATTATTCATAATAGTAGTATTATAAATACGGTTCTAGTTATTTGTATTCCTGTTGTTACCATGATAACTATCTAGTAATCATTACTTTTTGCTGTTAACAATAATGGCAGCGCTATAATATTATTTGTGCTATAAAGTCGATTAAATGTTTTCATATTGTTAAACAACAAAAATATTTCAGCATAAAATGTTATGAATTTCGTCAAATTGTTTTTTCTACCATCGTCAAAGGGGGACTTTTATTTTGAAGGGAAATCGCCGAGGGCACAGCCTTTTTCTTGATACGTCTTGCGTATTGTTGCTGATGGAACGGAGGTCTCTTTGTTGACGTTCGCTACAGATCTGGGTATTATAATGCCACGCCTCTTCTGGAACACTAACAGGAAGTAATGAGCTTGTGATTTTAGTTGAGAAAGCGTGACCTAATTCCTCATCTGGGTCATGTAGCCTTCATTTAATCAGAGCGATCTAAAGAGTAGACTACATATATTAGCTTTTTCTGCTTTCCCGCTGTTCATTGTTGGTCTTTTGTGAGACCGAATTTCGTGTGATGAGGTGACAACAAAGGAACCACTTTTTTGAAGGTAGTTTATTGCCGCGTTCAAAACAACTGGGAACTCGGAAAAATACTAGGTCAAATAATGACGTCAGATTTTCAGGTCGGAAAGTCAAAGCTCTGGAAATAGGCCCGAGTGTCCGTGTTTAAATTTCGAGTGGACTGACCGTTTGAATCAAGTTAATCCATTCCCAGCTCGTTTTTCTGCGTTCCCAGTCGTTTTAAATGCACGTAAGTCGGAGATTTCCGGGCTCTCAATTGTTTTGAACGCAGCATCAAGCCTTCAAACTCAACTCTGGACCTGGAAGCCAGTTAAACTGCATTTATTAATTGTTCCCCTCTAATCAGGGACTTGTTTAGATCTGGGACACCAGGTGTGTGCAATTAATTATCAGGTAGAACAGAACCTGCATCTTGTTCACTCTACTTATTTTATTAAACAGTAGCGTGTATTGTAGCATCATTTCAAATAAGAATTTGTTCTTAACTGACTTGCCTAGTTAAATAAAGGTTATTTAAAAAATAAATGCATTGTAGCCTACCAAATGTAACTAGCTCGCTCTGTATCTCAAGTCACTTGACTACATCAAGCCACACAACTAGTAGAGGAACTGAGAAATGCGATCACGTGGCAGGAATACACTGTAGTCTCTTGATACTGAGCTTTTATCCAGAATGAGGAAACGAGTGTGCAGCAGCTTCAGCTATTTTTCTCTGTGTGTGTGTGGTGCCTCACATAATCCAATATCTACAGGTGAAGGCAACATACCAGCATCTGTGGTCTAACTTGGATAGGCTACTGGTGGTTTGACACACACACAGCAGAGGATATGTGGTGGTTCCAGCAGGGTCTTTGTATTCTACCGGTGGCTTTGGTATTATGGACGGCGGCCACGTTCATCTTTGCTTACATCACTGCTGTGCTGCTGAAACATGTGGACCCACTGGTGCCATACATCAGGTCAGACACAGGCTCAACACCATCCCCTGAGCCTTTTTACCATTATACTTGCAATCACTTCACTTTAAAAGTAGTAGACAGAATTTTACATGTATTACAATTGTACATTACATTGTGATAGTGGGAGATTACATTTTTGATGGTCATGTTTCTGTTCACAGCGACACGGGGACGGTTGCCCCAGAGAGATGTGTGTTTGGAATCATGCTGGACATCTCAGCATACTTAGGTAACACCACCATTACCTCTCGGATTCCTCTTTGGAATCTAGCAATACATTTGAAACCAGCTATAAACCTGACCGAATTTGTGACTATGTTTTGATTTGTGATCGTGTTTTGTCGTGGCAGGCATAGCCACCATGTACGTACGCTACAAGCAGGTCCAAGCCTTGACAGTCGAAGAGGAGTCGAAGCTGCATAAACTCAACCTCTTGGGTTTGGTGCTGGGATGGACCAGCTCCTTTGGCATGTGCATTGTTGCTAACTTTCAGGTACCCATTGAGAGTCTTGTTTCTGTTTGTTTTGATGACAGTGTATGTAAATGTGGTACTATAAAATCATTCTCTCTCTCAACAACAACCAGAAAACGACTCTGTTCTCCATGCACCTGGTGGGGGCAATATTGACGTTTGGCGTGGGGGCACTGTACATCCTGGTGCAGACCTTGGTGTCTCTGTGCATGCAGCCTCACGTCCACGGGAAGAGCATCTTCTGGGTCCGACTCAGCATCGGAGTCTGGACCTTCGCCAGCATCATCAGCAGTATCCTCCGCTATTTCTGCAACAAGAAAATATGAAATCATGATTCACTGTTGATGATAATAGAATAATAATGTTGTTGCTATAAGACAATGCCACTCAATTACAGTGAATGGAAGCTGTGAACTCGTGCAACAAATTGCAAGGACCTCTGACAGCTTGTTCAAGATCCAAACGTTCTGAAATATTACAAGAGTTGCCCTCTAAACACAGCTCTAGCCCCTGCCTGTTGTGCTCCTTAACCTCCTCACCTCTCAGTGTTTGTGTCATCTGTCATCATGTACAGTAGTCTACCTGGAGTGGACGTGGCCCATAAACTGCACTGGATACCTGGGGAGACGGTCAGTAGACTTTGTGATAGCGCATACACGCACACCAACACAAACTAACAGCTCTGTCTGTTGCAGGGCTACATCCCTCACATCGTCAGCACCATCTCTGAGTGGTCTCTGGCTCTCTCCTTCATCAGTTTCTTCCTCACCTACATCAGAGACTTCCAGGTACCTAAGCTCTCCTACTCACTTCACTCACTCCATCACTTGAACCAGACAGAATATATGTTCAAATCAGACTTTATTTGTCACATGCGCCGAATACACACCTTACTGTGAAATGCTTACTTACAAGCCCTTAACTAACAGTTTAGTTCAAGAAAGAGTTAAGAAAATATTTACCAAATAAGTAAAAAATAAATAATAATAAATAAATAACACAATACAATAACGAGGCTATATACAGGGGGTACCGGTACCGAGTCAGTGTGCGGGGGTACAGGTCAGTTGAGGTAATTTCTACATCTAGGTAGGGGTGAAGTAACTATGTATAGATAATAAACAGTGAGTAGCAGCAGTGTACTAAACAAATGGAGAGGGGGGTCAATGTAATAGTCCGGTGGCCATTTGGTTAATTGTTCAGCCGTCTTATGGCTTGGGGGTAGAAGCTGTTAAGGTCCTAGACTTAGTGCTCCAGTACCGCTTCTCGTGTGGTAGCATAGAAAACAGTCTATGTCTTGGGTGACTGGAGTCTCTGACAATTTTTGGGGGCTTTTCCTCTGACACCGCCTATTATATAGGTCCTGGATGGCAGGAAGCTTGATGTACTGGGCCGTGCGCACTACCCTCAGTAGCGCCTTACTGTCAAATGCCGAGCAATTGCCATACCAGGCAGTGATGCAACCGGTCAGGATGCTCTCGATGGGAACTTGAAACTCAACGTTGTTAATGGGGGCTTGTTCGGCCCGCCTTTTCCTGTAGTCCACGATCAGCTCCTTTGTCTTGCTCACATTGAGGGAGAGGTTGTAGTCCTGGCACCACACTGCCAGTTCTCTGACCTCCTCCCTATAGGCCCTCATCGTTGTCGATGATCTGTTCACCACCCAATGCTGTGTCGTCAGCAAACTTAATGATGGTGTTGGAGTCGTGTTTGGCCACGCAGTCATGGGTGAACAGGAAGTACAGGAGGGGACTAACACACCCCTGAGGGGCCCCAGTGTTGAGGATCAGCGTGGCAGACGTGTTGTTGCCTACCCTTACCACCTGGGAGAAGGCTCGTCAAGAAGTCCAGGATCCAGTTGCAGAGGGAGGTGTTTAATTCTAGGGTCCTTAGCTTAGTGATGAGCTTTGTAGGCACTAAGGTGTTGAACGCTGAGCTGTATTCAATGAACAGCATTCTGACGTAGGTGTTCCTTTTGTCCAGGTGGGCTGCAGCAAAATCCTGCGTACCCCATAGCTCTCCAGGGCAGAAGTTGGAGACCATGATTCTAACAACTGTTCTCCGTTTCCCATCTGTAGAAAGTAACGCTGCGGGCAGAGGTGGACCTACAGAGCAATCACCTCTACGATTCTCCACACTACAGCATCACTGCACAGGTCAACCAATCTGAGACCTCCCCACTGATGGCGGGGGGCATCTGAACAGGACAACTCCTCGTGGTGCGGTTGAGTCTAGCTGTAATTATGAACATATTGAATGGAATCAATGAGATATAGAATGTTGAGGGTGTAATCAACGAGCACTATTATAAACAGGGTGGGTCGAGCCCTGAAATCTGATTGCCTGAAAGTAGTGGTATATCGGACAGTATACCACAGGTATGACAAAACATATGTTTTTACTGCTCAAATTACGTTGGTAAACAGTTTATAATAGCAATATGGCACCTCGGGGGTTTGTGGTATATTGACAATATACCACGACTAAGGGCTGTATCTAGGACCTCCGCATTTGCGTGGTATATTGGCTATATACAGCGAACCCCTCGGGCCTTATTGCTTAAATATACCGCTGAAAGACCTAATTCTCAGATAGTGTAAATTCCACATGCCCTTTTAAACTGACATTTTGGTTCTTATTAGAAAGTAATTATATTTTTATTAAACCTAAAGGGGTTCGATCCACTGACAAGACATGTATTTTGTTTCAGTAGTCAGAACACAACTAACCAGTATTTATTATTATTATTATATTCTCTACCAGCCACTCGATGGTGCCAAAGAATCGTCAAGATGTTTGTTTTGACTTTCTTAAATCTAACAATGAGCATTTGTTGCGCTATCTTACGTTTGTCTTTCACGAGAATTGATATCATTAGGTGGTTTACAGCAAGGCACTTGAACTAATTAACTAGAATGTGATTTATTTGCTCTACTTTACTTTGGGATGCTAAGTTTAATTGATTTGAATGTTGCTCTCACTCTGTTAAAGTAGGATAATATAAGAATTGGGTTTGGCTGTAGGTTTGGTCATTAGTGAATTATGGATTTTCTTGGGATGCTTTTCTATTAGTTTTTATGTTTCTATTTTTCCCAATGATCATCTCTATTACCCATAAAAAGTTATGTGAATTTCTCTTTCCTGTAGAATGGATACAATATTGGTGAGATGTAAGGAGGTGCTTAGTACAATATTTTTGGTTATTTGAAGATGTTTTCTACTGAAAGTTTATTTTGTTACAGTATATAAAACATTTCAGCTGGCCACTTTTTGCCACCAGTTTCTATAACTGTGTGGAGGAGGTATTGCCATCATTGCTGTAAACTGGCCTGAATAATTCCATCAATCGGTTTCATGTTAACCTGATCACCTATGCAGTAACTACATAGAAGCTTTGTTTGTTTCATTCTCATAAGAATGGAAAGCATCAAATTCACTGTTGTATATGAAGGCTTTATAACAGAATAAAACATTTTACTTCTAACGCCGTTATAGATTAAAGCAATAACAAACAAGATAGTTATGACATTTATTGGTATATTGAGTAATTTACACCATACATGATACACACATCTAATTGTACTTAAACTGAATTGAACAAAAACAATGTGTTGTGTTGGTACCATGTTTCATGAGCTCAAATAAAAGATACCAGAAATGTTCCATATGCACAATTATTATATATTTTTTTACATCCCTGTTAGTGAGTATTTTTATCCTTTGTGAAGATCCAGTTATGACAGAATTCGTACTTGAGCAATGAAGTGCTCTGCAGCACTGTCTTCAAATTCCTTGGCGTCCATGTTACCCACAGCTGGCTCCGCTCCAGCCATAGCCTGGGCCAGCTTAACGGGTGATATTTTAGTGCTTGCCTCCAGCTAGCGGCTAATCCTGGCATTAACCTCCATATAGGGATTTTTGTTAGTGTAGTGCAGGGTTTCTTAAACTTTTTCAGCGTGGGACCCAAATGACAAATTCTGTATTTTCCTGGGACCCAAGCTTATGAAAACATGCAACAATACATACATATCAGTCCATTTCATTGCCCTTAAGCCAGCCTAAAACAGGTGCAATAAAGACAAACAATTGAATGAAATATAAATAGCTATTTGTGTTTATTTTCCCCCATTAACACTAGGTTGGAACTATTTCTGTTAAACTATAATAAATCATTTTCATTCTGAACTGGAATAAACTGATTGATCACATCACACAGATGTAAACCAGAAAACAAATACGAAGCCCTAATGAGAGGTGTGTGGCTGGTTGAAGTTTTTAACAAGCAGGTCTATTCTGTACTCAGTTTTTGACAATGCAACCCTCAGGTCATGCTCAGCATGGAGTGTTTCTGTACTTGTTTTATAAGTATGCCAGAGTTGAGAACCCTGACTCATAGATATGTGGTGACAAACTGGATCAGAAGATCTACCGCTTTCTCAGTCAGGCAGGATACCACTTCCTGCTGTAGATGAACAAACCAGAACTGTGTTTTCCTCAAAAAGCATCTTGCTTCACATCAGTTTACTCCCGTTCAGAATTATTATTTTTTTAAACGTATTTTAACAGCAATCGTTCCAACCTAGACTTGTTTTCACTAATAAGTTCTACAGTAAGATGTTCAGTAGGCCTGATAATGTTTCATCTTCATATGTACTGTTGCTTAGGGTTGCACTAGTTAGCTAGCATGCTTTGACTAACTTTAGCGAGCTAGCTATTAGCTGTGTACAAGGGGATTGTTTGAAAGAGAAACTCACATCTACTACTATGAGAGTAGTAGATACTAGTACTACTAGTACTCCCTTATTTCTGCTGATCATCCATCACCTGTTATAAAATTACGTCTTGCTAGCTGACTTACCTTTCCACTATCAAAGCACTGTTTGCTGAAGCATTCTGCCATTTTCTGAAAGAACTCCCTGGGTTTAACTGTCATGCTCAGTGTTGCCAGGGCCACCTCATATTTCTAGCCCTATGACCTCTGAAAACTCGAACACAAGGCCTGAAAACTATCCAAAAATATGTTTTCGCAGCAAGAGGAGTTGCCACATGTATCCATGAAATCCTTTTTCTATAACGTTATCGAGCGTTAAGGAATACGTATTTTTTTTACGACGTAGGCTAAGAAGCTAAATGTGTTTTTCCATCAAAGTAATGATTCTTGTAAGTTTAAGAATATGTCGCAAGACAAAATATAAATTGCCATTTATCTCAAGATAATTTTCTATCAATGGGTGACGATTTAACTTGTTTTGACTGCTATAATTAAGTAATAATGTCCTAGGAGGTGTGGTATATGGCCAATATACCACGGTTAATAGCTGTTCTTTGGACCTAGCCCTTAGCCGTGGTATATTGGCCATATACCACAAAACCCTGAGGAGCCTTATTGCTATAAACTGGTTAACAATGTAATTAGAATAGTAAAATGAATAGTAAAATGTTTTTGTATTTCCCATGGTACACAGTCTGAGCCCTGAATGCTGATTGCTTGACAGCTGTGGTATATCAGACCGTATACCACGGATATGACAAAACATTTATTTTTACTGCTCTTATTACTTTGGTAACCAGTTTATAATAGCAATAAGGCTATCAGGAATCAAGGTAAGACCCAAGTTTATTGTAACCACAGGGGCAGGCAAATGACAGGACAAGGCAGGCAGGGGTCAATAATCCAGAGCAGAGGCCAAGGTACAGGACTGCAGACAGGCTCAAGGTCAGGCAAAGGTCAAAAACCAGGACGATGTGGAGAAGAGAGACTAGGGAACAACAGGAGCTGAGACAAAATGCGGGTAGGCTTGAACAAACAAGATGAACTGGCAACAGAGACAGAAAACACAGGGGATAATGGGGAAGATGGGCGACACCTGGTGGGGGGTGGAGACGAGCACAAGGACAGGTGAAACAGATCAGGGCGTGACTTTGGGCACCTCAGGGGTTTGTGATATTTGGCCAATATACCACACCTCCTCTGGCTTCATTGCTTAAATAAATGTACATAACTATAGATATATCCAACAGGAGAATTTGAGTGATGAAAGTTGGACAGAGGATCTCAATCTCTGTGCAAGAAACACTTGGATGAACATCAAAATACAAATGTTAGGTTATTTTCTGGCAATTGTGCCTGATGTTAAGACTACAAACCGCTATGAAAGGCCTATTTGCGAGATTGACTTATTTCAATGGGGCATAGGCTAGGCATACTGACTAAAATCTGAGTTTAAAGCCATCTCCCTCCCACAGAGAGCGCACTGAACAGCGAGTGCTGTTGCACTTGGCCAAACCAATTCCAGTAATTCATGAAATAATTATACATTTACTCTAACACAGGGCTGCCCAACCCTCTTCCTGAAGATCTACTGTCCTGTGGGTTTTCAGTCCAACCCTAATTTAACACACCTGATTCTACTTATTAGCTGCTCAACAAGACCTTAACTAGCTGAATCAGATACGCTAAATTAGGGTTGGACTGAAAACCTAGAGGACATTAGATCTCCAGGAAGAGGGTTGGGAAGCCCCGCTCTAAACACGTAACATGACCCATACTTGAAGAAAGGCTGGTGTAGTGGTTTGCATCAGAGGAGCAGCCATCGGATCACAACGTCTCCAGGGTTTCGTGGAGGGTACCCAGCACCGCCAGACACAGTGCCCGACCAGTAGGCCCCTCAGCTGGGACGTAAGACCCCTGCGTACAGTCTCTGTGCCTGCCGTATGTAGTCAGAAAACACAGCACACTGTGCCTGAAGACGTCGTAGGGCACTGTCCCATGGTCGTGACAGTGTAGCCGGGTTAGCAGGGGGGCTGAGGTGGAGATGGGGACACCCCCCCCCCCCAGCTGCAGAGACGCTATAGGAATAGAGAATAGAACAGAACAGGAATATTACTTAGATTTCCATCAACATAAATTGATATTTTAGTCTGCTCCAAAACCCCTCAGACAAAACAACACACAAACACAGCACTTGAGAGGAGCAGTGCCTTGCTCAACAGCACAAATGGTTTCTGGAGTCAGGGATCTTAAAAACCAGCAGTGTATATTATACAGTATGAATGATCAATTGTATATGCTACCTAGAGTGTGAGTATAGAGGTGCCCCCCTCCTCCACCTGGGCTGTTAGAGCTGCTGGGGCCCTGTCTGGGTTTATTCAATTTAATTTTACCTTTATTTAACAAGGCAAGTCAGTTAAGAACATATTCTTATTTTCAATGACGGCCTGGGAACAGTGGGTTAACTGCCTGTTCAGGGGCAGAATGACAGATTTGTACCTCGTCAGCTCGGGGGTTTGAACTCGCAACCTTCCGGCTACTAGTCCAACGCTCTAACCACTAGGCTACGTTGCCGCCCCGAGGTCATAGGCCACAAGCACGTTGCTGCTGAAGGCAGATCTGGATACAGACACACGTGTATGTAGACATGCACAGGGACACATGGAAGCACACAAACACAGGACAAGAGCATTGTGTGGTTTCATTGTGAGATAAAATGAGAACATAGAGCTGATGCATTATATGAGTTCCACATCCCTCATTGTCCTAGTTCCATAGCAACTGGCCTGCCTCATCAGGAACTGAAAGTAGACTACTACCCTTTGCCGCATTCTTTTGAAATATTATTATTAAGCAATAATATGTTTGAATATAAATAAAATAAAAATGTGTATTTGTTTAACCTTTATTTAACTAGGCAAGTCAGTTAAGAACACATTCTTATTTACAATGACGGCCTACCAAAAGGCAAAATGCCTCCTGCGGGGATGGGGGCTGGGATTAAAAATAAAATAAAAATATAGTACAGAACACACATCACAACAAGACAGATCACACTACATAAAGTGAGACCTAAGATCACAACATAGCATGGCAGCAACACATGACAACACAGCATGGTAGCAACACAAAAGGACAACAACATGGTAGCAATACAACATGGCAGCAGCACAACATGGTAGCAGCACAAAACAGGGTACAAACATTGTTGGGCACAGACAACAGCACAAAGGCCAATAATATGAACTTGCTGCACTTCCCCTGGTCTCACTCAGTAACTTTCCATGTACAAAGTTCCTATTCACCCTTCATTGACACCTAACATAAACTCTGCAAAAAAAGAAACGTCCTCCCACTGTCAACTGTGTTTATTTTCAGCAAGCTTAACATGTGTAAATATTTGTATGAACATAAGATTCAACAACTGAGACATAAACTGAACAAGTTCCACAGACATGTGACTAACAAAAATTGAATAATGTGTCCCTGAACAAAGGGGAGGTCAAAATCAAAAGTAACAGTCAGTATCTGGTGTGGCCACTAGCTGCATTAAGTACTGCAGTGCATCTCCTCCTCATGGACTGCACCAGATTTGCCAGTTCTTGCTGTGAGATGTTACCCCACTATTTCACCAAGGCACCTGCAAGTTCCCGGACATTTCTGGGGGGAATGGCCATAGCCCTCACCCTCCGATCCATCAGGTCCCAGACGTGCTCCATGGAATTGAGATCCGGGCTCTTAGCTGGCCATGGTAGAACACTGACATTCCTCACGAAGTCGACCATCACCCCTGGTGACATCAAATTCAATTTGCAAAGTGGCTTGGTAGGTTTAACACTAGAACACACAACGAGTATCTCAAGTTGAAGGCTGATCGGGGTATTTAAAAAAAAAAAAATAAATATATTTTTTAACCTTTATTTAATTAGGGAAGTCAGTTAAGAACAAATTATTATTTTCAATGACGGCCTAGGAACAGTGGGTTAACTGCCTGTTCAGGGGCAGAACAACATATTTGTACCTTGTCAGCTCAGGGATTTGAACTTGCAACCTTCCAGTTACTAGTCCAACGCTCTAACCACTAGGCTACCCTGCAGTCCCAGGCTGCTGGTAGAAACTAAATTATTTTTATATTTCTGTGTGGGATTTTAAAATAAAATTGGTTCAAGGACATACGTCTGGTATAATAGAAGCAATTATTGGTACCATGATGGAGGAGAATGGCGCCAGAGGGAATGGCTGCTGTTTCACGGGCTCCTAACCAATTGTGGTATTTTTAACTTAATGTTGATGCAACCGCCTTAGTATTGAAAATAGTTTCTGGATATCATGTGATTACACATGTCAAACTGGACGAACATTTTTAATTTAATTAGTCCGAGGCAAAGGATATAATGTTGCTCCCAGACAAGGCCCAAATCTCCCTAATTTTTCCTTCTTTTCATGTAGAAAAGGGAATTACAGGGGGCGCAGATCAGGTTGCCTTGTGAGAATTTATTGGCAAGTAGGTAACCCGCCTCTACCATCTGTTCTATTGGCCAACGTGCAATCATTGGAAAATAAACTGGATAAGCTCCGTTCAAGACTATCCTAGGACTGTTTTGCTAGCACAGACTGGAATATGTTCATCCGGATTCATCCAATAGCATTGAGTATACCACCTCAGTCCCCGGCTAAAATCAATAAGTGCCTCAACCAGAAGCCATGAATTACAGGCAACATCCGCACCGAGCTAAAGGGTAGAGCTGCTGCTTTCAAGGGACACTACCCAGACATTTATAACAAAAATCCTGCTATACCCTCAGACGGACCATCAAACAGACAAAGCATCAATATAGGACTACAATTGAATCCTACTACACCGGCTCTGACACTTGGATGTGGCAGGGCTTGCAAACTATTAAGGACTAACTGGCAAGTGACTTCACTCCCCAAAGCACTCACATCAGTAACCATGAAGTGTTTTGAAAAGCTGGTCATGGCTCACTGTCATCCCGGAAACCCTAGACCCACTCCAATTCGCATACCGCCGCAACAGATCCACAGATGACGCGCTCCACACTGCCCTTTCCCACCAGGACAAAAGGAACTATGTGAGAATGCTATTCATTGACTACAGCTCAGTGTTCAATATCATAGTGCCCACAAAGCTCATCATTAAGCTAAAGACCCTGGGACTAAACACCTCCCTCTGCAACTGGATCCTGAACTTCCTGATGGACCGCCCCCAGGTGGTAAGGGTATGAAACAACACATCTTCCACACTGATCCTCAACACGGGGTCCTCTCAGGGGTCCTGACCAGTTGCATCACCGCCTGGTATGGCAACTGCTCTGCATCCGACCGTAAGGCCCTACAGAGGGTAATGTGTATGGCTCAGCACATCACTGGGGCTAAGCTTTCTGCCATCCAGGACCTATATACTTGGCAGTGTCAGAGGAAGGCCCAAAAAATTGTCAAAGATCCCAGTCAGTCAAGTCATAGACTGCTCTCTCTGCTACCGCAGGCAAGCAGTACTTTAGTGCCAAGTCTAGGTCCAATAGGCTCCTTAACAGCTTCAAGCCATAAGACTGCTGAACAATTAATCAAAATGGCCACACGGACTATTTATATTGACACACCCCCACTTTGTTTTTACACTGCTCATACTCACTGTTTATTATCTATGCATAGTCACTTTACCCCTACCTACATGTACAAATTACCTTGACTAACTTGTACCCCTGCACATTGTACCTGTACACCCTGTATATGGCCTCATTGTTATTTTGTGTTATATTAAACTATTTTTTACTTTAGTTTATTTAGTAAATATTTTCTTATAACTGCATTGTTGGTTAAGAGCTTGTAAGTAAGCATTTCACGGTAAGATCTACACCTGTTGAATTTGGTGCATGTGACAAATAAAATTTGCTTCGATTTGATTACCTTCATTTCTGGATACAACAGTCTGCAGTACCCTGGTCGGCCTTTAACTTCATGGCTCCAATGAAATGGGGGCAGTCGTTCTCCCCTGCCACAAAAGTATTAAACTGTCAAGAGGAGTAAAACAAGGTTGTCCACTATCGGCATATCTATTTATTATGGCCATTGAAATGTTAGCTATTAAAATCAGAGCCAACAATAATATCAAGGGGTTAGAAATCAAGGGCTTAAAATCAAAGGTGTAATTGTATGCTGATAATTCATGCTTTCTTTTAGATCCCCAATTTGGATCCCTAAACAGCCTGAGGATCTAGATACTTTTTCTAACCAAATTATGTTGCAGACAATTACATTGATGGAATCTACAACCTGCACTATTAAAAGCTGATCTACCCCGTTTTTATTTTTTTATTTTTACAAAAACATGAATGAAAAACAAATAAGTTAACAAAAATAGTTAAGATTTTGCTACCATGGAAAGGAAAATAACTTTATTTGTGGGACAAATCACCCTGATGAACTCTTTAGTCATATCCCAGTTGACCTATTTGCTTATGGTATTTCCTACACCTAGCAACCTGTTTTTTAAATTATATTAGCAAAAAATATGACATTTTATATGGAACGGCAAGCTAGACAAAATAAAACGGGCCCATTTATATAATCAATTTGAAGGGAAGAAATTAAAATATAAAAGCATTAAACATCTCACTAAATGCAGTGATATAAAAGTTATATTTAATTCCATACTGGTTCTGTAGCAGATTAGTAAGAATGTGTCACCCCATGTTCAAGAATGTCCTTTTCCCCTTTATTCAGATTACAACCTCACTTTTGGTTTTTCAAAAATGAAATCTCCAAAATATCTTTATTTTTAAAACAAGCCATAGAAAGTAGTTGAAATTTCAGTTTAATCCACCAGAAAAGACAGAACAAATAACACAACAAATATTGTGGTTAAAGTGAAATATACTAAATTGTTAAAAAAATATATAATCGTTGTAAATGATATAAATAGGACTGGTGGAGTTGTCCAGGTAGACCCATTGTAGCAGCAATCGACTCTGACATCCAACATTTCTAAATTTGTGGATTACCACATTAAACCGTTGGTTGAGAATCTCCTATTTTATGTCAAAGACACTAGTCACATGAGCTCATTGATAGAGGGTTTAGGAAGGTTACCAGAGGGCACCCTGCTGGCCACTTTTGATGTGGAGAGCTTGTACAGTAACATCCGGAGGAGGCTTGCAGGCGCTGCAACACTTCCTTCAGCAGAGAGACTCTACCCTTGCTCCATCCAATGATTGCATCTTACAACTTACTGAACTGGTATTATCCCATAACTACTTTGTCTTTGCGTCAGACTTTTCCCTTCAAATTCGGGTTGTAGCCATGGGCTCCCCTTTTACCCCAACTATGCAAACCTGTCTGTGGGACAATTTGAAGAAGCATTCCTTTATAAAACAGAGACACACCCCTTACTTCATAAAATACTTCTATGGAAGAGATACATAGATGATGTCTTTGTGCTCTGGGAAGGAAGTCAATAGGAACTAAATTAATTCCAAACTCTACTAAACGAGATCTTTGAATATCTCATTCACCATGCAGACTGATAAGAGAAAAATAAACTACCTGGATTTATGGATTATCAAAGAGAATGATGCATTACACACAAAGAGACTTGCACACAAAGCCCACAGATCGCAATACCTTGCTATGTGCGCATAGTATGCATCCCCTTCCCCTCAAGAATGGTCTACTATATTGCCAGTTATGCAGAGTTAAACTAATCTGTGGCCACCAGTCAGATTTTGAAAGCAATGCTAAAAGAATGACAGATCAATTCAAAATGAGAGGCTACAAGGACAAAACTCTTGATGCTGCAATGATGAAAATATCTAAAAAACCAAGAGGAATTACAAAAAACTCAACCAAAGAAGAAAAACAACGCAACCATCTTTTGCACTAAGTACACCACGGGTTCGGAGAAAATGAAAGGAATCCTGAAAAAGCACGGGATATTCTGCAATCTGACAAAAAACTGCACACCTCTTCAAGAGGTGGTCTATAAGCGTGGTCACAATATTGGAGCTAGTTTGGTGAGATCTGACATGCCCTCTTGAGCCCACCAAATGGGAACTACAAATGTGGCTCATGCACACAGTGCAATAGCACTATAAAAAAAGTATTTCTTCAGACACCCACATACAGGTCGAAAGTTCCCTGTTTAGGGGTATCATCTCATGCAAGACCAAGAGAATAATCTCTCTCATCACCTGTTCATGTGGAAAAGCCCACGTAGGACAAACGAAAAGACAATTAAAACAACACATAGCTGAACACCACAGCTCAATCAGGTGTAAGAACATTGACTATCCAGTTGCAGCTCATTTTGTTGAAGGTAACCGTCCCATCTCCTCCCTCAAATACACAGGCATTGAGCATGTTGCTCTACCAAGGAGAGGAGGTAACATCGAGATCCTACTACTACAAAGGGAGGCTTACTAGATATCCTATCTAAAAACATTGACCCCTAGTGGTCTGAATATTGACTTTGATCTCAGGCCCTTATGTACAATATTCTATTATGTTTCTATATGATAGTGTAATATATTTAATATGCCATATAGTATTTTGTAACCGTTTCACTAGTTCATTTGAATTGACTTAATCATTATGACACCTCTCACTATTGTCATTGGTTACACTAATTGCACTGTTTGTCTACATAACCTGGTTCAAGTATTCATGACATTACCCTGAGGAAGGCACAGTGACGCCGAAACGTTGATAAATACACATTAAATTGCTGGGAGTTTATACATGAGTGTGAGACTTACTTTATTTTTTACACATTTTTACCAAAAAAAAAAACATGGAAATGTCCACTCTACCCAAAAATACAACCAACTAAATCCAGCATTACTGCAAAAATGGAAGAGGCAAGTGGAAGTGGGAAAAGGTAAGGAACTTGGCTGTTTACCCTGCATTAAAGACCAACATTGGTTAAAGACAATTCTGATTTTCAAAAAAGTATATCACTTGTATTTAAGAACGAAAACAAGGGACAACTGTGCCATATACAGTAACAGTCAAAAGTTGACATATCTACTCATTCCAGGATTTCTTTATTTTGACTATTTTCTACATTGTAGAATAGTGAAGACATCAAAATAATAATAATAAATAATCATGTAGTAACAAAAAAGGTTAAACAAATCAAAATATATATTTGAGATTCTTCAAAGTAGCCACCCTTTGCCTTGATTACAGCTTTGCACACTCTTGGCATTCTCTCAACCAGCTTCACCTGGAATGCTTTTCGAACTTTTGCTTTTTCGTCTTGAAGGAGTTCCCACATATGCTGAGCACTTGTTGGCTGCTCTTGCTTTACTCTGAGGTCCAACTATTCCCAAACCATTTCTATTGGGTTGAGGTCAGGTGATTGTGGAGGCCAAGTCATCTGATGCAGCAGTCCATCACTCTCCTTGGTCAAATAGTCCTTACACAGCCTGGTGATGTGTTTTTGGTAATTGTCCTGTTGAAAAACAAAATGATATCCACATTAAGTGCAAACCAGATGGGATGGCATATCGCTGTAGAATGCTGTGGTACCCATGCTGGTTAAGTGTGCCTTGAAATCTAAATAAATCACTGATAGTGTCACCAGCAAAGGACCCCCACACCATCACACCTCCATGCTTCACGCTCTATCGGCAGGACAGAACAGCAGCCTCTGGTAAGACACGGGGTGAAGGCCTATGCATATCTGTAAACAATAGCTGGAGGAAGGAGGAAGTCTCAAGGTTTTGCTCACCTGAGGTAAAGTATCTCATGATAAGCTGTTGACCACACCATCTACCTAGAGTTTATCTGTATTTTTCGTAGCTGTCTACAAACCACCACAGACCGAGGCTGGAACTAAAACCTCACTCAATGAGCTGTATTCCGCTATAAGCAAACAGGAAAACGCTACCAGAGGTGGCGCTCCTAGCGACACCAGGATGCTGCCTTCTAGGCAGAGTCCCTCTGTCCAGTGTCTGTTCTTTTGCTCACCTTAATCTTTTCTTTTTATTGGCCAGTCTGAGATATGGCTTTTTCTTTGCAACTCTGCCTAGAAGGCTAGCATCCCAGAGTCGCCTCTTCACTGTTGACGTTGAGACTGGTGTTTTGCGGGTACTATTTAATGAAGCTGCCAGTTGAGGACTTGTGAGGCGTCTGTTTCTTAAACTACAAACTCTAATGTACTTGTCCTCTTGCTTATTTGTGCACCAGGGCCTCCCACTCCTCTTTCTATTCTGGTTAGCGCCAGTTTCGCTGTTCTGTGAAGGGAGTAGTACACAGCGTTGTACGAGATCTTCAGTTTCTTGGCAATTTCTCAGAACAAGAATAGATTGATGAGTTTCAGAAGAAAGTTCTTTGTTTCTGGCCATTTTGAGCCTGTAATCGAACCCACAAATGCAGATGCTCCAGATACTCAACTAGTCTAAAGTCTAAAGGCCGATTTATTGCTTCTTTAATGAGGACAACAGTTTTCAGCTGTGCTAACATAATTGCAAAAGGGTTTTCTAATGATCAATTTGACTTTTAAAATGGTACACTTAGATTAGCTAACACAACGTGCCATTGAAACACAGGAGTGATTGTTGCTGATAATGGGCATCTGTACGCCTATGTATTCAATTTTTTTTTGTTGCCATTTCCAGCTACAATAGTCATTTACAACATTAACAATGTCAACACTGTTTCTGATCAATTTGATGTTATTTTAGATGGCCAAATTGTTTTAGCTTTTCTTCCAAAAACAAGGACATTTCTAAGTGACCAAACTTTTGAATGGTAGTGTAGGTCCTAGAGGCTTCTAAACAGCTTCTATCCCCAAGCCATAAGACTCCTGAATAGCTGTCACGCCCTGGCCTTAGTTATCTTTGTTTTCTTTATTATTTTGGTTAGGTCAGGGTGTGACATGGGGGATTTATGTGTTTTAGCCTGGTCTAGGGGTTTTGTATGTTTATGGGGTTGTTTCCTTTCTAGGTAGTTTTGTATGTCTATGGTTGCCTAGATTGGTTCTCAATTAGAGGCAGCTGTCTGTCGTTGTCTCTGATTGGGAACCATATTTAGGCAGCCATGTTCTTTGGGTATTTTGTGGGTGATTGTCTTCCGTCTTTGGGTATTTTGTGGGTGATTGTCTTCCGTCTTTGTGTTTATGCACTAAATTGGACTGTTTCGGTTTTCACATTTGTTGTTTTGTATTTTGTAGTGTTCACGCTTATCATCTATATTAAAGATGTTGAACACTAACCACGCTGCATTTTGGTCCTCCTCTCCTTCAGCGGAAGAAAACCATTACAATAGATAATCAAATGGCTACCCAGACTATTTGTATTGCCTCCCCCCTCATGCTGCTGCTACTCTCGGTTATTATCTATGCATAGACACTTTAATAACTACCAACATGTACATAATTACCTCGACACAGGTACCCCCTGTATACAGTCACGCTATTTGCAACGGCTGTTGTTGGTGGAAGAAGAGGAGGTTCCAATGCGCAGCAAGTGTCCATATTGATAATTTATTATCATGAACACAAAATAACGAGACCGAAACAGTCCTGAACGGTGAATACAATAAAACACTGAACAGAAAATAATCACCCACAGCTCAAAGGTGAAACCAGGCTACCTAAGTATGGTTCTCAATCAGGGACAACGATTGACAGCTACCTCTGATTGAGAACCATACCAGACCAAACACAGAAATCCCAAATTATAGAACAAAGAACAGACTGCCCACCCCAACTCACGCCCTGACCATACTAAAACAAAGACGAAACAAAGGAACTAAGGTTAGAACGTGACACTATTGTTATTTACATCTTTAATTATTTGTTATTCTTATCTCTTACTATTTTTTGGGGGGTTTCTTAAAACTGCATTGTTTAAGGGCTTCTAAGTAAACATTTCACTGTAAGGTATTCGTTGTTGTATTCGGCGCATGTGACAAATACAATTTGAAATATATTTTATATTTGAGATTCTTCAAAGTAGCCACCCTTTGCCTTGATGACAGCTCTGCACACTCTTGGCATTCTCTCAACCAGCTTGACCTGGAATGAGTTTTCCAACTCATCCCAAACCCTCTCAATTGGGTTCTGTTGAAAAACAAAATGATAGTCCCACTAAACGCAAACCTGGGTGGGATGGCGTATCGCTGCAGAATGCGGTCGTAGCCATGCTGGTTAAGTGTGCCTTGAATTCTAAATAAATCACAGACAGTGTCACCAGCAAAGCAACTCAACACCATCACACCTCCTTATCCATGCTTCACAGTGGGAACCACACATGCAGAGATCATCCGTTCACCTGCAATGCGTCTCACAAAGACATGGCGGTTGGAACCAAAAATCTCAAATTTGGACTCCTCAGACCAAAAAGGGCAGATTTTCACCGGTCTAATGTCCATTGCTCGTGTTTCTTGGCCCAAGCAAGCCTCTTCTTATTGGTGTCCTGTAGTTGTGGTTACTTTGCAGCAATTCGACCATGACGGCCTGATTCACTCCATCTTCTTTGAACAGTTGATGTTGATATGGGTCAGTTAATAATTTATTTGGGCTGCAATTTCTGAGGCTGATAACTCTAATGAACTTATCCTCTGCAGCAGCGGCAACTCTGGGTCTTCATTTCCTGTGGCAGTCCACATGAGAGCCAGTTTCATCACAGTGCTTGATGGTTTTTGCAAATGCACTTGAAGAAACTTTCAAAGTTCTTGAAATGTTTCAAATTGACTGACCTTCATGTCTTAATGTAATGATGGAATGTTGTTTCTCTTTACTTATTTGAGCTGTTCTTGCCATAATATGGACTTATTTGACCAAATAGTGCTATCTTCTGTATACCATCTCTACCTTGTTACAACACAACTGATGGGCTCAAACGCATTAAGAAGGAAAGAAATTCTACAAATTAAGACATACCTGTTAATTGAAATGCATTCCAGGTGACTACCTCATGAAGCTGGTTGAGTGAAGTGCAAGAGTGTGCAAAGCTGTCACCAAGGCAAAGGGTGGCTACTTTGAAGAATCTCAAATATATATTTTGATTTGTTTAACACTTGTTTGGGTTACTAGATTATTCCGTGTGTGTTATTTCATAGTTTTGATGTATTCACTATTATTATTATCTCTCTCAGAATGACCTTCTTGATCCAAATCAGTCAGGTTTCAAGACTAGTCATTCAACTGAGACTGCTCTTCTCTGTATCACGGAGGCGCTCCGCACCGCTAAAGCTAACTCTCTCTCCTCTGCTCTCATCCTTCTAGACCTATCGGCTGCCTTCGATACTGTGAACCATCAGATCCTCCTCTCCACCCTCTCCGAGTTGGGCATCTCCGGCACGGCCCACGCTTGGATTGCGTCCTACCTGACAGGTCGCTCCTACCAGGTGGCGTGGCGAGAATCTGTCTCCTCACCACGCGCTCTCACCACTGGTGTTCCCCAGGGCTCTGTTCTAGGCCCTCTCCTATTCTCGCTATACACCAAGTCACTTGGCTCTGTTATAACCTCACATGGTCTCTCCTATCATTGCTATGCAGACGACACACAATTAATCTTCTCCTTTCCTCCTTCTGATGACCAGGTGGTGAATCGCATCTCTGCATGTCTGGCAGACATATCAGCGTGGATGACGGATCACCACCTCAAGCTGAACCTCGGCAAGACGGAGCTGCTCTTCCTCCCGGGAAGGACTGCCCGTTCCATGATCTCGCCATCACGGTTGACAACTCCATTGTGTCCTCTTCCCAGAGCGCTAAGAACCTTGGCGTGATCCTGGACAACACCCTGTCGTTCTCAACTAACATCAAGGCGGTGGCCCGTTCCTGTAGGTTCATGCTCTACAACATCCGCAGAGTACGACCCTGCCTCACACAGGAAGCGGCGCAGGTCCTAATCCAGGCACTTGTCATCTCCCGTCTGGATTACTGCAACTTGTTCGCTGGGCTCCCTGCCTGTGCCATTAAACCCCTACAACTCATCCAGAACGCCGCAGCCCGTCTGGTGTTCAACCTTCCCAAGTTCTCTCACGTCACCCCGCTCCTCCGCTCTCTCCACTGGCTTCCAGTTGAAGCTCGCATCCGCTACAAGACCATGGTGCTTGCCTACGGTCAGTACCTCCAGGCTCTGATCAGGCCCTACACCCAAACAAGGGCACTGCGTTCATCCACCTCTGGCCTGCTCGCCTCCCTACCACTGAGGAAGTACAGTTCCCGCTCAGCCCAGTCAAAACTGTTCGCTGCTCTGGCTCCCCAATGGTGGAACACACTCCCTCACGACGCCAGGACAGCGGAGTCAATCACCACCTTCCGGAGACACCTGAAACCCCACCTCTTTAAGGAATACCTAGGATAGGATAAAGTAATCCTTCTCACCCCCCTTAAAAGATTTAGATGCACTATTGTAAAGTGGATGTTCCACTGGATGTCATAAGGTGAATGCACCAATTTGTAAGTCGCTCTGGATAAGAGCGTCTGCTAAATGACTTAAATGTAATGTAAATGTAATTAGATAGTAAAAAATCATGAAATTAATAGGTGTGTTCAAACTTTTAGTGCTATGTATGTATGTATGTATGTATGTATGTATGTATGTATGTATGTATGTATGTATGCATGCATGCAAATATATATTGGGGATTGGAAATGATGCAGACAATTACATTGTTGGAATCTACTTTCTAGCCGCACTATTACATCTGATCTACCCCCCAACAAATCTTATAAAATCCTATACTGTCACCCTCAGCCAGCATCACAAATGTATACTATTTGACATTGTACACAGTGTTATATAATTGTAAAAAATGTATTTATTCCTCGTTTCACTATTTCTATTTGAAATATTTTTTTATTTAATATTTGTATTTCACCTTTATTTAACCAGGTAGGCTAGTTGAGAACAAGTTCTCATTTGCAACTGCGACCTGGCCAAGATAAAGCATAGCCGTGTGAACAGACAACAACACAGAGTTACACATGGAGTAAACAATAAACAAGTCAATAACATAGAAGAAAAAAAGAAAAATTATTTATATACATTGTGTGCAAAATGAGGTAGGCAATAAATAGGCATGAGGAGTGAATAATTACAATTTAGCAGATTAACACTGGAGTGATAAATGATCAGATGAAAATGTGCAGGTAGAGATACTGGTTTGCAAAAGAGCAGAAAAGTAAGTAAAATAAAAACAGTATGGGGATGAGGTAGGTAAATTGGGTGGGCTATATACCGATGGACTATGTACAGCTGCAGTGATCAGGTTAGCTGCTCAGATAGCAGATGTTTAAAGTTGGTGAGGGAGATAAAAGTCTCCAACTTCAGAGATTTTTGCAATTCGTTCCAGTCGCAGGCAGCAGAGAACTGGAAGGAAAGGCGGCCAAATTAGGTTTTGGCTTAGGGATGATCAGTGAGATACACCTGCTGGAGCGCGTGCTACGGGTGGGTGTTGCCATCGTGACCAGTGAACTGATTTAACTCTGTATCGTTGAAAAAGGACACGTAAGCATTTCACTGTTGGTCTATACCTGTTGTTTTAAGAAGCATGTGACAAATAAGTTGTTTATTTTGTCTGAAGATGCCTACATTTACACCACAAGCCCTCTCACCTCTCATTGCTTTCTCTTTCTTCTTACTCTCTTGGTACTCCGCAATTTTTTTGTGGAAGAATCCTTAATTTAAAAAAACAAACAAGACAGGTGAAAAGCAAATTAATCATTGCTAGGTGGGTAAGTGAATATACATCTATGAAAAATGTTTTTAAAGTTACCCACACATCTATCTTTGGAAGTACAAAGTTATATTGTATTCTACTACATTCTTTTCTGTCAGATAGTGATGCGGTCAGACCTTCCTGTGTGGGCCGTCTCTCCACTTCCTGTATGAAGATGTCAAACATCTGTGTCTGGATAAAACGCTTGACAAAATGTTGGCTGGCCTTGTGCTCGGAGGCCTTGCAGAAGCTCTTCTTCTGGAACACCCCGGGCTGCCTACCGCTGCTGCCTTTGACATGGGAGGAGAAGTGACCCACCGTCTTCACAAAGAAGGAGAGGAAGGCCTCCGAGACCACCTTGTTTAACTCCTCTGAGGCTAAACACAAAACACAGAGTGAAGACAATACAGACGTTTCAGTCAGGATGCTGAGGATGTGTCTATAAAAACACATGTTGGAAGTCCTCCGACAACACGCCTCTTGTTCTGAGGCTGGACAAAACACAGTGTGAACAGAAGATTCAGTCAGTTTTAAAGTATTGTCTGCTATAAGACATCCTATGATGCTGACACAATCATAGGTTGGAAAGCAGAAGACAACTGTATGGCAACCACAAAACATGGTGAAAGTGTATGTGGAGCTTGGGTCTGTTTGTATGAGAGCGTAGGGGTTGAGGAGTAGCATCTGTGTCTGGATACAACCTGGTATCAGAGCATTTCGTATTATTCTGTTCGTAAATACCGTATACTCCATTTAGAATGATATGTTACGTTTCGTATGGTATGTATTAATTTGAGGATGTCCATCACCCATTTCGTATGATGTTACCCATTACAATTTGTATTATATGTTACAAATTTGCCATATGTACGAATTTGTAAAAAGTATTATATGTTACGAATTCCTGCTAGGTGGCTAACGTTAGCTAGGTGGCTAATGTTAGCTAGGTGGCTAACGTTAGCTAGGCTAGGGGTTAGGGTTAAGTTTAGGTGAAGGGTGAGCTAACATGAGCTAAGTAGTTCCAAAGTAGCTAAAGAGTTATTAAAAAAATACTAATTAGCTAAAGTTGTCCATGATGAGATTGAACTCGCAACTTTTGGGTTACTAGAAGTTCGCCCGTCCAACCACCCTCCTTTCATTTTTGCCTTAAGTAACCATCCGTCCTCTGAAACCATACCAAATGTAACATTTCAAACTAAAGAGTGGCACGGATTTACATACAGAATAACACAAAATGCTCTGAGACCAGGTTGCTGGATCAACTTAGGCATTGCAGTACTAGAGGTCGACCGATTAATTGGAATGGCCGATTAATTAGGGCCGATTTCCAAGTTTTCATAACAATCGTAAATCTATTTTTGGACACCGATTTGGCCGATTTTTTAATTTTTTCCTTTTTTTTTTACACCTTTATTTAACTAGGCAAGTCAGTTAAGAACACATTCTTATTTTCAATGACGGCCTAGGAACGGTGGGTTAACTGCCTTGTTCAGGGGCAGAACGACAGATTTTTACCTTGTAAGATCTTGTAAGATCGGGGATTCAATCTTGCAACTAGTCCAACGCTCTAACCACCTGCCTCTTACGCGAATGCAGTAAGAAGCCAAGGTAAGTTGCTAGCTAGCATTAAACTTATCTTATAAAAAAACAAATCAATCATAATCACTAGTTAACTACACATGGTTGATGATATTACTAGTTTATCTAGCGCGTTCTGCGTTGCATATAATCGATGCGTTGCGCATTCACGAAACAGGACTGTCGTTGTTCCAAAGTGTACCTAACCATAAACATCAATGCCTTTCTTAAAATCAATACACAAGTATATATTTTTAAACCTGCATATTTAGTTAATATTGCGTGCTAACATGAATTTCTTTTAACTAGGAAAATTGTGTCACTTCTCTTGCAACAGAGTCAGGGTATATGCAGCAGTTTGGGCCGCCTGGCTCGTTGCGAACTGTGTGAAGACTATTTCTTCCTAACAAAGACAGCCAACTTCACCAAACGGGGGATGATTTAACAAAAGTGCATTAGCAAATTAACAATCGTTGCACGAATGTACCTAACCATAAACATCAATGCCTTTCTTAAAATCAATAAACAGAAGTATATATTTTTAAACCTGCATATTTAGCTAAAAGAAATCCAGGTTAGCAGGAAATATTAACCAGGTGAAATTGTGTCACTTCTCTTGCCTTCATTGCCTAGATTGCACGCAGTCAGGGTATATGCAACAGTTTTGGCCGCCTGGCTCGTTGCGAACTCATTTGGCAGAATTTTACGTAATTATGATGTAACAATGTGCAATGTAACAGGAATATTTAGACTTATGGATGCCACCCGTTAGATAAAATACGGAACGGTTCCGTATTTCACTGAAAGAATAAACGTTTTGTTTTCGAGATGATAGTTTCCGGATTCGACCATATTAATGACCTACGGCTCTTATTTCTGTGTGTTATTATGTTATAATTAAGTCTTTTATGATTTGATAAAGCAGTCTGACTGAGCAATGGTAGGCACCAGCAGGTTCGTAAGCATTCATTCAAACAGCACTTTCGTGCGTTTTGCCAGCAGCTCTTCGCAATGCTTCAAGCATCGCACTGTTTATGACTTCAAGCCTATCAACTCCCGAGATTAGGCTGGTGTAACCGATGTGAAATGGCTCGCTAGTTTTTTTTTTTTTTTACCTTTATTTAACTAGGCAAGTCAGTTAAGAACAAATTCTTATTTTCAATGACGGCCTAGGAACAGTGGGTTAACTACCTGTTCAGGGGCAGAACGACAGATTTGTCAGCTCAGGGATTTGAACTTGCAACCTTCCGGTTACTAGTCCAACGCTCTAACCACTAGGCTACCCTGCCAGATTATTGGGTTCAAATACACATTTAGAGTTCTGAACAGCCATCCACAACAACCATAATCCGTAAAGCGCAAATAGCTAAACCAGAGAATAGCAGTGTGATTCACAACAATGCGCTATGTAGATATCAATAATAAGTGATATCCGTATCGCCATAGACGACACCACTGCTCTCATCCTTACCTCCAAGCATTTTTGGATGACATCAGTCGCAACATTGGAAGACATAGCTTGGACTGTAGCCCACAAAAGCCTATTCCTGCTCTTTTCTAGCGATCCATCATACACATTTGGTGTGTCATCATAGTGGTCTCTGACTTGTGGTCAGACATGCTCAGGTGGAACAAAAATTTTTTTTCAGTGCTGATTTGAATGTCATTGAGAAAACAGAAGTGTCAAAGATGAAAGATTACTCCCCCCCCCCACAAACATCCTTTCTGAATTTAAAAAGGAATCTAGTTTTTCCAAAGAATCTGTAATCTGATTACAATATTATTTCTGGTACCGTAACTGATTAGTTACCGTCTTTCTGTAATCCCTTACAAATCCATTACTCCAACCAACCCTGTGCGAGATATGTATATTTCTATTACAGCAATCATGAAGCCCATTTCGTTGCACATCCATATTCTTTTTCACTCATTCTTCACAGAGGACCTCAGTTCTATTATTGGGTTTGTATGGACCGTGACGCTAACTTATATGGTTCGATCTGTCAGTCTTAGCTGAAATCAAATTAAAGTCTGAGTCACTCTTTATTTAAGGGCTCGATAGTGTTTGCCAGCTGAGAGTACTTGTGAACCAAGCGCAAACCGATTCTACCTGTAGCACGGAAATGTCGGCAGTCAGAGGTCAACAGCGCACTGAACGATTGGTAGACGAACGGGAGATCCTTATTTGGTGTGACCTGTGAGACCCTTAACTGTTTACTGGAACCTCTTAAAAAGCCATTTCAGCCCAATAAACAAGAGTGAAATCCCTGCATGTGTTGATAGTACAAATTCCCTCAGATTGTGTTTGGCCCTAGTCATCAGGTATCTACGTCGTAATAACAAAATGGAGGACGGGTCCACTCACTGGAGTTGTCTCTTCTGCAACACAAGGCCTGGAGAAGCTCCTCCTGTAGTTTCTCTGGTAGGATGGTGCTCTCGTCTCCTATCTGTGCCAGAGAGAGAGGATGCACACACAGACAGGAACCTGAGAGGTTGTTGTCAGACCAGCGGTAATGTTTAGGTATTTCTGAGAACACACACACATTTGGCCAGAGAGAGAGAAAAACATTGAATAGAACTGGTCTGAACTGCACAGACACACACACACACACACACACAATACAAAATGAGAATCATGTGGGGAGGAGTGATACTAGTTTACTGATATGATTGTGTTATGATTATTTCTGTATGTTTGTTTCTGAACCCGAGGGGGGAAATACGTGCAATACTTACACAGGTTATGAAGGTTCTCTCTGCTCCTTCTGTCAGATCTACAATGAGCATCTGTTTGTAAGACAGAATAACACACATTAAGACATATCTGCATGTGTGGGGAGAGAGAGAGGACACACACACAAATAAATAGACAAACATAAATCTTCAGCGAGTGTGTATTTTCCATAGACTGTAATCGTGTTAGTAGTTGCTTAACTAGTGTCACTGGATAGCTTCCATCTGCAGCCTGTAACACAGTGTAGAGGCCAGAATGCCTTAACCCAAACACACCAGTAAACAGATAGTAAAACAAATGATTGTTCACGGCACTCAACAACTGCCCTTAAAAAGGCATACTTCAGCATCTACTTCCCCAGAGTCAGATGAACCCACGGATAACATTTTTATATCTCTGCGTGTAGTTTGAAGGAAGTAGCTAGCGTTAGCACAATGATTGGAAGGTTATGGTAACTGCTAGCATGCTAGTAGATTCCATAGATTTCCAGTCACTGTGCTAACTTTGGTTAGCATTGGCTCACGAAACAACCTCTAAATTTGTTCATATTAGACATAAAAATGGTATTAATGAGTTCCTCTGACTCTGGGGAGGTAGATAAAGGGTTTCATTGCCAAAATCCCAAAGCATCCCTTGAAACTTATTGGGAAAAATAAAAATGGCAATTCTGGCTTTTTTCCCCAACAAACAACTCATCATCACAGTGTTTTCTTTAAGCTGATATATACACAAACACATTATTCTGCTCTGCCAGACACAGAACACCACACACTCACATCGCTCTGGTCGGTGACATCATCCAGTTTGCTCCTTTGGACACCAAGTAGGTAGGGAGTGGGTGCCATGACGACATCAATCAGCACTGAGGGAACGATGGAGATGAAGGTGTGTTGCCATGTGAACGGGTAGAGCAGCGCCGCAACTGCATGCAGCACCTGAGACAGGGTACTGTAGGAGGGGAAGCAGGTACAAACCTCACACCCATTCAACATGCAGACAACAGGCCTGCCCATGTCACAGACAACCCAGGCTCAGTGATGTCCTTTTTGGGGTTAGGATTAGGGTAGGGGTTAGGGTTGTACCTGAGTTCTTCAGCCATGAAGATGATTCGTCGTTCAAGCACGGTGGACGCAAACACCTTCAGCACCTCCTCATTTGTGAGACAGTGGAACAGTGTCCGGAAATCCACATGCTCCAACCATGAGTCCAACGGCCTCGTCAAACTGATGATCTGGAGACGCACAGGGCAGGGGCAGAGCGACAGCAGGTCTTCAGTGTGTGTATACATTTGTGTGTTTGTATCTTAGTGCCGTAATCTAGGATGAAGGTCCTGATCCTAACGCTTTACCTGAAGCTCTCCCACACTCTGTTTGTGCCATTGTGTGTGTGCACATGTGCTAGGGTGTGTGTGTCAAGGCAATTATAGTAAACTAAAACGAATCATGAAAAAACAATTTAGTCAAAATCAGGGGGGTAAAAATCAAATGGGGTTGTGATGGAAAATGTTCTGTTTGTGCTTTTCTAATAACCAATTTCTGTGTTCATGCAAGTGACTGACTATCAGTATCTGCAATTTAATGAAAAAATCTAATTTTCAAGGTCTCAGCTTTGGAGAGAAGAAGCCTTGTGAGGTATTGGTCTGTCACATGCATGAACCTAACTTTAATGATGAATGATGACTAAGCTAAATCATGCCTTTGTAACATGCCTGTAAACAGTATATAAGAGATCTAACAAGACTACCCCAATAGAGCTCCTGACAGACGTGTACTATGGTGCATCACATTTGTTGGAACCTCTCCAGTTAAATTAACAGTTAAGATCTACTTCCAAGTGTCCCTGTGTATAATTTTTTTTCTAATGGGGTTTTCAACCTTCTGAATCTGGCAGGTCACATTGAGACTGATTTTAGATCATTAAAAAAAAAGGTAGACGGTTGCCATGAGCAACGCCACAGATATTGGGTGTGTTAGGGTGGTAAAGGTTAAAGCAGCAGACTGTATGCAAAAGTCAAGGAGTGAAATTGGAGGAGGTGCATCGGCGATCCCCGAAAGTCAGACACTAATGTGGTTTTCCAACAGCCAGGCTCAGATCAACATGGTAGTGTTGCCATCGTCTTTAGAAATGTCGAAATAAACATGTATCTAACCCCTATATCACACATGCTGTACTGACATGATATAATGTGCATTGTAAAATAAATGAATGAGAGCCTTAAATATCACATTTATTTGTATGTATCCATAAATTGCGGCAAATTGGCTCCTGTTTCAATCATGTCTTTGTTCGCGTGGGTCAAACAAAAACATCCTAATGACTGGTTGATAATACAGCCTCCCACAATGCAGGCGATGGCTTCAGGATGACATTAGTGAAGAGCAACTGCAGAAACCTATAGTTGACCGCAGTCAAACCTTCCAACCTACTGTTAACTTTGTGCATCTACATCATCTCACTGAGTCTACCTTTAAACCTAACCTATGACCTGACCCGTCACTATGTATTACTGCTACCAAGTGGCAAGAAGTGACATTAAAAAACACAAACTATACAACACATAAATGTCTCCCAGCCTCCCAGGCACAGGAGGTTGGTGGCACCTTAAATTGGGGAGGAGGGGCTCATGGGAATGGCTGGAGCAAAACCAGTGGAATGGCATCACATGGTTTGATGCCATTCCATTTGCTCCCTTCCAGCCATTATTATGAGCCGTCCTGCCCTCAACAACATCCACTGCTCCCAGGCATTTGCTACTTTCTGTCACTAACACTAAACAATTGAAATGTTTTTATAAAACTTTAAATAAATTAAATCTAGTAAAGGGGATCTGAAAACTATCTTAAAACTAATAGAAATAAAAACAAATATAAAAAACATTTTAACAACCTTGGTGTGTGTGTGTGTGTGTGTGTGTGTGTGTGTGTGTGTGTGTGTGTGTGTGTGTGTGTGTGTGTGTGTGTGTGTGAACCAAAGCCTGGTTCCTCTCTAGGTTTCTTCCTAGGTTTTGGCGTTTCTAGGGAGTTTTTCCTAGCCACCGTGCTTCTACACCTGCATTGCTTTCTGTTTGGGGTTTTAGGCCGGGTTTCTGTACAGCACTTTGAGACATCAGCTGATGTACGAAAGGCTATATAAATAAATTGGATTTGAATTTAATTTGTGTGTGTATCGATACTCCATACCTCTGTTCCAGACTCTGGAATGAAGCTCTTGATCTTGACAGTGTTTCCAGGAGCGGGGAACGGCGCCTCCCTCAGGCTTTGCATGAATGGATAGATCATCGCCATAGAGATCTGTCGGCGCTTCTCCACCTCATCAAAGATCTGAAGCACACATAGATATAGAATTATAAATCACCATTAAAACCATAGTAGCGCTCTGTTGCGGGAAGACAGGCCTCCATATTAAGCATACCATTTAGAATGTACCATCAGGTTTAAGTGTATTGCAAATCAGACTTATGATCGATGCTTCATATTACTCATCTAGCTGATAAGGTTGTCATCTAAGTTTGTTTGTGTGTGTGTGTGTGTGTGTGTGTGTGTGTGTGTGTGTGTGTGTGTGTGTGTGTGTGTGTAGATGAGTGTCTCTCAGGTTGTAAAGTTATAAGTAGTTTATCATAAACAGACTATCGGGTACCTTTGGAGCCTAATAAAGTAGGGAAATCATATCTCCCTGTGTCTGAGCAAAAGGTTAAAAGGGCAAAACAAAAAACAGCCGGTTTATCTTCCTCTCACGCACGCACACACGCACACAGACACACACACACACACACTTCTGTGCTGTGCACCCAAGTAGACGCACTCAGATGCCCACATAAATACACAGACAAACTGCTGACAACTAATAGACTCCTTACCTGCCTCAGCAAAGATAATCTACTGTAAGGATTAGAAGACATCCTCGCGGAATGAGACCATCAGTTCAACACACTCAGTGTCTGTGTATGTGTGCGAGTGTGTGTGCATGCGTCTGCAAATGCATGTGTGTGTGTGTTACATTGGCCACCACGCTCACCTTAGAAAAGAGTCCAAAGCAGGCCACCCGGCTGATGATGCAGTAGGCCTCCGGAGCCCGCGCCCCTTTGCCATGGGGCTGTAAGAAAACAGTCAACGACATCATGTTCATGAGAAACAAGAAAACACAATACCAGAGATTATTCTCATGTCCTATCATAAGAATCACACCATGGATGATCTATTTACCAGTAACCTCCTGCAGTAGCCATTCCTCCTACTGCCGTCAACCTCCGTCAGAACAAAGGAGAAGGTCTCACTGCAGAAAGAGAGAGCATAGCGAGAGAGGGAGGGAGAAACAGATTAGCAAAGTGAACCTGCATCTACTCTATCAACATGTGTTATATCCATCTTCAACCAAAACTGTTTTCCAAAAGAGAACGTAGGATAAAGAAAAACGAGACCACACAGAACAAAGGTCTCTTCCCTCCCTATCTTATAGTGGACGGTTCCTGCTTCCCTATCGAACATCCTGCTAGTCAGTGGAGCCAGACAGGAAAGCAAGGAAATGGAGAGAGAAGAGAGGTAAGAACAGATTGTAGCGTTAATGACAGTAGGTAACCTGGAGACTGATTTGCATTGGTGTCCAGGTGGAGGAACAGAATCATAGAGGAAGCACTGACTGGCTTAAAGAAGGGATCCATTGTAATGAAAATAATATGGCCATTTCTTCTGGCTGTACAAAATAGTCTCTCCTCTCTATTCAAACCTGTTCTCTGGCAGATGAATAGAATAGACAGAGATGCATCTGCTTTCTGGGTCAAAGTGAAGTTGTTTGCAAGATATGATGCTTTGCAGTTTGCAAACTTTGCACACGAACAACACATACATACACAGATATATTTTCAGCCAAGTGTGACTCTGAACGTGAGAGAAAACAATCAGTAAGGGGGGCAGAAACAAAGAGACGAGCACAGAGAAAGAGAGATGAGGACAGTGACAGGTGGAGAGAATATGAGAGGTGGCACGTACCTGGGGTATTCAGTGAGGGGGGCCCAGTTGACCCCCTCTGGGAAACAGAAAAGGAGGATGGCTTTCAGGGACTTCTCTTCTTCCTCTCTCTGTGAGAGCTCCATATTAGCAAGCTACAACACACACACATTTTAGAGTGTTGCTCACTATGTGTGTGTGTGTGTGTGTGTGTGTGTGTGTGTGTGTGTGTGTGTGTGTGTGTGTGTGTGTGTGTGTGTGTGTGTGTGTGTGTGTGTGTGTGTGTGTGTGTGTGTGTGTGTGAATTAAGTCAGTGTCGGTCTGACCTTGGGAAACTGATATGTGATCTGGGGTTCATACGTCCCTTGCCCCCTCTTCTTCCCTAAGCTGACCACCACCAGGTACTCAAAGAAAGAGGTCACCGCGGGGGCTGGGGCAGTAGGCTGAGGCAGGGTCAAATCCCTATCACTCCCTAAAACACAGACAGAGAGGGACAGTCAACTAACTGTGGCTTGGAATGGTGGTTCTCATAAATGGTCTAGGAGGACCATGAAATAGTTTTCGTTCCAAACTCCACATGGCTTGGAACAGAATAATTTTATTTTGGTATTCTGCTAGTCCAGTAGGCCAAAGTAATTTGCTATATATCATGCATTGATGACCATGGAAGATGTGAGTGAATATTTAAGTTAGGATTCAGCGCTATACTAGTTTAGGAGGATGCCTATACAATGATTTATAGATTAAAACAAAATACTTAAGGCCTCCCGAGTGGCACAGCAGCCTAACCAGAGCACAGCAGCCGGCGTCACTACAGACTCAAATTCGATCCCAGGTTCTGTCATTACCGGCCGTGACCGGGAGTCCCATAGGGCGGCGCACAATTGGCCCAGCAACGTCCGGGTCAGGAGATGGTTTGGCCGGAGGGACTTTACTTGGCTCATCGCACTCTAGCAACTCCTTGTGGTGGGCCGGGCACCTGCAGGCTGACTCGGTCGTCAGTTGAACGGTGTTTCCTTCGACACATTGGTGCAGCTGGCTTACGGGATTAAACGAGCAGGTGTTAAGAAGCGCAGTCTGGCGGGTCATGTTTCGGAGGACGCATGATTCGATCTTCACCTCTCTCTCGAGCCCGTTGGGGAGTTGCAGCAATGAAACAAGATCATATTCACAAAATTGGGAGAAAAAGGAGGGAAACATGTTTATTTTAATTTTATAAAAATAACACTCCAAAGGAAGCTAAAGAGCTAAGAGGAACAGTGTGTAAACCAACAGAAACCACAAGAGGAGAAACAAACACAGAGAAAGGATAGCAGGAAGTGCCACTGACAACGGCATCAGTCTTACATAAAGGTGGTTTTGGCCTGTGGGGTAGAAGATGCCAGTGAAAGCCTGAGAATGAGGATTTGTTCAAAAGACAATGTGACAATTCCCCTTGTTACTTGTTACCCACCAGTGACCAGTGACAGTTGTGTGACAGTTCAGGTATGACTATGCTACTAGCAAATACTTCTGCTAGTCTACCATGTGATCACCATGGTAACACCAGTTAAGCCCCAATACAACCAGTAAGCTAGATGGTCACCGACATAACGGTGTCCCTGATGACTTGCCATAGCAGATGATATGCACTGTCAAATACCAGGAGCTGTGTCTTTTTTTAATACTAAACCATGTCTAAAAGGACATTATAGAAAATATCCAGCAGGGTCCAGCTTATCCTGGCTACCTCTCTTAAAAGACCATCTGAATTCCTCCCATATCTCCAGGATTAGTCTAAGTGAATTTCTGGAGGGAGAAAAATGTGTGTTTATAAGGAGGTGTCGTTTTGTGTTTTAGGAATCCAATGTGTTTGCCCGGAGTGAGAGCGAACAAAGCAGTCAAGGCTAAATCTTTGTGTCTGCTTGACAGGCGTGTTTAGCTCATGATCACGATGATACATGCTTGCCTCTTACTGTATGTTGGTGTAGAGATTTGTGATGAACCTTTCCCAATGATGTCTAATGTATGTCCTATACACCCTTTGGCTCAGTTCCATTTCACCAAAAGGCCCAAAATGGAATGGGCCCACTTCGAAAGAAAAACACTCACGGTCTCTGTGGAATTTATCCTGGAGGGTTGAAAACATGGAACTGAGCCGTTTCATTGGCCCATAGTCCCCAGCATCAACCTCATTGGACATCTTGGCACCTGTTGAGGAAGGAAGAGAGGCGAGTAATAAAGTGGATGAGAGGATATAAAGTACCACGTTAGCATTGTGGAAACCCCCAGGATTTCCCACACAGCTTCTTACACTTATCCAGATGTTTACGATTAGAAATTGCCTTAATAAAGAAAGTAAGGAAATAAGGTCTTGTCGTGAGTAATAGTAGGAAAAATGACCCTCACTTTCACTTTTACTTCCCCCCCCTTTGAGCTCAGACAATAGTTGGAGGTTAAAAGGTCGACATGAGGCAAAGTGACCAATCAGTCATTAAGAATGTGTCATCTCCTGTTGATGCCCTCTACAGACTGGAGGTATCACTCCTTGTGAAGACGTTTTAAAGGAGAAAATAGTCACTGACATTTTTATTTAGAAATACAAGAGGTGAATGAGACAAAGGGAGAGAAAGACTGAAGTACTGTACAGTACTGTACAAAAAATATGTTGAGAGAGAGCGAGAGGGAAAAAAAGGAACTTGAAAACGAGGTAAGAAAGACTGGTTGAACTACTGCTTAGACAAGTGTTGAATGATGGCGCACAGCACAACACACTTGCCACTTGTTCAGGCTCTAAATGACCTCTGAACCACAAGCCCTCTAATCAATTAAGCCAGCACAAAAATGTATTTCAGAGACTTAAAGGCACACACTACCAGTCAAAGGTTTGGACAAACCTACGCATTTAAGTTTTTAAAATATATTTTCTAATAGTGAAGACATCAAGACTATGCAATAACACATATGGAATCATGTAGTAACCATGATTGGTTATGAAATCAAAATATATTTTATATTTGAGATTCTGTCATCTTGCCTTGATGACAGCTTTGCACACTCTTGGCATCCTCTCAACCAGATTCATGAGGTAGTCACCTGGAATGCATTTCAATTAACAGGTGTGCCTTGTTAAAAGTTCATTTGTGGAATACAGAAGAAAGCAATATTTGTCCCCAGTCCACCTGGCCGTACTGCTGCTCCAGTTTCAACTGTTCTGCCTGCGGCTATGGAATCCTGACCTCTTCACCGGACGTGCTACCTGTCCCAGACCTGCTGTTTTCAACTCTCAAGAGACAGCAGGAGTGGTAGAGATACTTTTAATGATCGGCTATGAAAAGCTAACTGACATTTACTCCTGAGGTGCTGACTTGCTGCACCCTCGACAACTACTGTGATTATTATTATTTGACCATGCTGGTCATTTATGAACATTTGAACATCTTGGCCATGTTCTGTTTTAATCTCCACCCGGCACAGCCAGAAGAGGACTGGCCACCCCTCATAGCCTGGTTCCTCTCTAGGTTTCTTCCTAGGTTTTGGCCTTTCTAGGGAGTTTTTCCTAGCCCCAGTGCTTCTACACCGGCATTGCTTGCTGTTTGGGGTTTTAGGCTGAGTTTCTGTACAGCACTTTGAGATATCAGCTGATGTACGAAGGGCTATATAAATACATTTGATTTGCTTTAAAATACCAAGTCCATATTATGGCAAGAACAGCTCAAATAAGCAAAGAGAAACAACAGTCCGTCATTACTTTAAGACATGGTCAGTCAATGCGGAACATTTCAAGAACTTTGAAAGTTTCTTTAAGTGGAGTTGCAAAACCCATCAAGTGCTATGATGAAACTAGCTCCAAAGAGGATGGCCACGGGAAAGGAAAATCCAGAGTTACCTCTGCTGCAGAGGATGATTCACTAGAGTTCAATGCACCTCAGATTGCAGCCCAAATGCATCAGAGTTCAAGTCACAGACGGATCTCAACATCAACTGTTCAGAGAAGACTGACAGGCCTTCATGGTCGAATTGCTGTAAAGAAACCACTACTAAAAGGACACCAATAAGAAGAGACTTGCTTGGGCCACGAAACACGAGCAATGGAAATCTGTCCTTTGGTCTGATGAGTTGAAATGTGAGATTTTTGGTTCCAACCGCAGTGTCTTTGTGAGATGTAAAATAGGTGAACAGATGATCTCTGCATGTGTAGTTCCCACCGTGAAGCATGGAGGAAGAGGTGTGATGGTGTGAAGGTGCTTTGCTGGTGACACTGTCAGTGATTTATTCAGAATTTAAGGCACACTTAACCAGCATGGCTACGACCGCATTCTGCAGCGATACTCCATCCCATCCAGGTTTGCGCATAGCAGGACTATCATTTTGTTTTTCAACAGGACCCAATTGAGAGGGTTTGGGGATAGTTGGACCGCAGAGGGAATGAAAAGCAGCCAACAAGTGCTCAGCATATGTGGGAACTCCTTCAAGACTGTTGGAAAAGCATTCCTCAGGAAGCTGGTTGAGAGATTGCACACTCTAGGCAAAGCTGATTTCAAGGCAAAGGGATCTAAAAGGGATCTAAAATGTATTTTGATTTGTTTAACACTTTTTTGGTTACTACATGCTTCCATGTGTTATGTCATAGTTTTGACATCATTATTATTCTGCAAATAGTAAAAATATATATATATAAAATAAAAGTTTGGCTGGTCATGTTTTGGAGGACGCATAACACGACCTTCACCTCTCCCGAGCCCGTTGGGGAGATGCAGCGATGAAACAAGATCGTAATCACAAAATTGGGAGAAAAAGCTGTGAATCCTACTGTTATTCTTAGACATTGTTTTATTGACGTGATCAAATAACACAAGCATAGACAGGCCAAGAGACCAAGAGTGTGCAAAGCTGTCATCAAGGCTGTCAGAGACCAAGAGTGTGCAAAGCTGTCATCAAGGCTGTCATCAAGGCTACTTTGAAGAATCTCAAATATAAAATATATTTAGATTTGTTTAACACATTTTTGGTTACTACATGTGTTATTTCATAGTTTTGATGTCTTCACTATTATTCTACAATGTAGAAAATAGTCAAAATAAAAACCCTTGAATGAGTAAGTGTGTCCAAACGTTTTTAAAAAGCTCAGTACAGTCCTGTACAGTAAAATATAGTTCATTACAGGACATAGTATAGCACACTGAGTTGAGCACACTATAATGTACTGTACTCTACTAAACTACTTTACTGTAATGTCCAAACTTGTCAAATATAAAACATTTATGATTGGTTCAGAATTGGTCCGGTCCAAACAAATTTGGTCTTGTTTGGAGGCAGAGCTCATTAGAATCATAGCCAGTGTGTAGAATAATACCCACATATGCAAAGGAGGATATTGCATATTTCTACAGTTGTGTACCTATTTAGGATACATCCCCATGAAGAGAATGACATTCATATACATAATTATGCATTTCAATGTAGCACAGTTCAGGGATCCATGATGAAATTCCATTACCGCAATTCTGTTACCGGGTGTCAATCTACTTCACTGTAGTTCAATAACAAAAAGGATATGTTTTCAAACTCAAGATGTCATGTCATAGCTGACACCCCACCCCATTCTTTCGGCAGACATCTTTGAATCTGAATTCAGAGCAGATATTTAAGACTTCTTGGGAAAACATTGCTTCAAAAACGGAGGGAGATTTTCCCGAAATTCTGTTACCAAACATGCATCTGCACAGTTCTTCCAGTAAAATGTGTTTTGTAAATGTCTGTGTCAATTGTTAAAAGTAGTCCTTCTGCCTTCTGCATGGAGTTGTGTGTTAAACTTTGAAATCAATGTTTTCTTTGGCACACTTTTTTTCAGTGAAAAAAATCTGAGTTTCGGCCCATTTTCTTTACCGTGGAATAGCCCAGATGTTCCCCTGCTGCCGCCAGATGGCGCAAATGACAGACGAAGTTAAGATAACGGCGCCATCTGGCATCAACAGGGCTTGCCAGTATGTATGCTAGATAGTTGGCAAAACACCATTAAAATGTTTGTCCATATTTTCTTCCATTTTGAAAACTAGCTAGCATACAGAACAACTTCCTACAAAATGTGTCCTACCTCGTCCGAATACAGTGACTAACAGAACACATACCATCCCCTGCAAACAGGCGTGTGGGGAAAAAGTTTTTGAAATGTACCATCCAATCAAATCTTGCAGCTGGTAGACAGACGACCATTTAAACGGTTTTTGCAATACGACAACGAAGTGATTTTGGCAGTATTGCAACAATACTAGCCCATACGTAATTGCCAACAGTTGGAGTATTGCTGAGTACAGAAAATATAGGCCTATGGAGTACCACAGTATGAGTCATAATACCCATAAAAACTACATTTTCGAATTGAAGCATGAATAGAGGTGAATAAATTGATGTGACCTTTACAAGAGAGATTTAAGTGGTTATCAAAACGTCACGCCAGGTTAAGCCTACACAAAACAAATTCCCTATGGCGAAAACGATTGGAACTATTTCCCGTTTCATGGGTATTGTGACACATCACCGGTGGGGCTTTATAGCCCATTATAACTAATCATTTGTACTGAAATGGATAATCCATATAAACTGATGTGAAAAGGTGTCGCCTATCTGTGTTTAAGAATGCTCATAGCCTTCTGGAATTCATCGGGATATCAAAAGAAGAAGAAACCTTAAGTATACAACAATTACAGCAAGAAAAACGGAAACAACAGTAATATCAATAGCAAATACTCACTTTTCGCAGAATCTTTCAATAAGTAACCTAAACTCCCCTAAACATTTTAGTTGCTCTTCAATGTAGCTCTTCTTCCAAACCAAACTCACAAGCAACCTCGCAGCCCGTCGTTCAGTTGCCAACTGGAAAAGAGCGGGTGGCACAAGTAATCGATTTCCTGGAACCGTTTCTATTCCACCTCAGTGGAAGATGTGCCGCATTCTGCGGGTGAATCGGAGGGACACTGGTGGAAGACAGCTAGACTCTACTCTCTTTATCTTCCAGAAACTAGATTAGTTACTTTGGTTGCCGGAGTCGCGTGAGTTGCCTGTTAGGTATATTTATTGAAAAAAACAGAACCAAGTATAGGTTATCTAGGCGACAATCAAATTTATTTTACAGACACCATCACTTACGTCAGGTGCTTGGCCAAAGGGGAGGGGACTGACGCGCTCTTTTCCTTTGGTCCTGGAAGCCTATTGTCTTATATTTGCCATCCCTTCTTGCAGTCTTTGAATATGATGAGAAGGTATGGGCCTAATATTGATATTGGTGCCATGACTGATTTCTCATGTATGTTCTCATATTACTTTACATGCATATAGCAGTCAACAAGTAGCCTAGGCTATGTTTCTCATGTTCCTGGCTGACTTTTTTTGTGTTCAGGTCTCCCTCCAACCATCATTTTCTAGTCATGCTAATGGGTCAAAGACTGTAAATTAATATCATAGCAGCAAGGGCGAATAGGGTCATCTTGAGACTTTTTAGAGCAATTGTTCCCTCTGGTGGAAAATATGAGGATATATGATAGGTATGCAGGTTACTGTGAGCCTGTCCAATTACACAAATCAGTGGTGTAAAGTACTTTACTTTACCATTTATATTTTTGACAACTTTTACTTGTACTTCACTACATTCTAAATAAAATACTGTACTTTTTACTCCATACATTTTCCCTGACAACCAAAGGTACTTGTTACTCTTGAATACATCTTCCACTGCCATCTGTACTATTGGCCAATGTGCAATCACTGGAAAATAAAATGGAGGATCTACGATTATGAATATCCTACCAACGGGACATTAAAAACTGTAATATCTTGTGTTTCACTGAGTTGTGGCTGAACGATGCCACGGATACTATAGAGCTGGCTGGGTATTCCATGCAGCATCGGCAGGACAGAGAAGCTATGTCTGGTAAGTCGGTGGGCGGGGGTGTGTGTCTATTTGTAAATAATAGCTGGTGTGTGATTTCTAATATTAAAGAATTCTCGAGGTATTGCTCGCCTGCGGTAGAGTGCCTCATGATAAGCTGTAGACCACACTATCGACCAAGAGAGTTCTCGTTTAAATTATTTGTAGCCATCTATTTACTACCACAAACCAATGCTGGCACTAAGATCGCACTCAACAAGCTGTATAAGGCCATAAGCAAACAAGAAAATGCTCATCCAGAAGCGGCGCTCCTAGTTGCCGGAGACTTTAATGCAGGCAAACTTAAATCCATTTTACCTCATTTCTACCAGCATGTCACATGTGCAACCAGAGGGGAATAACTCTCGACCACCTTTACTCCACAAACAAAGATGCATACAAAGCTCTCCCTCACCCTCAATTTGGCAAATCTGACCATAATTATATCCTCCTGATTCCTGCTTACAAGCGAATACTAAAGCAGGGAGTACCAGTGACTCACTCCATATGGAGGTAGTCAGATGACGCAGATGCTACTCTACAAGGACTGTTTTGCTAGCACAGACAGGAATATGTTCCGGGATTCATCCAATGGCATTGAGGAGTATACCACCTCAGTTACGGCTTCATCAATAAGTGCATCGACGACGTCATCCCCACAGTGACCGTACGTACATATCCCAACCAGAAGCCATGTATTACAGGGAACATCTGCACCGAGCTAAAGGCTAGAGCTGCCGCTTTCAAGGAGCACTAATCTGGACGCATATAAGAAATCCCACTACGCCCTCACACGAACCATCAAACAGGCAAAGGACGTGTACTCAAAGTATGCGCGGACCAACTGGAAAGTGTCTTCACTGACATTTTCAACCGCTGGCTGAGTCTGTAATACCTACATGTTTCAAGCAGACCATCGTAGCATATCTGCCACACTGATCCTCAACACCCTGTTCACCCACGACTGCGGGGCCAAACATGACTGCAACACCATCATTAAGTTTTCTGACGACACGACAGTGTCATCGAAAACGATGAAACAGCCTATAAGGAAGAGGTCAGAGATCTGGCAGTGTGTTGCCAGGACAACAACCTCTCCCTCAATGTGAGCAAGACAAAGAAGCTGATCATGGAGTACAGGAAAAGAAAGGTGGGCCGAACAGGTCCCCATTAATTAACATCAACAGGGCTGTAGTGGAGCGGGTCAAGAATTTCAAGTTCCTTGGTGTCCACATCACCAATAAACTATCATGGTCCAAACACACAATTTATTTTATTTATTTAACTAGGCAAGTCATTTAAGTACAAATACTTATTTTCAATGACAGCCTAGAAACAGTGGGCTAGCTGCCTGTTCAGGGGCAGAATGACAGCTTGGGGGTTTGAACATCCAACCTTCTGCTTACTAGTCCAACGCTCTAACCACTAGGCTACCATGCCGCCCCATTAAGAGGGCACGACGACATCTTTTCCCCCTCGGGAGACTGAAAAGATTTGGGATGGGTCCCCAGAGCCTCAAAAAGTTATACAACAGCACTATTGAGAGCATCCTGACCGGTTGCATCACCACCTGGTATGGCAAGTGCTCGGCATCTGACCATAAGGTCGTACGGCCCAGTACGTCACTGGGGCCACGCTCCCTATCATCCAGGACCTGTATACTAGGCGGTGTCAGACGAAGGCCCCCAAAAATAGTCAAAGACTCCAGTCAGTCAAGTCATAGAATGTTCTCTCTGCTACCACACTGCAAATGATACCGGAGCGCCAAATCTAGGACCAAAATACTCCTTAACAGCTTCTACCCCCAAGCCATAAGACAGCTGAACAATTAATCAAGTGGCCACCCGGACTATTTACATTGACACACTACCCCTCCCTTTGTTTATACACTGCTGCTACTCGCTGTTTATTATCTATGCATAGTCACTTTACCCCTACCTACATGTACAAAATAACTTGACTAACCTGTACCCCCGCACATTGACTCGGTACTGGTGCCCCCTGTATATAGCCTCGTTATTGTTATTTTTATTGTGTTAATTTTTATTTGACTATTTTTACTTTAGTAAATATTTTCTTAACTCTTTCTTGAACTGCATTGTTGGTTAAGGACTTCCATGTAAGCATTTCATGGTAAAGTCAACACCTGTTGTATTCAGAGCATGTGACAAATAAAATTGATTTGATTTGATATGTGCACCACCATGTCAGAACAGTAAGCTAAGTTATCAGGGGGAAAGGGACCAAATAATTAGGGTGAGGCTCATGGGCTACTAACAGCTTACTACACAACATGCACTTAGTATTACTTTCTTAGCCACAGTATACATAACTCCCTGGCATATTACATATTTTATGCAGCAGCATACAACACATTTTTTGGACTGACCTGTGCTCACTTGAACAGGAAGGTGGCGCGGCGGTCCTTCTTGTGGTCAAATTTTGTTGTGAAACTTTGTCATCAAAGTCTGGCATTCTCTGGATTTATTGTGCTTTCAAGACAACTGGGAACTCGGAAATAAACATGGTCAAATCAATGATCATGTCAGTGATCTTCAGGTCGGAGCTCTAGAAAGAGGCCCAAGTTCCTGCCTTTGATTTCCAAGTTGAATGTTTGTTCAAAACTTATTTCCCCAGTGAGTTCCCAGTTATATTGAACTCACTGAAGTATAAGATTTCCCAGTGCTGAGTTTCCAGTTGTATTGAACACGACAGAAGTCATACTGGATTGATAGCATGGCCAATGTATTCAACCTTTTCTGGCCCATGGTTATGAATGTGAATGTTTATCCTTTTATGCTTGGGAAAAATACTCTTAAACCCAGACCTGGACCAGACACCCTCTCCACCGAATAGCAGGTAGGGGAAGCAAAATAGTGATTGATTTGCAGCGCTTGCAACGCTTCCAAACCACTTTTTGAATTTGCGATATCCAACTTGTTGTGTAATGTTTATGTCCAATGTGCATGAACACCGAAACGTTTTATCTATTATTTCTCTTTATTTGACAAGGATTGAAAAGTATTTTCCAGTAGATTGTCAACGTGACTCATGATGATGACTGCTTGTCTAGCTTGCTAGGTAAGATTTTGAAGGTATGATGTTGACATGATCAGTCCAATCAAAGCTACTGTAGATATAACGTGATTTGACTTCATTTTACCTGTGGCCAATGACCTTGAGCCTCCTTGGATGGGCACTTCTAATGTAAATCTATGGCAGCACCCGAAGGGGTTCCAAAGTTCTAGCTCACCATGTAGATTTTACATTGACGTAGTGTCCCTGTGAGTAACAGAGCACTGAGCCAATCACGGTGCAACTATAGAAGATTGCCAACACCTACGCTCTGTATTTTCCGCGGGCTGCCCTTCCACCACAGAAAGCACTGAGCTAGTGTCACGTTCTGACCTTTATTTCCTTTGTTTTGTATTTATTTAGTATGGTCAGGGCGTGAGTTGGGTGGGCAGTCTATGTTTGTTTTTCTATGTTTTGGGGTATTTCTATATTTCGGCCTAGTATGGTTCTCAATCAGAGGCAGGTGTCATTACATTTACATTTTACATTTAAGTAATTTAGCAGACGCTCTTATCCAGAGCGACTTACAAATTGGTGCATTCACCTTATGACATCCAGTGGAACAGTCACTTTACAATAGTGCATCTAAATCTTAAAAGGGGGGTGAGAAGGATTACTTATCCTATCCTAGGTATTCCTTAAAGAGGTGGGGTTTCAGGTGTCTCCGGAAGGTGGTGATTGACTCCGCTGTCCTGGCGTCGTGAGGGAGTTTGTTCCACCATTGGGGGGCCAGAGCAGCGAACAGTTTTGACTGGGCTGAGCGGGAACTGTACTTCCTCAGTGGTAGGGAGGCGAGCAGGCCAGAGGTGGATGAACGCAGTGCCCTTGTTTGGGTGTAGGGCCTGATCAGAGCCTGGAGGTACTGAGGTGCCGTTCCCCTCACAGTTCCGTAGGCAAGCACCATGTGCTTGTAGCGGATGCGAGCTTCAACTGGAAGCCAGTGGAGAGAGCGGAGGAGCGGGGTGACGTAGGAGAACTTGGGAAGGTTGAACAACAGACGGGCTGCGGCGTTCTGGATGAGTTGTAGGGGTTTAATGGCACAGGCAGGGAGCCCAGCCAACAGCGAGTTGCAGTAATCCAGACGGGAGATGACAAGTGCCTGGGTTAGGACCTGCGCCGCTTCCTGTGTGAGGCAGGGTCGTACTCTGCGGATGTCATTAGTTGTCTCTGATTGAGAATCATACTTAGGTAGCCTGGGTTTCACTATGTGTTTGTGGGTGATTGTTCCTGTCTCTGTGTTTTGCACCAGACAGGGCTGTTTTTGGTTATCCACGTTTATTGTTTTGTAGTGTTCGTGTTTATCTTTGTTTATTAAACATGAATCAATATAATCACGCTGCGTTTTGGTCCGCCTCTACTTCACCCCAAGAGGACCGTTACAGAATCACCCACCAGAACAGGACCAAGTGGCGTGGTAACGGGCAACAGCAACAGCAGCGAAAAGAGGAATGGACATGGGAGGATGAGTTGGATGTTAAAGGACCCTGGGCACAGCCTGGAGAATACCGCCGCCCCAAAGAAGAGCTGGAGACGGCGAAGGCGCTGGTATGAGGAGGCAGCACGGCGGCGTTGATGGAAGCCCGAGAGTCAGCACCAAAACATTTCTTGGGGGGGGCACACAGGAAGTGTGGTGAAGCCAGGTAGGAGACCTGCGCCAACTTCCTATGCTTTACCGGGGGGTTGGAGAGACCGGGCAGGCACCGTGTTATACTGTGAAGCGCATGGTGTCCCCAGTGCGGGTGCATAGCCCGGTGCGGTACATTCCAGCTCAGTGTATCGGCCAGGCTAGAGTGGGCATCGAGCCAAGTGCCATGAAGCCGGCTCTACGCATCTGGTCTCCAGTGCGTCTCCTTGGGCCGGCTTACATGGCACCAGCCTTGCGCACGGTGTCCCCGGTTCGCCTGCATAGCCCAGTGAGGGCTATTCCACCTCGCCGCACTGGCAGGGCGACCGGGACCATTCAACCGGGTAAGGTTGGGCAGGCTCGGTGCTCAAGAGCTCCAGTGCACCTGCACGGTCCGGTCTATCCGTCACCACCTCCACGCACCAGCCCTCCGGTGGCAGCCCCCCCGCACCAGGCTGTCTCTCCAGCTCATCCTTACAGAGCGCTGCCGGAGCCTTCCTCCTCTCCAGCGCAGCCGAAGTCTCCCGCCTGTTCGGCGCTACCAGAGCTCCCGCCCCTCAGTCCAGAGGTGCCAGAGCTACTCAGTCCAGCGCTGCCAGAGCCTTCCTCTCCAGCGTTGCCGTAGCTTCCCGTCTGCCCAGCGTTGCCGTAGCTTCCCGTCTGCCCAGCGTTGCCGTAGCTTCCTGTCTGCCCAGCGTTGCCGGAGCTTCCCGTCTGCCCAGCGTTGCCGGAGCTTCCTGTCTGCCCAGCGCCATCTGTGCTTCCCGTCTGCCCAGCGCCATCTGAGCTTCCCATCTGCCCAGCGCCATCTGAGCCACCCGTCTGCCCAGCGCCGCCTGAGCCACCCGTCTGCCCAGCGCCATCCGAGCCACCCATCTGCCCAGCGCCGTCTGAGCCACCCGTCTGCCCAGCGCCGTCTGTGCCGCTAGTCAGCCAGGGTCCGCCAGTGCCGCCAGTCAGCCAGGGGTCGCCAGTCAGCCAGGGGCCGCCAGTGCCGCCAGTCAGCCAGGGGCCGCCAGTGCCGCCCCTCAGCCCAGAGCCGCCAGAGCCCCTCAGCCAAGAGTCAAGTGGTCCTGTAGCTCAGTTGGTAGAGCATGGCGCTTGTAACGCCAGGGTAGTGGGTTCGATCCCGGGACCACCCATACGTAGAATGTATGCACACATGACTGTAAGTCGCTTTGGATAAAAGCGTCTGCTAAATGGCATATATTATTATTATTATTAGCTTCCGCCCCTCTGTCCCGAGCTGCCGCCCCTCTGTCCCGAGCTGCCGCCCCTCTGTCCCGAGTTGCCGCCCCTCTGTCCATTGCGAAGAGTTGCCATGGTTAGGAAGCCACGGAGGCGGACAATGAGGCGGACTAAGACAATTGTGAAGTGGGTTCCGCGTTCCGCGCCAGAGCCGCCACCGCGGACAGACGCCCACCCAGACCCTCCCCTATAGGTTAAGGTTTTGCGGCCCGGAGTCCGCACCTTTGGGGGGGGGATGTACTGTCACGTTCTGACCTTTATTTCCTTTATTTTGTATTTATTTAGTATGGTCAGGGCGTGAGTTGGGTGGGCAGTCTATGTTTGTTTTTCTATGTTTTGGGGTATTTCTGTATTTCGGCCTAGTATGGTTCTCAATCAGAGGCAGGTGTCATCTTTGTTTATTAAACATGAATCAATATAATAACGCTGCGTTTTGGTCCGCCTCTACTTCACCCCAAGAGAACCGTTACAGCCAGGCTGAAACACTTGCATTTTGGAGCTGCCTTACTCAAGAAAGAACAAAAGAGACCCGTTGTTTGCATACTGATGTGACACATATTAATCCAAAATAACATGCAAAACAGGCACACACAAAAAAAATGGGTAAACAATGCATTCCGAAAGTTTTCAGACTCGTTGACTTTTTCTACATTTTGGCAGCTTCAGTAAATAGTACCCGCAAAACATCAGTCTCAACGTCAACAGTGAAGAGGCGACTCCGGGATGCTGGCCTTCTAGGCAGAGTTCCTCTGTCCAGTGTCTGTGTTCTTTGGCCCATCTTAATATTTTATTTTTATTGGCCAGTCTGAGATATGGCTTTTTCTTTGCATCCCGTAGTCGCTTCTTCACTGTTGATGTTGAGACTGGTGTTTTGCGGGTACTTGTAATGGATTTCCTCCTCTTCGTCTGAGGAGGAGTACGGATCGGACCAAAGCGCAGCGTGGTAAGTGTTCATGATGATGTTTAATTAAAACTCAGAACACTAAACAATAAATGACAACGTGAATATACAAAACCGAAACAGTACCGTGTGGCCGAAACACTCACACAGAAACAAACACCCACAAGCCAAAAGTGAAACCCAGGCTACCTAAGTATGATTCTCAATCAGGGACAACAATTGACAGCTGCCTCTGATTGAGAACCATACTGGACCGAACTCAAAAAAACAACACAGACTGCCCACTTAAACTCTGACCATACTAAAACAAAGACAAAAACAAATGGAACTAAGGTCAGAACGTGACAGTACTATTTAATGAAGCTGCCAGTTGAGGACTTGTGAGGCATTTGTTTCTCAAGCTAGACACACTTATGTACTTGTCCTCTAGCTCAGTTGTGCACCGGGGTCTCCCACTCCTCTTTCTATTCTGGTTAGAGCCAGTTTGCATTGTACTGCGAAGGAAGTAGTACACGAGAACTTCAGTCTCTTGGCAATTTCTTGCATGGAATAGCCTTCATTTCTCAAAACAAGAATAGACTGACGAGTTTGAGAAGAAAGATATTTGTTTCTGGCCTTTTTGAACCTGTAATCGAACCCACAAATGCTGATGCATTTAAAGTCTAAAGAAGGCCAGTTTTATAGCTTATTTTAATCAGCACAAAAGTTTGCAACTGTGCTAACATAATTGAAAAAGGGTTTTCTAAATATTAATTAACCTTTTAAAATGATAAACCTGAATTAGCTAACACAACGTGCCATTGGAACACAGGAGTGATGGTTGCTGTTAATGGGCCTCTGTACGCCTATGTAGATATTCCAAAAAGAATCAGCCGTTTCCAGCTCCAATAGTCAATTACAACATTAACAATGTCTACACTGTATCAATGATCAATTTGATGTTATTTTAATGTACAAAAACGGACATTTCTAAGTGACCCCAAACTTTTGAACTGTAGTGTATTTCTAATTTGTATATCTTTTTTAAACTAATGTTATAATTTTTCATCCACTTTGACATTACAGAGTATTTTGTGCAGATGGTTGACAAAAAATACAATTAAATACATTTTAATCCAACTTTGTAACACAACAAAATGTGGAAAAGGTAAAGGGGTGTGAATACGTTCTGAAGGCAGCATAGATTAAGAAATTATACACTTTCTGGAGCACTAGTCATTGTCATGTCCCATCTCTTTGATCTGCCAAAAATGTTCCCTTTATTCTATTATGATACAGCAAAGGCCACTCTAACCTCTAAAGTCTGTTGGTCTCCTACCTTTTTGGGGGCACTTCCTTATCTATTCTGATGCACATTTGTATTCGGATAACTTGTAAATAAAGTGCTAGTATTACACTCTTTTACATTTACATTACATTTAAGTCATTTAGCAGACGCTCTTATCCAGAGCGACTTACAAATTGGTGCATTCACCTTATGACATCCAGTGGAACAGCCACTTTACAATAGTGCATCTACATTTTTTAAGGGGGGGGGGGGGTGAGAAGGATTACTTTATCCTATCCTAGGTATTCCTTAAAGAGGTGGGGTTTCAGGTGTCTCCGGAAGGTGGTGATTGATTCCGCTGTCCTGGCGTCGTGAGGGAGTTTGTTCCACCATTGGGGGGCCAGAGCAGCGAACAGTTTTGACTGGGCTGAGCGGGAACTGTACTTCCTCAGTGGTAGGGAGGCGAGCAGGCCAGAGGTGGATGAACACAGTGCCCTTGTTTGGGTGTAGGGCCTGATCAGAGCCTGGAGGTACTGAGGTGCCGTTTCCCTCACAGCTCCGTAGGCCTCCTACTTCCTCTCCTACAGATATTAATCAAGAGCTTGATTGTTGCTGAGCATACACACACTGTTGTGTGTTTGCATAAGAAGCCAACCAGATCCAACCATAACACCATGAGCCAACACTGAATCATCCACCTGTTCCAGAAGGGCCTGCGTCTCCATGACAACCTGTCCCGGTTGGGGGCCCTGGAGTCATCAGTGTGTGTGTGTACCCCGTGTTCATCCTGGACATGCGCACTGGGGCCGTGCGCTGGAGATTCCTCCTGAAGATCAGTGAGCTATCTTGGGTATCCTGATACAGGGCTTATAGTAGCACATACAGTTACCTAGCCTGGGTACCAGTCTGTTTTGCTAACATTCCACTCCTTGTACTCTGTGTCATACGCCAAAGATGTTTAGCATGACAGGAACTGCAAGGAGTGGAAAGATGGCAAAACAGACTGGTACCCAGGCTAAACATTATCAGGTATTTTATAAATGATATGGTTACATGGTAATTACACTGTAATAACCTATGAATTGATTGTTTGGAATTGTCCTTTGCCCGTACTTTTCTTTTTCTATAAGAAACTCAATATGTTATGAAAGGGACTAGTTGGTCTCTAGAAACGTTAATAACAACAAGATGCACCAACAGAACTGGCAAATGAGTGGTCGGTACTCACAGATTGGTTTGAAATCATATTGATGTGTTCTTCTACCTGGCCCTGCAGTGTCTGGAAGACCTCCACCATAGCCTCCAGGCCATGGGCACCAGGCTGTATGTGCTCCAGGGGCCCTACCAGGGTACAGTGATGCATCCGGTGGCCCAGTGGGGCACCACCCAGCTCAGCATGGACACTGAGATAGAGCCCCACAACACCCAGCTGGACCAGCAGCACCGCATCATGGCCAGGGAGCAGGGACTCAACATACATGCCACCGTGGCACACACACTCTATTATGTCAAGAGGTGGGTCACAGTGGTGAGTGTTTGAAAGCAAAGTACTTCAATGCCTGCTTTTCTTCTTGGCTGTGTATGTGTGCGTGTTTGTGTGTGTGTGTGTGTGTGTCTTTGTATCTCCAACTGTAAACCCTCCTTGCTTGTCTTCTGACCTCTCTCTCTCCCCCCTCTCCATACTTCCCACTCTCTATCCCTCTCTCCCCTCTCACTCTTCCCTCTCTCTCCCCACTGTAGGATATTGAAGGCCAACGGAAGGGGAACCACCTCTGACATACAAGAAGTTTCTACGCATCCTGTCCAATCTGGGGGAGCCAGACAAACCTGCCAGGGAGATCACAGCTCAGGACTTCCAGTGAGTGCAGTTTATTACTTCTGCTCAAATTGAGGCCTCTATTTAGGCCGCCATTAAGGCGGTGCTGATGTCAAACGCGCGCTCTTTAGCAATTTCGACTTGTAAAAGCGAGCTATTTTTCAACCCTGGTGCCAGGGTTCGGAATTTACCTGTCTTATCAGCTCGCTTCCGCTGAGGTGAGAGGGGTGGAAATATTTGAGATGTGTCCTTAAAACTGTGAGCCAATCTTGGCAGTCTTGTCAGTAACGCAATTGGTTATGGCTTCCATTTTGCCAGCAGAGGCACACAGTAGTCTAATCAGTAGCCAATGTTTTATTAAAATATCAGGAGCAGCAAAACAGTCAACAAACAACATGAAGGGTGACAAACCGCCCTTGCTGTCTCTGCCTGGCCGGTTCCCCTCTCTCCACTGGGATTCTCGGCCTCTAACCCTACTCCGGGGGCTGAGTCAGTGGCTTAATGGTGCCCTTCCATGCCGTTCCTAGGAGAGGTGCGTCACTTGAGGGGGTTGAGTTACTGACGTGATCTTCCTGTCCGGGTTGGCGCCCCCCTCGGGTTCATGCCGGGTGGGAGATCTTAATGGGCTATACTCTGCCTTGTCTCAGTATAGTAAGTTGGTGGTTGAAGATATCCCTCTATTGGTGTGGTGGCTGTGCTTTGGCAAAGTGGGTTGGGTTATATCATGCCTGGTTGGCCTTGTCCGGGGGTATAGTCGAGACGGGGCCAAAGTGTCTCCCGACCCTTCCTGTCTCAGCCTCCAGTAATTATGCTGCAATTGTTTATGTGTCGGGGGCTAGGGTCAGTCTGTTATATCTGGAGTATTTCTCCTGTCTTATTCGGTGTCCTGTGTGAATTTAAGTATGCTCCCTCTAATTCTCTCTCTCTTTCTCTCTTTCTCTCTCTTTCTCTCTCTCAGAGGACCATGCCTCAGGACTACCTGGCCTGATGACTCCTTTGCTGTCCCCAGTCCACCTGATCGTGCTGCAGCTCCAGTTTCAACTGTTCTGCCTGCGGCTATGGAACCCTGACCTGTTCACCGGACGTGATACCTTGTCCCGGACCTGCTGTTTTCGACTCTCTCTCTCTACCGCACCTGCTGTCTCTAACTCTGAATGATTGGCTATGAAAAGCCAACTGACATTTACTCCTGAGGTGCTGACCTGTTGCACCCTCTACAACCACTGTGATTATTATTATTACTTGACCCTGCTGGTCATTTATGAACGTCTTGAACATCTTGGCCATGTACTGTAATAATTTCCTCCCTGCACAGCCAGAAGAGGACTGGTCACCCCTCATAGTCTGGTTATTCTCTACGTTCCTGTCTTTCTAAGGAGTTATTCCTAGCCACCGTGCTTCTACATCTGCATTGCTTGCTGTTTGGAGTTTTAGGCTGGTGTCACGTTCTGACCTTAGTTCCTTTGTTATGTCTTTGTTTTAGTATGGTCAGGGCGTGAGTTGGGTGGGTTGTCTATGTTCGTTTTTCTATAATTTGGGATTTCTGTTTTTGGCCTAGTATGGTCCTCAATCAGAGGCAGCTGTCAATCGTTGTCCCCGATTGAGAATCATACTTAGGTAGCCTGGTTTCACTTTTGAGTTGTGGGTGTTTGTCTTCCGTGTCAGTGCTTGTTGCCACACGGGACTGTTTCATTTATTCATGTTTAATGTTTTGTTCCAGTGTTCTGTTGTGTTTGATTAAACATTATGGACACTTACCACGCTGCGCATTGGTCCTCCGATCCTTCTCACTACTCCTCCTCAGAAGAGGAGGACGAGATCCGTTACAGCTGGGTTTCTCTATAGCACTTTGTGACATTGGGTGATGTTAAAAGGGCTTTATAAATACATATTCCAGTTTTTAATATTGGACATTATTTTAGAAAAAACAATGTGTCCATGCACCTTGAAAAGTTGGGCTTCATTTGGCCTTTAAGTGGAATAGTCATTGAATGAAAGGTGTCAGTGACTGTAGGAAGTCTGTTTAGGAGCATCAAGTTATTACAATAGACTGATTATTGTTTTTCCTTTATCATTTTGTTAAAAAATGTGCATCTTCCACTTTCACCTATTGGATCTGTGAAGTCGGGGGAATACCGATGGCTGTCCGTGGTGCTGAATCAGCTTGTAGCCTAGACTATTGTCCTGTAGTGACAAAGTCACTAACAGGCCATATCTACGGCGATGGTAGGCTATTCTTATTATAATGTTTGGCAAATGTTCAATTGTCCATGGCTCGAACATGTGTGTTGACAAATGTTGACAAATGTTTCCATGTTAAATCCAATTTAAAAAAAAATCTGATTGGCTACATGTTTGTTATAACTAGGCCTATTTGGCCGATATACCACGGCTAAGGGCTTTTCTTACGCACGATGCAACAGCGAGTGCTTCGGTACAGCCCTTAGCCATGGTTTATTGGCAATATAACACAAACCCCGAGGTGCCTTATTGCTATTATAAACTGATTACCGACATAATTAGATCTGATATATCATGGCTTTCAGCCAATCAAAATTTAGTGCCCGAACCACTCAGTTTATAATATTTAATAAACTATATTCAATGATAGGACAAACATCCATGCTTCCTGCCGAAGAGCCCCTTAGGCCTACAGATGTCAGATCTTAATTTGACCTCTTTCATTGCAGGAGGAAAATAATCCTGCAGCAGGAGGATTTTAATATCTGAAGAAATATTTTGAATCGCTGCCAGGGGGCAGGTGGAAGCGATGATTGTATTCATTGCAGTACTGTAGCTACATTGTACCTTATGTAGGCTACATGCGTATCTCGTGTGAATTCTTATTATAATAAATTGACATATTTGCAGGGGGTAGATGTATTTTTCGTGAGGGAAAATCTGTTTAATTTTTGTATCAATTGTTTTATTATGTGTTGAAGGCAAGCAATACGTTACATTACTTTGGTTGCCTTAGTGCCTGTGTGACCTTGCGGTTACAGGCACTGACCCCAGCACACATATGCCAGAGTCAGCATGGGTTCAAATCCGCGTGGTTACAGGGTGAAAACAGAAACCACTCGAAGGTTAACAGTTTAGGCATTCAGTGCTTAAGGTCATCAGTATTCATAGTATTCTTAGTCCTTGCTTGAGCATTGTGAACCGCCGTGACCCGATGGTATAAACAGCGCGCCCCCTGGCTCTGAGCCTCGTGAGAGCTGGGCCATTTAGTGACCAGCCTAAAGACACATTAGGCCCACAAGTTCATTGAGTTTATTTAAATGTTTCCAAGAAGTGAAACGAATAGTCTAATAATTTGGACATCAAAGAAAAGTGTCACAGATCAACGAAATCTTCTTTGGATGGGCTCAAGTGCATGAACATCTTGCCAACTTTACAAATATAAATATTACTTTATAAATATTAACGCCACACAATACAGGCTTTCAATCCACACCAAAGCCCATAATTATATTGACAAATTATACATAGTCTAACTATAAAACGTGGGTGAGCATCCACACTGGAGGAAAGTTCATCGTACTACATTAGGCCTACATCTGTCAATCAACTGATGGCCCATATCAGCTCATCAACTCAGCCAGGGAAACACAAACAGTAGGCTAGTCTATTATCGTTTTTTCACACCTTTCGTTATGTAACAATGGATAGGCTAACGATGGCCTACAGAATGTAGCCTACTGGAATATAATCAAATAGCAAGGCACCTATTGAAACCATCAATGGCACAAGATTATCTACATCTGATCGTTAAACTGTGCGTGCTAAATTCACTCGCACAGCTGATCTCAATTGCAACCATTATTGTTCACCTCATTACCGCTTCCTAAAAGATGTCAGTGTTACCTTAACGTTAGTCCTGTTTGCAACCACAGTCTTTCAAGATATGTTCATCCTCTGGTTAGTATTGTAATCGGAACAACTGAATAAGGGTGATTTATCTATATGGCAAGAATTCTGTACAATATAAATAAAGTGTTTCCTCGTTTACCACGTCAAATCTACTGTGGCAATTTATCCGACACTTTGTATGAATAGAAGCTGTTGGCGTAGCTTATTGTTATTAATTGATTTGTTTCCTATTTAGACAAAAGTGTCTGGTATGGTCATTTCTTATCAAGACCGGGGGTTAAATCCATAGACTGTCCATATTTTAAATGTGTAAAGGAATCAAGTCAATTCGGGGGGGACTGAGTTAATTGTGCCAGAAGGGTGTGGGCCGGAATCAAACCCACGCTGACTCTAACCACTAGACCAACCTAGGCCACAATTGAATTTTGATACACTTGACACTTGTATGTCGTAGACTAGACCAATATCTAACTTGTATTTTTAAAACGACGGTTGTTAATGTGTATGGCTGCATTTCCGATCCATTTTTGCACATTTTAGTGTTGCAGTAATAGGATCTAGACCTAGCGTTTGAGCGAGCGAGCGAGAGAGACAATTATTTTGATAGCAAGCCCTGATCCCAATGACTCCATGGAGAGAAAGAGAATCGCTCTTTCAGGGACTCAAGACTTGAGGCTCATTTGAATTTCCTGAAGCAACAGAAAAATTATCTGCGACAAAGAGCAATCAAGTTAAGATTAAGTTCTGACTTGATTCCATTGAGAAATATTGTTGTTAGTTTAAAAAAACAGACAGAATTTTTTTAGGCCTTAGCAATAGTCTATTGAATTGAATCTTGTTTATTGAGTACGTTTTGCATATCCATGTCCAGACTGCTATTTACAGAAGGCCTAGCCCCTATTTCAAGGTGAATACTCTAGCCTATGTTTAACAATGTATTTCCATATTGAAGCCATGCATTTAGAACAATGTGGACTGCAAACATGTTCAAAACATTTTAGCGAATATGGGTCAGGCTTGTTAACGAACTAGGCTATAACGGACTAACATTCGAATGGAGTTGATGACAACGCAATACATAAAAGACAGTCAAAACACAACTTGAAGCAACCACACATTTAGCCATGGAGCACGTTTTTAAGGATCGTTGTCCCACTAAGCGCAATTCAAATAAATAATCATAAATGTTATGGATTTGAAACATTTATGTACATATAAGTGTCTTACATTGGCTGGAAGTTTAAATTCTTGTTAATCTAACTGCACTGTCCGATTTACAGTAGCTATTACAGTGAAAACATGCCATGTGATTGTTTGAGGACGTTGCCCCACATCAAAATATTTTTCCACCGGCACAGGTTTTATACATTCACAAATAACGATTAAATATTCACTTACTTTTTGAAAATCTTCCTCTGATTTGTCATCCAAAGGGTCCCAGCTATAACATGTAGTGTTGTTTTGTTGCATAAAATTCTTCTTTATATCCCAAAAAGTCAGTTTAGTTGGCGCTATCGATTTGAGTAATCTACTCATTCAACATGCAGAGAAAGGAATCAGAAAATCTACCCCTAAAGTCAGAATACGTTTCTATTTAATCCTCAGATACCCTAAAATGTAATCAAACTATATTATTTATTTTTCAGAAAGAAGTATGTTCAATAGGAAACCGATTTTAGCAGGCGCGTAATGTCTTCATGGCGCACGCAAACACGAATTTACAAGACTGTGTCCCACTACTAATAGTTTTTTAATTTACAAGCCTGAAACCTTGAACATAGACTGCTGACACCCTGTGGAAGCCATAGGAATTTCCTCCAGGGAGCAATGACCTTACTCTTGCATTTCTAAGAGTATGGTCTTTCAACAAAAAAAATAATTCAGGTTGGTTTTTCTTTGGATTTTCTCCTACCATATCTATTATGTTATATTCTCCTACATTATTTCAACATTTCTACAAACTGCAAAGTGTTTTCTTTCCAATGGTACCAATTATATGCATATCTTGGCGTCAGGGCCTGATCTACAGGCAGTTTACTTTGGACACGTCATTCAGACAGGAAGTGGAGAAAAAATGGGCCTATCCCTAAGAAGATTTATTAATGAAGGGGCTAAGCCTCGGCATAACCACAACTTGTTTATTCATCAAAACCCAGCCCTTTCGTGCCACCACCAGCTACTGCACCCATAATTCCTGGCTCAAATATTTCTGACACCCCCCAAACCTATAACTCTACCGCCAGTGCTAAGATTTACCATTGTGTTGGGTTTGTTAAAGTAGAGCACTTAGTGTCAAAAATTACACACTTATGGAGTGTATACCTAGATCAAGCAAGATATGTGGGCTCTACAGGTTGCCATACATCTCGGGTAGTCAACATGTAAGCACTTGAGATTTTCTGAGCAGGTACTAAGAAGTCACACAGTAAGTGCAGTTTTCAGTTGCCACCATAAAACCTTCCATGTTCCCCACTCAGCACCAACAGGAATGGGATAAAGAAGGATAGGGTGCACAGACAGTTTAATGTTATTTTCTATGGGTCATATGCTGCAGGGATTCCTTTTGTTCTGATTGTGGTATGAGACCCTTCTGGTCCCTTTGGGAGCTTCAGTCAGCAGCACACAGAGAGCATAATTTCTCTCCACTGTCCTCTCCTGCGAACACAATGCGTGCCAGTTAATTAGACAGCCTCTACTATAATCAACCAATATTTTGATCTAAGTAGGACAATTTAATCCAAAATACTATTTGCCATAATAGAGAATTAAAACCTCTCTCCCTGTGCTAATTGTATGCTAATTATGGCATTAATAGATAGTGTTGATTGGGCACAGCTTCTGTTGTTATTTCCGTGTGTGCGTCATTGAGTCACTGAGGGAACAGATGCCTCTCTCTGCTGCTAGATTGCTTGTGTTGGGTAAACTCGCCCCCCAAGGAAGGAATGGGTGTGTCCATATGTTCTAAAGAGATAGTTGACTGAGAAATAACCTGAGATTGACCCTGCCGGTGCCTTTTGTGTGTGTGCTTCAGTGGGAGCACTCTGTTTGTTCCGTTAGTGCTCTAATCTACAAGAAATGCCAGCTGTTCAAGCTTCAAAGCAGTGATCTCTGTGTTTTGTTTTATGTGTGCATGTATGCTATATATTTGAGGCCCTGTGACCCAGTCAAACGCAGATTAACTCTGTGAGCCAGTCAGGCCATCAAAAGCACAGCAAAACCCTACTCCCTGCTGGTCTGCTGCTGTTTGATGTGATCTGGGAGCAGTGTTCTGGGGAGACATACAGGCTTTTCTCCTGTGATGTGAACAGGTGCCACTGTTCTCTGTACATTATGAATGTGAATAGGGATAAGAGCCTTGAAGACTGGCTCGAAGCCCAGTTTAGACCTACTGGCTGTTGTTAGTGGCTGGAAATGAAGCTTTGGAACACGGAGAGGGCTTGAACATGAACATGAAAGGGTTTGTCGTCCAGGGAGAGGGGGAATAAACTAGACATTCGTGATGGGCTGGAGGAAAACAAAAATAAATATTGTGACACTGCAGTCGTGATGTTTGAAAAAAAGGAAAAGGGAGCAGAATAGAAACAGATCCAATAACACTCACGGCTGCCCAACATTATTTATATTTGTACTAGGGTAACATTGTATGGATGTTTCCCTTGTATTGTAGGAAGTGTCCTTCCCTGTTGTATTGTAGTAACGTTATAATTATGTTTCCCTTGCAGGACGTGCCCTTCCCCGGCAGCTGACGAGTAAATCAAATCAAATCAAATCAAATGTATTTATATAGCCCTTCGTACATCAGCTGATATCTCAAAGTGCTGTACAGAAACCCAGCCTAAAACCCCAAACAGCAAACAATGCAGGTGTAAAAGCACGGTGGCTAGGAAAAACTCCCTAGAAAGGCCAAAACCTAGGAAGAAACCTAGAGAGGAACCGGGCTATGTGGGGTGGCCAGTCCTCTTCTGGCTGTGCCGGGTAGAGATTATAACAGAACATGACCAAGATGTTCAAATGTTCATAAATGACCAGCATGGTCGAATAATAATAAGGCAGAACAGTTGAAACTGGAGCAGCAGCACAGTCAGGTGGACTGGGGACAGCAAGGAGCCATCATGTCAGGTAGTCCTGGGGCACGGTCCTAGGGCTCAGGTCCTCCGAGAGAGAGAAAGAAAGAGAGAATTAGAGAGCATATGTGGGGTGGCCAGTCCTCTTCTGGCTGTGCCGGGTGGAGATTATAACAGAACGTGGCCAAGATGTTCAAATGTTCATAAATGACCAGCATGGTTGAATAATAGTAAGGCAGAACAGTTGAAACTGGAGCAGCAGCATGGCCAGGTGGACTGGGGACAGCAAGGAGTCATCATGTCAGGTAGTCCTGGGACATGGTCCTAGGGCCCAGGCCAGTTGAAACTGGAGCAGCAGCATGGCCAGGTGGACTGGGGACAGCAAGGAGTCATCATGTCAGGTAGTCCTGGGGCATGGTCCTAGGGCTCAGGTCCTCCGAGAGAGAGAAAGAAAGAGAGAAAGGACACTTAGATTCACACAGGACACCGAATAGGACAGGAGAAGTACTCCAGATATAACAAACTGACCCTAGCCCCCCGACACATAAACTACTGCAGCATAAATACTGGAGGCTGAGACAGGAGGGGTCAGGAGACACTGTGGCCCCATCCGAGGACACCCCCGGACAGGGCCAAACAGGAAGGATATAACCCCACCCACTTTGCCAAAGCACAGTCCCCACACCACTAGAGGGATATCTTCAACCACCAACTTACCATCCTGAGACAAGGCCGAGTATAGCCCACAAAGATCTCCGCCACGGTACAACCCAAGGGGGGGCGCCAACCCAGACAGGCCGACCACAACAGTGAATCAACCCACCCAGGTGACGCACCCCCCCCCCAGGGTACAGTGAAGGTTAGTACAGGGTTCCCTCTGTCTGTTGAGGATCTGGGCATAGAAGGGCAGGCAGATGTGTTGTGGCCTGGAGGAGAGAGCCATGCCTTGATGAGGCTACAGAGCACAGGAGGTTGGTGGCACCTTAACTGGGGAGAACGGGCTCATGGTAATGGCTAGTGTGGATTTGTTGGAATGGTATCAAATACATCAAACACATGGTTAGATGCCATTCTATCCTCTCCGTTCCAGTCATTATTATGAGCTGTCCTCCCCTCAGCAGCCTCTACTGCTACAGAGACACATTGAGAGCCAGGTACTTTATTACAGCTACCGATTCATATTTAAAGGGACAGTGAAACATTTTGGCAATTTTGCCATGCATGCTAGCTGTTCCTATAGACTTACAGTCATTGTGCTAGCGCTAGTTAGCAATGGCGCCAGAAACTACCTTCAACTTTCTTCAAACTACACACGGAGACATACAAATGGTATCCATGAGTTCATTTGACTCTGGGTAGTAAATATTGCACTATCCATTTAATCATGTGAATCCACTCCGAAGTAGATCGACCCCAGTGGCTGCATTTTCAATAGATTCATTCGTTTTAGATGTTCATTTTGAAGACCTGAATTTATTTAAATTGCACTAACTCAGATAAATGAACATTCAGACAACATGTGTGATTGTCAATGACGCCCCTGTCCTTGTCCCCGTCTCCCTCCCTCAGGAACAGACAGGCTTAACCTGGATCAACGCCATCATGACTCAGCTGAGGCAGGAGGGCTGGATCCACCACTTGGCCAGACACGCTGTGGCCTGCTTTCTGACCAGAGGAGACCTGTGGATCAGCTGGGAGGAGGGCATGAAGGTAGGGAGGGAGGCATGAAGGTAGGGATGGAGGTGTGGGAGACATGTGGATCAGCTGGAAGGAGGACATCAAGGTATAGGTGGAGGGAGGGAAGGATGGGTAGGGAGGAGTGGGGAGACCTGTGGATCAACAGGGAGGAGGGCATCAAGGTACCAAAAAGGAGGAAAAGTAGGGCAGCGTGGCTGCTGGCTCTAAAATCGGTTACTTTGCAAGGTGTCTACAGTTGTTGGTGTGCTCCTCCAGTAGCTGACTGTGCTTCTCTCTGCATCTCCCTGTGCCCTCTGTGTGTCAGGTGTTTGAGGGGCACCTGTTGGATGCAGACTACAGTTTAAATGCAGGGAACTGGATGTGGCTGTCTGCCAGTGCCTTCTTTCACCAGTCCACACGTATCTTCTGCCCTGTACTCTTTGGGTGACGCACAGACAGAGAATACCTCAGGTAGGGCCCCTGAACACACACACACACTTCCTCAAACCCCAGATTTATATTTCAGCCTTGTGATTCATGTCTCTCTCTTTGTGTGTCTTCAGGAAGTATTTCCCCTCTAAGTCTATGAGCCCTAGATGGCTGCAGGCTTGCTGCATCATTGGTACGATGCTGCTTCTGTATTACCATAACTACTGTTAAAGCTACTAGTCCCCTTTTTCAGACTGCTGCTTGTACTGGGCATTTCCATCTTAAAGGACCCATGAGCACCAAGGTGAAATTCATAGGAACATGTCAAATTGGGTTTCAAATTAAAGCTACGAGTCAAGATTTTTGAGAAATTAACGAATACATATATTTTTCAACCATTTTCCGTCCTAAAAATGTATTCGTACTGTGATGTCCAAACTTGTGAAATACAAACTTCTATGATTGGTTCAGATTTTGTCTGGTCTGGACCAACAAAACATGCTCTTGTTTGGGGACAGAGCTCATTAAAATAAGGATATTGCATATTTCTACCTTTGTATACCTGTTTGTGATACATTACAATAATGATATTTTGGTATTTGGTATTTTATTAGGGTCCCCATTAGCTGTAGCAAAAGCAGCAGCTACTCTTCCTGGGGTCCACACAGAACATGAAACATAATACAGAATGACATAATACAGAACATCAATAGACAAGAAGAGTTCAAGGACAGAATTAAATTTTTAAAAATTAAAGGCGCACGTAGCCTACATATCAATGCATACACACAATATGAGACTGAAGGAAGTTCCATGCAGTAAGGGCTCTATATAATACTGTACACTTTCTTGAATTTGTTCTGGATTTGGGGACTGTGAAAAAAAACCTGGTGGCATGTCTGGTGGGATAAGTGTGTGTGTCAGAGCTGTGTGTAGGTTGACTATGTAAACTATTTGGGATTTTCAACACATTAATGTTTCTTGAAAAGAAGAAGTGATGCAGTCAGTCTCTCCTCAACACTTAGCCAAGAGAGACAATTAAGAGTAAATTAAGAGCAAAACGTGTGGCCGTGTTCTGGGCCAGTTGCAGCTTAACTAGGTCTTTCCTTGCAGCACTGGACCACATGACTGGACAATAATCAAGATTAGACAAAACTAGAGCCAAAACTAGAGTGGTGTCAAAAAAGCAGAGCATCTCTTTATTACGGCTAGACCTCTCCCCATCTTTACAACCATTGAATCAATGTGTTTTGACCATGACAGTTTACAATCTAAGGTAATGACAAGTAATTTAGTCTCCTCAACTTGTTCAACAGCCACATCATTCATTACCGGATTCAGCTGAGGTCTAGAACTTAAGGAATAATTTGTACCAAATATAATGCTCTTAGTTTCAGAGATGTTCAGGACCAGTTTATTACTGGCCACCCATTTCAAACCAGACTGCAACTATTTGTGAAGGGTTTGAGTGACTTCCTTAGCTGTGGTTGCTGATGTGTATATGGTTGAATCATCAGCATACATGGACACACACGCTTTGTTTAATGCCAGTGGCAGCTCATTGGTAAAAATAGAAAAGAGTAGAGGGCCTAGTGAGCTGCCCTGCGGTACACCAAACTTGACATGTTTGACATTAGAGAAGCTTCCATTAAAGAAAACCCTCTGAGTTATATTTGATTGTCACGCCCTGACCTTAGAGATCCTTTCATTTCTCTATTTGGTTAGGTCAGGGTGTGACTAGGGTGGTATTCTAGTTTTTAATTTCTAGGTTGGCTTAGTATGGTTACCAATCAGAGGCAGCTGTCTATCATTGTCTCTGATTGGGGACCATATTTAGGCAGCCTTTTTCCACCTGTTGTGTGTGGGATCTTGTTTTTGTATTGTAGCCTTTTTGCACTACAAAGCTGCACGTTCGTTTTGTTACTCTTTATTGTTTTGTTGCTGGTTCACATTAATAAACATGATGAATGCCTTCCATGCTGCACCTTGGTCGCTGCACCTTCCAACAACGATCGTTACATAGATAGATAGCTCTGAATCCAGGATATGGCAGAGGTTGAAAAGCCATAGCACATACGTTTTTTCAACAACAGGTTATGGTCAATAATATCGAACGCTGCACTGAAATCTAAGAGTACAGCTCCCATAATCTTCTTATTATCAATTTCTTTCGACCAATCATCAGTCAATTGTGTCAGTGCAGTACATGTTGAGTGCCCTTCTCTATAAGCATGCTGTAAGTCTGTTAATTTGTTTACAGAGAAATATCATTGTATTTGGTCAAACCCAATTTTTTCCAACAGTTTGCTAAGAGCTGGCAGCAAGCTTATAGGTCTGCTGTTAGAACCAGTAAAGGCCGCTATACCAGTCTTGGGTAACGTAATTCCTTTGGCTTCCCTCCAGCCCTGAGGACAAAGACTTTCCTCTAGGCTCAGATTAAACATATGACAGATAGGAGTGGCTCTATAGAGTAAGCTACCATCCTCAGTAGCTTTCCATCTAAGTTAAATTATTGATAGATTACACTTATTTTACCACCTCTTCCACACTAACTTTACAAAATACAAACTTGCACTGCTTTTCTTTCATTATTCGTTTTTTTATGCATGTATACAATTGTTCACTGTTCGTTGTTGTCATTTCCTGCCGAAGTTTGCCCACCTTACCAATAAAATAATCATTAAAATAATTGTCAACATCAAATGTTTTTGTGATGAATAAGGTATCTGATTTAGTGAAAGATGGAGCTGGATTTGTCATTCTGCCCATAATTTAATTCAAAGTACTCCAACGCTTTTTCCCCCATCATTCTTTATGTCATTGATCTTGGCTTCATAATAAAGTTTATTCTTCTTTTGTTGAGTTTAGTCACATAATTTCTCAATTTGCAGTAAGTAAGCCAGTCAGATATGCAGCCAGACTTATTAGCCACTCCTTTTGCCCCATCTCTTTCAGCCATTCAGTTTTTCAATTCCTCATCAATCCATGGAACCTTAACAGTCAGTTTCTTAACAGGTGCATGTTGATCAATAATTGGAGGAAGCAATTTCATAAATTCATCAAATGCAGTGGCTGGATGCTCCTCAATCACATCAGACCAACAAATATTTTTTACATCATCCACATAAGAGTCAGAGCAAAATCTTTTGTATCATCTCTTATACACTATTTTAGGCCCAGCTGTTGTAACATTGGCTTTCCTGGATATAGCCACTATATTGTGATCACTGCATCCAATGGGTACGGATACAGCTTTAGAACAAAGTTCTACAGTATTAGTAAAAATGTGATAGATACATGTGGATGATCTTGTTCCTGTAGTGTTTGTAAAATGTACAGCAACACGTCCCCCCATAAGCATTTATGTCTCTTTTATAGATGTTATACCCTTGTATTCCTACTGATGTATCATCAAAAGTGAGTCTCAGAAATGGCTAATATATGAATGTTATCTGATGTTAGCAAGTTATTGATTTCATTAACCTTATTTCTGAGGATACATATATTAATATGGGCTATTTTCAGCCCTTTCCTGGGTAGCTTATCAGAGAAAGACATAATACTGAAGAGAGCAGACAAAGCAGGAGAAAAATATATACATTCTGAAGTCCATTAATCAATTGGTGTGTGTGTGTGTGAGAGCGTGTGTGTGTGAGTGTGTGAGAGCTGAAGTGGGAGAAAGACAGACAGAGCAGCGAGGCACAGTTAAAAACTTCTGAGGGCTAGTCCCCTTTTTTCTCAATTTCTGCCTGAATGACATGCCCAAAGTAAACTACCTGTTGTTCAGGCCCTGAAGCCAGGATATGCATATAATTGGTACCATTGGAAAGAAAACACTTTGAAGTTTGTAGAAATGTTAAAATAATGTAGGAGAATATAACACAATAGATATGGTAGGAGAACATCCAAAGAAAGACCAACCAGAATTATTTCGTTTTTTAGGCCATGCTCTTACAATGGCAAGTATAGGGGCATACTGAATTCTAGCTCCCAGGATGCAATTTCTATGGCTTCTGCATGGTGTCAGTAGTCTATGTTCAAGGTTTCAGGCTTGTAACTTCCAAAGCAAACAAGAAAAATCAGTTTTAGTACAGGGACACAGTCTTGGAAATGTGTGTATGTGCGCGCCATGAAGACATTACGCACCTGCTAAAATCGGTTTCCTATTAAACATACTTCTTTCTGTAAGAAATATTATAGCTTTATTACATTTTATGGTATCTGAGGTGTAAATAGAAATGTATTTTGACTTGTTGAAACAAAGTTTAGGGGTAGATATTCGTATTCCTTTCTCTACATGTTGAACTAGTGGATTACTCAAATTCATGGCGCCAACTAAACTGACTTTTTGGGATATAAAGAAAGATTTTATCTGACAAAACAACACTACATGTTATAGCTGGGACCCGTTGGATGACAAATCAGAGAGGAAGATTTTCCAAAAGTAGGTGAATATTTAATCGCTATTTGTGAATTTATGAAACTGTGCCGATGGGAAAGGTTTTTTGATGTGGGGCGCCATCATCAAACAATCGCAAAGCATGCTTTCGCTGTAATGGTTACTGTAAATCTGACAGTGCAGTTAGATTAACAAGAATTTAAGCTTTCAACTGATACAGTGGGGCAAAAAAGTATTAGGTCAGCCACCAATTGTGCAGGTTTTCCCACTTAAAAAGATGAGAGAGGCCTGTAATTTCATCATAGGTACACTTCAACTATGACAGACAAAATTTGAAAAAAAAATCCAGAAAATTACATTGTAGGATTTTTAATGAATTTATTTGCAAATTATGGTGGAAAATAAGTATTTGGTCACCTACAAACAAGCAAGATTTCTGGCTCTCACAGATTTCTGGCTCCACTCGTTACCTGTATTAAATGGCACCTGTTTGAACTTGTTATCAGTATAAATGACACCTGTCCACAACCTCAAACAGTCACACTCCAAACTCCACTATGGCCAAGACCAAAGAGCTGTCAAAGGACACCAGAAACAAAATTGTAGACCCGCACCAGGCTGGGAAGACTGAATCTGCAATAGGTAAGCAGCTTGATTTGAAGAAATCAACTGTGGGAGCAATTATTAGGAAATGGAAAACATACAAGACCACTGATAATCTCCCTCGATCTGGGGCTCCACGCAAGATCTCACCCCGTGGGGTCAAAATAATCACAAGAACGGTGAGCAAAAATCCCAGAACCACACGGGGGGACCTAGTGAATGACCTGCAGAGAGCTGGGACCAAAGTAACAAAGCCCTCCATCAGTAACACCACCAGGGACTCAAATCCTGCAGTGCCAGACGTGTCCCCCTGCTTAAGACAGTAAATGTCCAGGCCCGTCTGAAGTTTGAAGTTTGTTAGAGAGCATTTGGATGATCCAGAAGAAGATTGGGAGAATATCATATGGTCAGATGAAACCAAAATATAACTTTTTGGTAAAAACTAAACTCGTCGTGTTTGGAGGACAAAGAATGCTGAGTTGCACCCAAAGAACACCATACCTACTGTGAAGCATGGGGGTGGAAACATCATGCTTTGGGGCTGTTTTTCTGCAAAGTGACCAGCACGACTGATCCGTGTAAAGGAAAGAATGAATGGGGCCATGTATCGTGAGATTTTGAGTGAAAACCTCCTTCCATCAGCAAGGGCATTAAAGATGAAACGTGGCTGGGTCTTTCAACATGACAATGATCCCAAACACACCACCCGGGCAACGAAGGAGTGGCTTCGTAAGAAGCATTTCAAGGTCCTGGAGTGGCCTAGCCAGTCTCCAGATCTCAACCCCATAGAAAATCTTTGGAGGGAGTTGAAAGTCCATGTTGCCTGGCAACAGCCCCAAAACATCACTGCTCTAGAGGAGATCTGCATGGAGGAATGGGCCAAAATACCAGCAACAGTGTGTAAAAACCTTGTGAAGACTTACAGAAAATGTTTGACCTCTGTCATTGCCAACAAAGGGTATATAACAAAGTATTGAGAAACTTTTGTTATTGACCAAATACTTATTTTCCACCATAATTTGCAAATAAATTCATTAAAAATCCTACAATGTGATTTGCTGGATTATTTTTTCTTATTTTGTCTGTCATAGTTGAAGTGTACCTATGATGAAAATTACAGGCCTCTCTCATCTTTTTAAGTGGGAGAACTTGCACAATTCGTGGCTGACTAAATACTTTTTTGCCCCACTGTATAAGACACTTGTATTTACCTAAATGTTTAATATCCATCATTTTTATGATTATTTCTTTGAATTGCGCTCCCTCCAGTTTCCCCGGAAGTTGTCCCGCTAGCGGGATGCCTAGCCCTAAGTCCCAGGGCCTTGTCTGTCTGTCTGTCTGCCTGTCTGTCTGTTTGTATATCATATCCATAATAATGGATGTCATTATGTTACCCTAATTCCGTTACCAGTTGTAAATCCTTAGCTCTGACACCAATGCAATAGGACCGACACGCCCCCCCCCCAAAAAACAATGGCAATAACAGTAAAAACACGGACCAAGTCGGTAACAAACGAGACCCTTACCCCCAACAATCTGGATCAGGCCTCTGTCATAGAGTCCCGCCCCCTCTTGAATAATTGATCAATGGCCTCCTCTTCCACCTTCAACATCTGATCTGATCTGAAAGCAGTGGCCAGCTTTTCCATGCAGAGTAGTCTTTTTCCCATCAGTGTTTTTGAATCATTGATGAATGATTTTGAGGCTGATTCCCTGACCTGTCAATGTTTTTAATTAGCTGTTTTAAGATTTTGTTATACTCTTGTGAATTCTTTTTTTTTACTAGATTGCCTATAGTTTTTCATGTTGTCTGTCTGGAATTGGGTACTGATTTGGTGCCGCCTGTCTTGCCCAGAACGCTCTTGAAAAAGAGATTTCAAATCTCAATGAGCCCTTCCTGGTTAAATAAAGGTTAAATAAAAAATAAAAAATGTCTTCAGGACAATCTCTGGTAGGAAGCATCAACGAAGCATCAACTGTGACTGCTTTCTTCGCTGTATGCCTGACGAAGAGAGGCCAGATGAAGAGGAACCATGTTGGGTACAGAGGCTGGGAACCGACGACATGTGATCAGGGGAGATAAGAAGAGTCTCCTGTTGGAGTGGCTGTATGGATTCCCAAGCCTTTGCACGGAGACTCCGCCCTTACAATCACAGAGTTGTCAGACAGTCCATTTCACTGTCAGTGTCCACGCACACAGTTGTTCTGACACTCAAGACCAGGAGTGAAATATTAGCCACATCATAGAAGAAGCTAGCAAAAGAGCAGTTATCATGATGGTGCATACACCGCCATTTCTTTGCACTTCATTGGTAGCCTTGTAGTCTTATAGGTACAGAGACTGGGAAACAGACTGTTGCATTGCATTTCACATGCACCTGTTCTGCTGCGTCTTGCTGTAGAAGGCTGGCTCTGAAGCCGAGACGTAAACATCGCAGAACATGTTCATTCAACCGTCATACTTTATCTGCTCCACAGGCCACGGTAAGGCAGGACGTCAAAGGGGCTTGAATCTAGGACGTGACAGAGAGAAGTAGGCTGCAGGTGTGACAGGCAGTACTCACATCTATTATTGGAAGAGCCACAGTTTTCTTCATTACAGCCTATATGGCATGTGACTCACTTCCGTCACAGGAGACCATTCAGCAGCGGAGAGATGTTTTTCTCTGGGCTGGCAGTGGTGCAGCTGTCTGTCTATTCAGAACAACCTTATCACCGTTGGCATGGCAACCAACACTCACTCTTATGATGTTGGTATGGAGTAACATACCAACATGAACAAATACTGAATAAATAAGCCTTATAAACAACTCATCTTTTGTGTTATTTGGGTGAATGAATGTATTACCAAAATATAAAATATGTACTGATCCTTGTGAATGAATCATATGTCATGATCTTTTTGACCAATATAGTCCAAAAGCCCACTCGAAATTCGGCACCATTACATAACATGTTCTCTTTAATAAGTGAATCCTGAAAAAAATATGTATTCCGTCTGCCCTGTAGAACACATAAGACGTGTTGCATTCATGAATAAAATAGAGAGCAGCAGCCTGTTTGAGGTGACGCAAGATCCGGAGAAAACGAGTGCAGTAGTTGAGGCGCCACGTCGGCAGAACCAACAAGATACATCCTATATTTTTTAAAGGAAAGTTTGAAACCGCGAAAGTACGATTTTACGTGCGTTAAAATACAGGACAACACGCTCTTAAAGTATAGCTTTGAAGAGAGGAGTTTGAACAAAAGTATAAAGGCACAGGCTGAAAATTGCGTTAATATTTTCAGGAAACAAACGAGCGCACCAAATATTCGTCTCAGGTGCGTAGCAGTCCGTTCTACAAGCGGACATCAGAAATTACTGGAAACATGGTGAAGGTAAGGATAAGTCTGGCCCTTTGTATCGATTTATGTATTTGCGTACGATAAGTAAAGTGATAGGCTACTGCATATAAATTGGGGTATGATAAAACCAATTGCGCACGAACGAAATAAACGGAATTGATAAGATCCGGACTGAGTGATGCACTGTGCTTACTTTCAAGCAAAATATTACCCTAAATCTACAGCCCAAATTATTGACGTTATGTGTGTTATGAAATGTCGCTTGCGTTATCGTTTGAGTGTTTTCCCTGTGCAGCCCATGTAACCATCTAATTGGAGCTTCCACAACAGGATTACTTTTTTTTATGACTCATTTTAAAAAGCCTGTAGCCTTAGCTTTGTCATCTTTTTGTGATTTTTGGTTGATATAACAAAAGGGCATTTTAAATCAACACGAAGCAAACGAGGATTGTCGTATGGTTTTGCAACAAGAGTAAGAATTTTGAACATCCAACAAGCACTGGTTTTGAATGTTTGCTTGACGGGCTCCGTCAAAATTGAACGTTTTGTGCAAGAAATCCCAGAACATAACCGTACTAATAACCTACTTATTTATGCCTTTGAGCACTGTTTCGTGGCTGCTCAGAATTTGCATCGATCTTTCAATTCAGAAAAACATTTCTACGTGTTAGATTATACTGTTTTGATTTTTCCAACAGGCGTATAGTGTTGGTGGTTTAACAATTTGTAAGATGTACTACTTGTATGAACTTATTAAATTGCATTTATTCTAGCCTAATCAATATTGTTTGTTCTTTAAGAACGTGAACGCCACCCCAGAGCCCCAGCCTGAAGGTTGTCTCGTGGAAGAAGAAGCTGAGTTTACTGAAAGCGAGCCCACAGCAGGTAAATAACACAATCATCAACAGTGCCCCCACTGCGTTGAACAACATCTCTCTGCGCTGTAGCCATCTCTCTTGGTGGGCATATTTTAAAGCCCAGTTTGTCAAGGGACAGTTGAACCATCTGGGATAAGGTGCAATTCAGGGTAAAGGGTTGTGTTGCTATTTTAAGAAACTGTAGAGATGTATTAAGGGAATATGTTTGTTTGTGATTGGCTAAGGTTGTAGCTCTCAAACTCAAGGTGGCATTCTGCCTTCTCCCTACAGTTTTGAGTCATTAGCTTCGTTCCCAAAAGACCTTGTGTACTACAATCTTGCAGCTGTTTTTTTAAACGTTTAGAAATGCCAATCATCGCTTGCAATATGGTTTTTGAAACCATATGGCCCTTATTTTTCATCAGCATAAGAATCCTTCAACAACAAAAAATATGCACACACTGTAGCAGTTTTGCACATTGGTTTCATGTACCATATAAAAAAATGGAATGTTTCCATCGCCTCTTCAACTCTGCCAATAGTTTGTCACAACTGTTGCGTTAAATAGCAAATGTGCTTACTCTGGATGATCATTCTCATACCATGCTATTTAAACTGCATGGTTTCCCAATGTTGCAGTGTGGGGGACCACACACCATGTCATCGTGTGACTCGGTTTACTTCGATATGATGGTTATGTCGTACCAAAACTTCCTGTTCTGTCACAGCTGTTTTGATTTTTATCTGGTATGACTTTACTCACATAACTGGATGGAAATGTGGTTACTAAGTAGAATACCTCCATGTATTGACATGCCTGACTATTGTTTAATGATATGATTCATTGTGTGTAGGCCAATATCCAAGCACAAAAGCTGTTTTCTCTCTGGCCTCTCTCTGCTGATGGTCTGTTTCACAAACATGATGTGTGGTCCTCACTCTCTGGTCTTTCGCTATCTTTCTAAAAACCATTTTTGCATGTGTTCTAAAACTCATCTCTCTCTCATAGATGAGGGGAAGGAGGCAGGTAAGGAGCACCCCGTGGCCCAGCCGGGTATGATCTGGCGGGTCGGGGGTGGCCTGTTCCGTGCCAGTAAAACTGTGGTGGGTGCCACGGTAGGAGGAGTCGCCTGGCTCGGTGGGAAGAGTCTGGAGTACACTAAATCAGCAGTTACTTCAGTCCCCTCGATGAGCGTCAGCCTGGTGAAAGGGGTCGCCGGGGGAGTGTCGTCGGTCGCCGGGGGCGTGTCATCAGTGGGTTCCACGGTAGCTGGCAGAGTTCCGTTCAGAGCCAAGACAAAGGACAAGGCAGAGTGAGGAGGAGATGATGACGATGATGTACACGCAACACGATGCATCGCCCCACCGACTGAGCCATAAGAGAAAGTGATGAGTTGAAGCTAGTCGCCATGTTTTCAAAGTGGATTGATTTTGTTCTTTTTTTTTCTTTTTTTTCGTTTGTACATCATTCACTAAGTTGTACCTGGGGAAACATGTTCAGTCGTGCCTTCTGTAGCCTCCCCCTTCTTTCCCTGTGTCCCCCCCCAAAAACACTTTCACTGAGCAGTGTGTACAGGGGGTCTTCATCCAAACCTACATGATCCCCTGAAGCCTTAAGACAATGTAGAGCAGTTCTATAAGGAGGGAGAGAGATAAACAGGCATGCTAGGTTGGGTTCTTCTCTTCCACCATTTAAAGCCTGGTTTGTGGTTTCTAATGTGCTGGAATTTTTGTATGGGCTTTTTTTGTGACCGCAAACCCAAACGCAGAACATTAGCTTGTTTCAAAATGCTACAGTGAACCATGTGAAGATAGCTTTTTGGGTCTTCTGAAAAGTGTTTGATAGCATTTCCAAAATAAGAGTTGGAGGTGATGTGGTTCTGAGAGCCAATAGCCCTGTTTAGGTTGATGTTGTGGCAAAATGATATGATCACTTTAATCATGGTTATTCAGTAGATCCATATGAAATGGAGACGTCATACATTTTACAGAAAATAAAATCTATTTATTGATGGACTAGTTTCTCTACTGTCTGTCTTTGGTCCTTTTTTATAATGTTTCTATGGAAACTCAACATTTCAATGCAACAGTTTGGGTTTGTTTCTGTATTCTGCCATGACTTGGCTGTTGCTGGTAGAGAATGCTGATATGACTGTCTGGCATGCATGTACTTTCCAACATAATAATAATAATAAAGTCTCGTGGGAAGTTTGACATTGCCTCTGTCTCATTCACAATTTGGGATGTACCTTGTTGTCTCAAGTCAATGCTACCGGGGTGTACTCACTAGGAAGCAAACGCATTGCAATGGTGAGAGACTTACCTGAATTTGTCCAATAAACTTGTTTTTGATAAATGTTTTCCCTTTGGAGTAAATGTTTTCTGTTGTGGAAGGTTTTGCAACTGTTAGTCTAAATGAGGCCTGGGGTGTACCCAGGCATTAAGTGGTGAAGCCAAATTAATAGTTGGAGACGGTACTAGATTTGCGAAGTCCATTGGGACTGCATTTCTTCAGTGGCAACATACTCTGGAATGTCTGCCATGTTGAAGGGCTCTTGAGTGTTGCTGATTCTCAAGGGTCTGAGTGTTTGGGTCAATTATGGGGTCCTATTATTAGCCTTTGTACCAAACCGTTACTGCATTACTTATCACTATGGACAACACAACAGGTGGACTATTCTACTGCTGAACCTAAGTGCTAGATTCAATCCAATCACATCTGCATGTATCAATCGGAAATTACCGTTTGAATGTCGATCGTACTGTAACGCAGATCATCTGCAGTCTGTATTGAATCTAGGCATTACTGGCAACCAGCCAGACATATTGAATCCTCTCTTGACGTTCTGTTGTCTGCCCTGCAATGGTGTACTTTGAAACTTCTCCATGTACTAAAAAGATAAAGTACTTGTAAGTGTTTAACTTTTGTCAAGTGTATTTAAATAAACTGCTGATAAGTCAAGTGTTGTAGCTTTCCTGCTCACATCCTTGGTGCCAGTCTGGAACCAACATGGGTCTTGCTAAAAGGCAACCCATTCCAAACTGGTTCAACTCAGAACCAGAAGCGGGCCCCAGCTAATGTATTGTACCAATGTTCATGAATTATTACCAATATCTGAAAATTAGCCTAATGAAATGAAAACATTCATGAACAGAAATGAAATTAGACAAGGAATCCCACATATGTCTTGTGTTTCAACTATTTAATTTCAGTTAAAATAATAGTTTCCAGCTAATGTTTTTTTAAACCAGTAATGTACAGCCCCAGAGGGAGAACAAAAAACAGATTTATGAAAACAACCTACATGATAGCAGCCAACATAAAATAGATTGACTTCCTGCTAGCTTTTGAAACTGAAGATTGACTTTCTGCTTGAAAGTTGACTTTACATTTGACATTTTGGTCATTTAGCAGACGCTCTTATCCAGAGTGACTTATGGTTAGTGCATTATACTATGGAAGACAGTATTAAAGCAATGTCACCATAAATACATCTTTCAGAAGCTAGTGAATCTGGGAAGAACTCCCAATGGCAGTGTCCCCAGCAGAGGCAATGGTAGATTACTACTGGGTGTCTAATACAGTAGGCCACTTGTTCACCACCAGCAGTAACACTGATCTTCCATCCAGGCAGTTCACATCCTCTACCCAGAATAACATTCTTCACCCTCCATTTGAGAAAAAATAAGAAACATGGTGAAAGAACACATGATGAACTGCTGAGGCTATTACATATACTTTCCCTACAGAGAGCAGGTGATTTGATTTGACCAATCAGCCTGCTGTGATCCTCAGGGTTAGAGGTCAAAGGTCATGGCTAGTCCAGACCTAAATATCAGGTCTCCAGTGAAATGGTTTGTCTTCAGGCTATATGGCTATGTGTCACACACATACAGTAAGGCACAGTATGGTAAAATGTCATCCACAGTCTAACTGACATATTTACAGAAATTACATCATAACATATTATAGACTATCTCATATTCAACCCAGGTGGGGTATTTAGGGTCATTATAAGCGCTCAAGATTAGATTACGAAAAACCCAAACTGATTGACCCTTTTGCCTAATTGAAATAGTACATCTTTGAGTTCGCAACTCTCAAACCTAAGATGTCTCAGGGACTTTCATGTGACATCGCATAGAGAATTTTCCCTTTTTATACAAAAAATTAAAATGTGTCTTTAAACATCTCTGTACAGTATATATCATACAAAATAATATCTATCTATGACGGCAGCAGCTTATGAAGACACAGCCATCCTCTCATCCTGTCGACCCGTACTCTTCTGAAACACAAACACAGAACAAAGACAACATTGTAAAATATTACGACATCGTTTTACCATGTTTATACAGTCGTATGTAAATACCAGAGGGGTTTATAGTTTCACAAAGCAGAAGCTCTGATAAACTGATCATGTGGAGTCTATTTTACTATGCTCCTAAAAGTCTATATTTATGAACTCAGAAATATGAATATTTAAGACTATTTAATAACTTATCGATCATGCTTTGTGACATCACCCCAGGTACATAACATCGACTTTAGAAAAGAGAATGTAAACACAAATATTGACCCCTGATCCCTGACTTACATGTTGGTGGTGTCGCTGCACCTTGAAGGCAGGGGCCGGAAAGTCGCTGCCCGCTTCCTGTTCCGACTCCCGCCCCCTCTTCCCAGTCCCGCCCCGTGCCAAATGACCTGGATAGTGAGGCACAGCAAACTCATGGGCACATCTTGTCCGACAGAGTTGCTGATTGGACGATCCTGCCTGCTCTGCGTGCGCCATTCCACAGCCTGCAGTGACCAAGAGGCAAACAGAAATAAACCCATAAGAATGTCCTCATCTACATAACACTGCAAGTGACTGTTGTGACCAGTCTGTGTCCAGTCAGATATGAAATACTGTGTCTAGACTTACTCTGAGTGCATGTTGGTCCAGGTCGTGGCCTCACTCCACTGAGTCCCAGCAGCTCCTCACCGTTCACATTTACTCTACTACGGCCTGGAGAGAGGAGAAGAGAGGGAGAGGGGAGGGTAGAGGAGAGGTGGAGTGTGGGTTAGAGTGTGCTCACTTTGCAGTCGTGGTGTGATATTATTTGGGATAATGTATGAATGGTATCTAAGGAGGTTTAGGCGAATGAGCCTTGCTCACCATGATGGCTGTTGAGCCCGCTGTGTTTTCTACCAGTAGAGGGCGATGCCACCGCATTCAGATCCTCAATGGGACTGGTCGGCACAGCTGCTAGTAAGCCTATTGGGCGAGAGACACACGTTATAATGAATTACCAAGTGTGAGAAAGAGAGCGATAGAGACAGACAGAAAGAAAGTGTGAGAGAGAGCGAGAGAAAAAGAGAGTGGGCAGGTGATAGGAAGAGAGTGAAAAAGAAAAGCGAGAGAGAGTTCAATACAAAGTGAGGGAGGGAGAAAAATACTTACTGAGTCCTCTGTATCTGGACAGCTGCTGGTACATTTGTCTCATCCTCTCTATGTTGAGTCGGCTGGCCTCTGCATGGTTCACCATGGGTTTGGGGTAGTCCACCCCGACCACACATTTGGCCGCCCGCTGCACCTCTATGGGGGCGTTCCAAGGGTCGTAGATGTACTTGTCTGGCATGTCTTTCAGGACAGGTAGGTAGTGTCTGCAAGCAGAGGGAGAAATTAAATCTCAGCACCTCGTCACAACTGCCAGAGGAGTTGGTTCAGCATAACATACAGACAGTAGTCAGACAGAACAGCCTTGCTAATGCATATATATATATATATATATATATATATATATATATATATATATATGTGTGTGTGTGTGTGCGTCTTGTGTGCGTCTTGTGTGTGTGGGTGTTTGTGTGTGCGTGCATGTAGCTATACCAACCTAACGAAGTCTCCTTCGGGATCTATTTTTCGTCCAAAGCCCACGGGACAGTAGCAGTGGAAGAACTGCTGGAAGAAGGAACTGCAGGAGTGACACAACCAGCTGCCTGCGTTCACACTCCAGTCTGCATCCAGGAGCAGCTCCTCAAACACCTGACAGACACACACAGAACAACAACACGGTCATTCACACATAACATGTATCTCTTCTGATTCTTCCCCCTTCCCTCCCCTCTCTCTACCTTCATGCCCTCTTCCCAGCCCTCTTCTCCTCCACCCCTCCCTCCCTCCCTCCACACCACCCTCCGTCTTTCTCTACCTTCATGCCCTCCTCCCAGCTGATCCACAGGTCTCCTCTGGTCAGGAAGCAGGCCACAGCGTGTCTGGCCAGGTGGTGGATCCAGCCTTCCTGCCTCAGCTGAGTCATGATGGCGTCGATCCAGGGGAAGCCAGTCTTGGCTTCGGCCCACTTGGCCAGCGCCTCAGCGTTGCGGTCCCAGGGGATGCGGATACAGATAGGGTTCCCATCCATTTTGTCGAAGCGGGGGTTGTTGGTGGCGGCCATGTAGAAGAACTCACGCCACAGCAGCTTGTCGTAGAGAGAGATGGGGGGACTGCCGTTCGTCTTCACCTGAGAGAGAGGAGAATGTAATCGTGAGGAGCAATCTTATGTGATAGTTCCCTGCGATAAGAGTTGGTGTTGGTGTTAGGTAAGGATACGTGTGTGTTGGTGTTAGGTAAGGATATGTGTGTGTTGGTGTTAGGTACGGATACGTGTGTGTTGGTGTTAGGTAAGGATACGTGTGTGTTGGTGTTAGGTAAGGATACGTGTGTGTTGGTGTTAGGTAAGGATAGGTGTGTGTTGGTGTTAGGTAAGGATACGTGTGTGTTGGTGTTAGGTACGGATACGTGTGTGTTGGTGTTAGGTAAGGATACGTGTGTGTTGGTGTTAGTTAAGGATACGTGTGTGTTGGTGTTAGGTAAGGATACGTGTGTGTTGGTGTTAGGTAAGGATACGTGTGTGTTGGTGTTAGGTAAGGATACGTGTGTGTTGGTGTTAGGTAAGGATACGTGTGTGTTGGTGTTAGGTAAGGATACGTGTGTGTTGGTGTTAGGTAAGGATATGTGTGTGTTGGTGTTAGGTAAGGATACGTGTGTGTTGGTGTTAGGTAAGGATACGTGTGTGTTGGTGTTAGGTACGGATACGTGTGTGTTGGTGTTAGGTAAGGATACGTGTGTGTTGGTGTTAGGTAAGGATACGTGTGTGTTGGTGTTTGGTAGGGATACGTGTGTGTTGGTGTTTGGTAGGGATACGTGTGTGTTGGTGTTAGGTAAGGATACTTGTGTGTTGTGTTAGGTAAGGATACATGTGTGTTGGTGTTAGATACGGATATGTGTGTGTTGGTGTTAGGTAAGGATACGTGTGTGTTGGTGTTTGGTAGGGATGGATGTGTGTCGGTGTTAGGTAAGGATACGTGTGTGTTGGTGTTAGGTAGGGACGGATGTGTGTTGGTGTTAGGTAGGGACGGATGTGTGTTGGTGTTCGGTAGGGATGGATGTGTGTGTGATAGTATGTAGTAGGCGTAGTTATGTGTGTGAGCTACTGTACCTTCTTGTAGAGCTCTGCCAGTTTGCTGTAGAAAAGTCGACAGGACAGACATCCAAAGCGGAGGTAGGGGCTGAGACCTAGAGGACTGGGCAGCAGGGGGCTGGCGGTCTTCCTGGTACTCTCAAAATTCACCTGCCACGCCTGGAGAGAGAGAAAGGTGGAGGATTAATATATGATACATCTATGATATAATTGGACAGTGTGAGTGTGTGTGTGTGGGGGGGGGTTACATACAGTGGAGAGGTCAGGTCCCAATTGTCTCTCTATCCTGGTGAGAGCTTCACTCTCTCCTCCTGGCCACACGGCTGGGGCTAAGCCCTCTGTATCAAAGCCTGGGGAGAGAAACACAGAGCATGTTTAGACACTTCAGGTAAATTATCTCGAAAACGTGTTTTTTCCGCTCCTAAGAACCATTCTGGACAGACTCGAAAGAATTGCTAAAACAGTTTAATGTTCAACTCCATGAAGCAAGTATGGACACCCATTCCAATAGAAAAGGTGTCTTACCCAGCTCCTCCAATAGGGGTACTCCGTACTTGTCCCTGTGGTTGTCTGAGACAGGGGTGACACATCGACCCATGCTGGCCCGGGACAGAGCCCCTACTGGGGCATTGGGGGGCAGCATGGAGCCAACCAATGTCTGGAAATGCTTGAAGGTGAGAGGAGGATGACCCCCGTTCAGCTCTATGATCCTGCAGAGAGGAGAGGGGTTTCAGTTAGGGCTCTTTTTAATCAAAACCTCCAAGTGATGTCACCCTTGTGTCCCACTCACTTGTCCAGGTCGTAGAGAGTGTGTGAGATCCTGCTGATGACCTCCACTCCGGCCTCTGTGGCCAGTTTCTTAATGGCTGCATCCCGCTCCTTACCGAACGGCTCAGAGTCACACTCAAACGTCAGCTGGGAGGTGTTCCAGTCCTGAGAGGACAGGACACAGCAGACACACACTGGGGTTAAAACAACATATACCGAACGGCTTTGAAATGGTCGGCAAACACTGATACAGCATGGTGAATATTTGCTGTCCCTGGGGGTGAGAGAGGCTGGGGAGAGGGGAGGGAAAATGGTTCTCACCTTAAAGAGTCGGGGGAAGATGTTGGCCGGCTGGCCTCGGATCACAAACAGACGGGAGTTGAGCTTCCGAAGGCTTGCGTCTAGATCTTCCAGACACTGCAGCAGGAACCTGAAACACAGGAGGGACGACGACCGTCACTACATGGCCATGCTGGAGAGGACACTGCTTCAGGGGCATTCTCCGAGCGCAAAGAGACTCATGTTTACTACTTAGACCTGACACCATGTTTACTACTTAGACCTGACACCATGTTTACTACTTAGCCCTGACACCATGTTTACTACTTAGCCCTGACACCATGTTTACTACTTAGACCTGACACCATATTTACTACTTAGACCTGACACCATGTTTACTACTTAGCCCTGACACCATGTTTACTACTTAGACCTGACACCATGTTTACTACTTAGACCTGACACCATGTTTACTACTTAGACCTGACACCATGTTTACTACTTAGACCTGACACCATGTTTGATTGAATGAAACCCTAACAAGTCCCACTCAATAATACATGATATAATACATGATAAGTAAATTAATAGTAACATGTTTGTTGGATCAGGATATAAATACATAAACTCTTAATCCCTTTCCCAGAAGCAGACCGACGCCCTTTGACCACATGTCCATCATTTATGTTATGACGGTAATGCAATGATGACATCAGAATTGTTACATCACCGCACGTATAACGATGCCGGTTTCAACAACTATTATTTCACGCAAACTTTCTGAAGCTCACATTTGCCTTTTCGCATTTACGTCCCCTTTCCAGCATTTACGCAGTAAGTCATGTCATTGGGGCACCGATTCAGTCCTCACGGTTGCATATGTAATATTTGGCACGGAAACTGTGCCATGGTTGAGTTAGCGGCATCACAGCATAGCATCCCAGGTGACTGAATGACTGACTGAACGCAGTCACCAGAAAATGCTGTGATCCTTCTGCTCAGCGTAAGAACAGCCCCCTGAGAGAAGAGCAGCAGGTGATACATGGTGTGTTTGTCTGGTGTTTGAGTAAACACCTGAACACCTTTGAAGACAACGATAAACACACCGCCTGTGGAGAGAGACAAGATAAGCCGATAGGCCTGCTATCTGTCTGTTGCGTCACACTAGCAATTTTCCAGATCAAATAACAAAGTATAGGTGTTAACAGTTGAAAAGGTGGCTAATCCAGCTGCGGATCTGAGGGCCACTACCGCCTCCTGCTGCTTGAGCAGTTTAGAGATCAAGCTAGGCCGATCTGCCACTGCACAGCCTGCTGGAAAGTAGGTCATCCCAATAGCAACCACTGACTCAGGAAATGTAACTCTCTTTTTTTTGGCACACTAAACCGGCTCCCTGCATGAACGATGCCATTTTACAGGCCTTGGCTCTACGCTCTTTAGTCTTTGAAAGATGCCAGAAAGAATGTCCCCAGAGAGGATTTATTAAATTGTACAGAACGTGAAAAGAACATTTTGTCTGGCCGAGGCAACGGTAAGTACTTTGGAGGGAAATATTTATATTACACTATTAATGCTCTCTAACTGTCACCGGAAAAGAGAAGCTGTTGCTTTTGCCTGCTATTCATCCCATTTGTATCCCTCCTCTAAGTTAAAAGGACCAAGGGATAAGCACCACTGCACTATTTCACGTGCTCGCCATCAACCAATGTTTAAAAGAGAATAGCCTAGTAGATACCCAAAAGAAGACTCAAACATAGGATCCACAAACTTTCAGAACCCACCCTAATAGCTACATACAGAAGTCACTACTTTCATCTTGAAAGCAGACATCATTACAATATGGGCCTACTGCTGCCATCCTTACTCTGCTGGGCCCAAACAACTATCTGATGATGTCAGGGTCCAGGCTTTCCGCCGGCACATCTGATCACTCCATACTACCATCCTCTTTAGCAAGGCCAGATATTGGCAACTGTGTGAATGGAGCTGTTCTGAGAACCACCACAATGCTATAACCACGAGAACACCTGGGTCTGGGACAATTCAGTGTCATTGATGTTCAATAAAGATTTGTACAAAATCTTGAATTGGACTTTCAATTCACTTCTTGAATTCAAACGGAACAGAGTTCAACCCAACCTACCTCACCCACTCTGTAATAACCATTGAATTGTATTTATGGTAATAACACATAAGTGTCCCGAGCATGGAGAATTCATTTAAATCTACTGGGACAATATAATCGTATTGACTGGTTGGTTGATGGGTGAATAGGTACTGTTGTTGTGCCTCACCTCCACCGGTTGACCCCCAGGTTGGAGGAGCCAGCGAACCAGGGGTCTAGGAAGTATACACAGCGCACCGTGTCTGAATCACGCACAGCCTCCAGCAGGGCCGGGTTGTCATGGAGACGCAGTCCCTTCCGGAACCAGTGGATGGAGTTTTTGGTCATGTTCAAAAACAGGGCCTGGAAAAAAGACAAGAAATGTTAAATATTTAGAAGCACAGTACGTACTTTAGGGAATGGGTCACATTTTTAAAAAATGGAAAGAGTTAAAGACTCTAAAAAGAGAACTGATTATTAAATACACTGGAAGTTAGAAGATTAATATTAATATTACACAATTCAAAAATGAATGGTTCATAATGTAATGGTTATTGGAATTAAATTGTACATTTGCATGTTCAGTTGGAAAATTACTTTTGTTAGAAACAATGTACAAAAAAAGTATACAATTGATTATCGTATTTCTGTTACAGACTATATGATGCACAGAGCTGAGAGTCAAATGGGACTAACACAGTACAACTAGCCTAAACCAAGCAAAGCACTGCTTCAAATCTCAGTCTCCAATTAGTTTGACTTATCAAATATCAATAGAAATAAATATTGCCATTATATATTTTTTATCAACTTGCAAAAAAAAAACAATACCGTTAGTCTCGCAACTTTTGAATGAAGTTATATCACACTCAGATAGTACAGCTTGTGGCATGCAAATTTATGACACAGTGTAGGTGATTTGGTCACCGTAACATCAGAAATGTTATCAACATAATATACACTGCATAACTGCACACAAATTGTTCAGAAAGCTCAGACACACACACATACATACAAATGTTATGCCGTACCAATGGTCAGACAACTTTGTTTTTTGATAACTTGGAATTATTAGGTTCTATATGCATCTTTGCCAATGTCAGTTAATTTCAGACCGCCTTGTTCTGTACGATGGTCTACATAGTAGTATACTCTAAATACCAAAATTCATAAAAATAAAAAAATTATATATATATCCTCACACCATTCAAACCAATGAGGGTTGTGAATTGTAAATCCAATTAACTCAGAATAATTCTCAGGTCACGAGTTGCCAAAGCACAGCCTCAGAATCAGGTCAGTTACATGTACCTTATGTAAGGACAGTACGTGTGCATGGAAGAAAAGAGACCTACATTCTGATAAGTAATAATGTCCATCGCTTACCTGTAATGTGCTGTCAAGGATGTGTCTCTTATGTCATTACCGTTGACAGGACCGTTTAATTCCACCGGTGCTCTCTCCAAGTGTGAATCAAACAGTCGGGGTTTTGTGGTGTACAGTTAGTTCTACCAATGCAAGAACAAGACAGTTGCATAACTGTTCTAGCTACTGCGCATGGCCAATGTTCCAGAACAACACGTGATATAGAAATATAAATGAATAAATGTGATGTCTGTTTCCAAGCACAGTGACTTTACTGTCTAGTTACAAAGTTATATGCTCCAAGCAACACGCCCCAACAAGCAATAAAGAAGCGACCTAGAAATCCAATTGGTTGACGCAGTAGGCCTTTCCTCACGTTTTTGCGGCATGGAACTATCAGGGATACTTTTTTGAGATGCATCCAGCTGCAGCCTCGAAGCATAGCCTGTGACTAAAACTAGCCTGTCACTAAAACCAATACTATCTACGGGCAGTGGTTAATCTCTACCACATACACGTGAATTTATTTTATTTCCTAGATTACTTTCCTTGCCCCATTTCCTTTCCTATATTCCTTTCCTCTCTACTGGCCGTGATAATCCCTACCGCATACATGTGAACTCCTTTTCTTTCCTTGATTCCTTTCCTCGTTCCCTTTCTTTTCCTGATTTTCCTAGCTCCGTTTAATTTCCTCCTTTCCTAGCCTTCTTTCTTTTCGCACTTTTCTAACTTCATTTGCTAGGTTCCTTGTCTTTCCTCCTCTTCTTTCATAGATTCCCATTCTCATTTCCTAGCTCCCATTCCTCTCCTCCTCTTCCTCCTTTCCTAGCTCCTTTCTTCCTTTCCTAAATCCGTTCCTAATTTAATTTCCTTCTTCCTTTCCTTTCCTACTTGTCTCTCCTAGATGCAGAATGTCGGCCAAATTTCACCTCGTTTCATCATCTCCACTACTCGCGACCGGACTTCCTCTCACTACCATATTTGGTGATGAAAAAATGTGTAAATGCTGCTTCAAATTTATAGCCCCCTGTGACATCTCTGGGGTTCCCCTTCTGTCTGTGCGGGTAATTTTTGTGACTGGCTGCTGCCGGGCTATTGACTTTCTAGTATTTAGAGGTGGACTTTTGGTGGACTAGATATGATTTCTTATGTAGTTTTCGTGCCATTTATGTTTTCATTGTAGGTTGAAAATATGTATTTTATATGGAATAACTTAATTTCTATAACCTGAAACCCCGCCCTGTTTTTCCGTGTATTTTGTGATTGGTTACATTGGGAAAGACCCGGATGTTCACGGGTGGTCGGATTTTAGAGTCCTGTGTGTAATGCAGTTGCCTGATAAAACATGGACACAAGAGCAACTGTGTCGGCCTGGATGGAGGATGTTATGAATTAAATAACGTACACGTTCATATATTCAGATGTTGAATAAGTATCTCAAAATCATGCGTACAAAAATCAAAAACATAATTGCAAATAGTTTACTTTGAACATACGATAAAATGAATTAAATCCGTATAGATTTTAATTTGGGCAGTTTCAGCGTCACTTTGTTTGGGGTCCTTCGTTAGCTAGGCGCCAGTCACTCTCTTGTTAGCAACAGAGCTACACGTCTGTGTTTTGGATACATCGACTTGAATATTGTTTATTTTTGATATTCGTGGTCTCAAAATTGGTCAGCGATGAATTTAGAGTTGCTCGGTAAGGATAATATATAATTCTTCAATAATTTATTGGGTGCAGGACTTCACGTAAAGGAGGATATTGTAGCTTGGCAGCGCTAGCATGCTAATTAACGAACGCCAAACGCTATACAAAGCAGTCGGAGTACAAGTAACGTTAGGGATAAATACAATCTATTTATTTCTAGAGTGTTAATCTTACCTTCTAACTACAAGGTGAAATCACACCGCAAAATAGCAGGCAACTACTACTATTAGACGTTAGCCATTACATTAACCAATGAACGATCTTCGTATGTATGGTACTGTCATTTGGACTCAGATAATGTAAACAGTCAGTAAAGTTAGCTCGTCTGTGAATTGTGTGTTCTTCCAGCTGTTATATGACCTAAGTCAGTCTATATGTACTAGAGAGCTAACCACATGATTTGTTATTTTTCTATAGAGTCGTTCGGGCAGAACTATCCAGAGGTAAGCCATTCCAATCTTGTTCTACATGTTTACTTGTCATTTACATTGCAGACGCTCTTATTCAGAGCGACTTCCTGATGAATACATCTGTGCCTGTGAGTGTCTTCACATATAGTTGCGATCTCATTGACAGGAGGCCGATGGCACTCTGGACTGTATCAGTATGGCTCTCACATGCACCTTTAACCGCTGGGGTACGCTTCTGGCGGTGGGCTGCAACGACGGACGCATCGTCATCTGGGACTTCCTGACACGGGGCATCGCCAAGATCATCAGCGCTCACATTCATCCAGTCTGCTCACTGTGGTGAGAAAGCGAGCCGCAATCACGAGAAAGGGAAAACACCAGGGTTGGGGTCAATTGAAATGACTAATTAATAATACACTGAAATTCCAATTTTCTTCAATACTTTTCAATTAGGAAGAATTAGAATTGCTGTTTGGTTTACCTTATGAATTGATTGCAAATGGAATGGACCCCAACATTGTAGCACAAACACTTTTTAGAATCAGCAAATTATGCTTACATTTATATATGTTAAAATGTTCTTCTTTTATTTACTCAAACCCATGATTTGGTCCTGGAGCACTTGTCAAAAGGTGTTTTGACTGTGGTTCTGAATTGTTTTTAGTGTGGTTCTGAATCTTAACTGTCCTGAACCTTAACCTTGTGCCTCTGCAGTTGGAGTCGAGATGGTCACAAGCTGGTGAGTGCGTCTACAGATAACATAGTGTCCCTATGGGATGTCCTGACGGGAGACTGTGACCAGAGGTTCCGCTTCCCCTCGCCCATCCTCAAACTGCAGTACCACCCCAGAGACCTGTGAGTTTCTATATGTCTAACTTGTCTTATACCTCAGCCTAGTCTTGTCCTTTCTAACTCATAACTCCTAACCCCATCCATTAAAGTACAGTTAGTACCACCGACCCCACCCACCTTGGAATATATATCTATACTTCGACCTTAGCTCAGCCTACACCTCAGGCCTCTTATGATTCCTAATTTATAGTTACGCCTAACCTCAACCCTTACATACCCAAAGGTCTGTGAAGTGGTAGTTTATCTAAAACGGTATAAGGGAGTAACGGTATGGAAAAGTATAGAAATCCCAACCTGTCCTTTGTTTCAGTGACAAAGTCCTGGTGTGTCCTATGAAGTCCGCTCCTGTGCTGCTGACCCTGTCCGACTCTAAACACGTGGTTCTGCCCGTGGATGACGACTCTGACCTGAATGTGGTGGCGGCCTTCGACCGGCGGGGAGAGTACATCTACACCGGCAACGCCAAAGGAAAGGTCAGAGGTCACTGGGGCCTGGGTTTATTTATTTGTGGATCAGACATTTTGCCATATTTTTCTATTTAGCACTTTATAGGTTGTGTGTGTGTGTGAGCTTATTGTTCTCACTGATATGACCCTGCAGATTCTGGTGCTGAACACGGACACACAGGATCTGGTGGCATCGTTTCGGGTGACGACAGGGACCAGTAATACCACAGCCATCAAGTCCATAGAGTTTGCGCGCAAGGGCAGGTGAGAAGACTGAGAGGAAACCAATCAGTGTGTGTTGGTGAAGGCTGAAAGGCAATAGGACTATGTTTTTGTGGGAAATCATTCTGGTACTTAGAAGGTAGTTGTGTGCCTCTTACGGAGAATATTTCATAGTTCCGTCAAAGGACTGATCGTGATCCACTCTCTCCTCTCTTCCTCTCCTCCTCTCTCCAGTTGTTTCCTCATCAACACAGCAGACAGAATCATCAGGGTGTATGACGGGAGGGAGATTCTCACATGTGGGAGAGACGGGGAGCCAGAGCCCATGCAGAAACTACAGGACCTTGTCAACAGGTGAACACACACACACACGCATGCCTTCGCTGTTGCATACAAACCACACACATGCTCACTTTGATTACATCTCTTTCCCTCACTCCTTCCCCTCTCTCTGTAGGACTCCCTGGAAGCGGTGTTGTTTCTCTGGGGATGGGGAGTACATTGTGGCCGGTTCAGCCCGGCAGCATGCTCTATACATCTGGGAGAAGAGCATTGGCAACTTGGTGAAGATCCTCCATGGAACCAGAGGAGAACTACTGCTGGACGTGGCTGTAAGGAACCACCCAAAACCTTTATTTTTCTAGCCCTCTTCCTCTCACTAGCTAATTCTCTTTTTTTGCCTCGTTTCTGGAGGATATGCTGCCTCTGTTTTGAATTGTCTGTACTGGAGATTCACAGAATTGACAGTAACTCATGGTGCTGATGAACTTTTTCCTGACCTATGAACCCTGACCTCTCTGCAGTGGCACCCTGTGCGGCCAATCATCGCCTCCATATCCAGCGGAGTGGTGTCCATCTGGGCTCAGAACCAAGTGGTGAGTGACACACAATACAGGTTGGACCTGAGTTCTACACCCCGGAACTGGTCTGGGTGCTGGACTGGTCTCTTTCTGCTACTTGGCTACCTAGGTTTTGATTTCAGAGAGTGATTCCTCTGCCTTTGCAAGCGAATCTGATGGAATGGATTAGCTAACTCAACGCTATGTGTTTTTGTGTTCAGGAAAACTGGAGTGCGTTCGCCCCAGACTTCAAGGAGCTGGATGAGAACGTGGAGTACGAGGAGAGAGAGTCTGAGTTTGACATAGAGGATGAGGATAAGAGTGAACCTGAACAAACAGGTAGACGTGCGCGCGCGCACACACAGGCACACGCACGCACACCCTTGTATTGTGACTAGTCAGGGACTGATTTGTGTGTGTACGTGTGTCAGGTGCTGATGCTGCGGAGGATGAGGAGGTGGATGTGACCTCTGTTGACCCCATCGTTGCATTCTGCAGCAGGTAAGTGTGTTTGATGAAGGTAGACAAGTCTTTCAATGGTGACAGCCTTATAGCTTTAAATAGGCATTGCAATTGAATAGAAAAGTCCAATAGTAATACAAGGATTAATATGGATTGTGGTCTCTGATCTCCCCCTGTGTTAGTGATGAGGAGCTGGAGGACTTCAAGGCCCTGCTCTACCTGCCCATCGCTCCAGAGGTAGAAGACCCTGAGGAGAATCCATTTGGTCCCCCTCCGGATGCAGCCGGCCAGACCACCCCCGTAGAAGATGGTTCAGCCCACACAGGTAGTGGGGACAAGAAGCGCCAGCCGTCCTCAGAGGGAGTTCCGCCCAAAAAGAAGGCTCGTACCACCACCATCGAACTACAGGGGGTGCCTAGTGATGGTGAGAGTAACACACACACAATATGAACACTATACTTTTTAATCATGAATTAGTACCCTGACCTGTGTTTTCTCCCACTATCGTAGAGGTGCACCCCTTACTGGGGGTAAAGGGAGACAGCAAGTCCAAGAAGAAGACGGCAGGGCGGCCAAAAGGCTCCAAAGGTAAAGAGAAAGACTTTCCCTTCAGGCCCAAACCCTACAGGGGGGACAGGGTCTACCCTGACGGAGCGGTAGCGGGAGGAGGAGCAGGAGGAGGAGGAGGAGGAGGAGGGATGAAGGGCAGAGCGGAGGGGGGCCTGACTGCAGCAGGTAAGGATGCAATATGATATGAAGCCAACATGAGGAGCCATGCTAATCCTGCTAGCTACGACGCTTCACCAGCCCTCTGCTCCCCGCCCACCACACAGACAGACATTGACACCCCCCCAGACCGTCAACCCCTGCACACCACAGCCTCACAACCTGCCTCTAACTACTGATTGGGAACTGATTCTGGTCCAGATTAATAACCACAAAATCCCATCAAGAGAGATTCTCCCCGTTGCGGGGGTTAGTTTTGATTCTGATTATTGGGTTTGTTTAGTTTCCAACATGACTGCCGGCCGGCTAGCTGGCTCTCTCCTGACCTGACCTGCGGCTGGTTTGTCTACTTGCTGCTTGCCCTTTGACCCTCCTGCTCCGCTCCTGCCTCGCTCTCACTAGGGCTTGTGTGTCTATGTTGGGTGTGTGTCTCTGTGTATGTTGTGTATATTTGTGGAATCAAGTTGTCTGCTCAAAGATTGGTGATGTTTGCTGTGCTTTGTTTTGTTTTTAACAACTGTCAAATCATCCAGCCGGACCACAATGCAAGACACTGAGAGAGGAGCAAAGCTGAGCCGCCATAGGCTGTGCTCGAATGTCTACTCGTTTTTTATTGGTGCATTGCTGTCCATCATGATCTTGACACCAGGGCTGTTCCACCATTTTGAAACCCACCATCTGATTGTCCTGAAATGATTGGTCATGTTAGAAACAGATACGATCAGTGTTCTTGCAACATTATTTTGAAATATAATATTGAAATCTGAGAAATTAAGCTAATTGATTGCATCCAAATTGGCAATTTTATTAGTTTATAGGACTCATATCATATTCAATAACTATATTACGTAACATCTGATTTGGACCAAACGTTTTACTAACAATGAGTCAAACATAACAAACTCCCACCACAACGATGAGTATATAGTATCCGTTTTCTGTGTCTGACAAGTAGTATGGAGTTGTGGCTCTGAGGATTGTTTCTTCATCTTATGTAATGTATTCCCAGTAAATTTGGTAAAAGTTATTTTTTTTACTCATTGAAGTTGTTAGGTTTATGTCCCGTCCTACATCCAGATATTATGAGATTCTGACCACTATATGGTGCTGTTCCCACGATTAGCATTTGAAACAGCGGCCAGATAAACAGAACCAAAGCATGTGTTCTTTGGTTGCTGCCATACCTTGTCCATAAACTGCTGACTCTTCAGCTCCACTATACACGTTGCGTTTCTTTGCTTTGGTGATGTATGTAATGCTATGATCCTATGTAATGCTAGATAGAGCGCACGAGTCGAGACCAAAGTTGGCACATTTGCAATTTAACCCTACAGTTTTTGTGACAAAACTATTGGTAGATTTGAAAATGATGGAGACAGTGAACTTGAGATTTTTATTTGGTACACAAAAGCTTAAGCGGAGAAGTACATTTTGTGTGCACTCGCACTATTTAAAATAATACAATTTTAAAAACCTGTTTTTATCTGCAATAAGTCTGTTTAGTGGAAATGCATCACTGGTGGGAAAATGCGCATATTTTCTTTGTGGATTCTAGAATATTTGCATGAAAATATGTTGTCAATTGGATGGAAACCTAGCTACTGTTAGAAAAAAGTTTGGTCAAAATCAGATGTACGGTACTATATTATATGAACGCTATAAATAAAAATGGGCAATTTGGGTGCAATCAATTAGCTTAATTTCTCAGATCAAATACTATTTAAACAAAATAAGGTTGAAGGAATGCTTATCTTATCTGTTTCTAACTGCAGAAGCGATTTTCAGAACAATCTGAGATGGTGGGTGTTGTGATTTGCTGAAATGACATGGAACAACCCACCAGGCGATTTTTAAAAAGAGAAATTGACTTTTTTTTAACCTTTTATTTAACTAGGCAAGTCAGTTAAGAACAAATTCTTATTTACAGTGACAGCCTACCGGGAAACAGTGGGTTATCTGCCTTGTTCAGGGGCAGAACAACACATTTTTACGTAGTCAGCTTGGGGATTCGATCCAGCAATCTTTCGGTTACTGGCCCAAAGCGCTAACCCCTAGATTACCTGTCGTCCCTGTTGGAGAGTGAGGGAATTTCTTCTTTTGAATCACATTTTATTTTTCAATACACTAAAAAGCATCTCTTTTTCAAGTTGCATTATTGTTTCAATGCTAACTTTTGCTGTTGCAAAGTGAAGGAATGTATTATTTTGAATCCCATTTAACTTTCTAATGCACCGCCCATCACTCTTCAAGTTGCATTGTTGAGAAACTCATTATGCTAAGAGCCATGATATACCTGTAATGCCTCTGTATTGAATTGAGTGTTGAGTTCACGTTGATACTGTCTGCTCTGGGAAAAATTTGAAATTCATCTTGATACACTAATTTCTGGACCTGGGAAGGTCAAATGGGCAACGTTTAATGTGTTCAAGGACATCATCTCTGACTGTGTTTCTCCGACAAGAAGGTATGTTGTGAGCTATAATATATTCATTTTATGTAGCGCTTTTCGTTACAAAGACAATCTCAATGAACAAAACGAATGCAGAGATCTGGATGGTCTTGGGCAACAGTCTTCCACAGCTTCAGGTGTTGTTCAGAACGGCTGTGCAGTAGCTTAAGCGGAGGGAGCATCGACGGCACAGAGAGGGAGCACCGTCGGTTAGTTGCGCAGACAGCTCGTCGTCAGTCACCTCGTCCCCCCCTCCCCACCCCCTCGTTTGTTGGTAGGCTGGATAGTTCGCCACTGAAGTAGTGCGGTGATGCTTCGGCAGCTATTAGCGCCGTGAAAGAGCACCGCACCGCACCTCGGCAGTAGTCAGGACACAATCCCATATGAGGCGGGCCTCAACCCCTTGCGCCGCTGTCCACATCATTCATGCAACCTGGGCAGGTGGAAAAGGCTGGTGCTGATGCGTCCTTCAAATGCCTAGCCAAGACGAACAAACAGTCTTGCCATTAGTCGAGCAACTTTCATGGGTCAAAACCACCAGATATTATATAGAAACACTCAAAGAAGTCGGTGTAAAAAAAAAATACTTGTATAAAAAAAATTATACTTGAAACAACATATTTTAGAAATGTATAGAAGCTCTCTACCTATGCTTTTTCTAGTGGTGCCATGGCAACCATGTGAGTATTCTATTCATGGGGTTCTCTATTCTGTGTGATATTCTTGGTGTCTTTCCTACAGGGAGCCTGGTTTCACAGTCCTACAAGCAGCATGATATCGGGGGACTGGACTGAGCCAGCACCATAATCATCATCGCCCCCTGTGGTTCTGGAAGGGGAAGGACAGGCACCTAAATTCGGCCTGTTTTTACACTCTCCTAAAATCAAGACTCTTTGTGATATCACTCAAGACTGTCATTGTGGTATCACCCCCCCACCACAACCCCAAAAGACTCATTATGACATCACAGCCTTCTATTGCTCAGGCTGTGACTTTCCCTACCGGCTGTCTCGCTCTGTCCTCGCTCTGTGCTGGCTGCTATGGTTACCTGGATTATCTCCCTCCTGTCAAAGACTGATGTATGTGACCTGATGATGTCACAAGTTTTAGATGAGAATTCTGACTAGGAACTCCTGCAACATAGCAGATTCACACTTTCTCATTTTCACGTTTTTTTTTGGATGAGTAACAGAAACAAACCAAGAGAAGAGGGATGCAACAGTCTGCAATAGTATAGGGTCACCTCTCTTCTCTACTCTGTCTTTTTTTTCTGTAGAATGACTGATATACAGATACAGTACAGGAGTTATTACATGGAATGTGTCCCAACTGGTCTCCTTTTAACTGTGTTTCTGGACATGTCTTTTTGTGTTTCTTTTTATACATGTTATTAAACCATTTAGATTGTTTTTGACTCGACCGCTGTATTATTGAGTCATCCTGACTAGAGATTCTCTGTGGAAGAGCAATTTCTCACTCTGCTTACCGCTTCCCCCCAGGAAAACCCAATGCAAAGGCTCACTACAGTTACAACTCATACAGTAGTATCCTCTCCACCAATCATAGGTAAGCAGGCCATGCACCATTTTGTAACCGTCAGAATGGTTATGACAGGTTTGTGGCACAAGATGGCGCTGCTACAACGCCAATCCCCCCCACCCCCAACAGGACGGAGCCTGGTGAGATACAGCCTCACTCACTGCCTGGCAGAGAGCTAGGTAGTAATAATGAAGAGCTTTTTCCTGTCATTTGGATTCCATTTTGTGCTACTGCACAGTTGGGTTCCATTTTGCCTTTATTTTGTAAGAGCCGACCAGGAACAAGAGGATTCACACAGGTGAATAATTCAGAGTATGGAGCTGATTGCGGTCATCCAGTAAATGAATATATATGGCCCTATATCCACTGCAAAAGTAGTTTATTTAAAAAAAAAAATTGGAGGAAAAAAACTAATTGTGATTGAGAGAAAAGAAAAGACACAACAGCTAACTGGCTAGTTAAACCTTCCCAGTCCCTGTGTGTTCATTGCTTATCTGGTAGAGTGGACCAATGTTGCAGATGGAAATGTGGAAGGCCTATAGGAAAGATTAAAGTTGGGTCTGACTGCCTATGTGTTGACAGCTGTTCACCCTCTTAGGCTGTCAGGGTAATAAAGGAATGTGTGTATGGGCAGAAGGTGCATCTCCTCAGCATGGCTGACTGGCTTATCATTCACACTGGTTATGTAAGACCAAGCTCATTAGATAATTGGCCAGGCGTGGTGTCGCATGCTGCCGTTGTGGTGAGGGATGGGTGGTGCTGACTACATGAGTTTGGAGTCAGACCAGGGACAGGATATACGTATTTAAACCAGGTAGAAGTCACATTCCGATCGATGTCTGGGCCTCGAATGACGACATATGCTACCATTGCCCATAGAATGTACTTCTTTGATTTTGAGCGGAGTGTCTGTGGTCTGTATGTGAAATAGGGTGTTATTTGAGGTTTGTTTAAAGAATATGTTTCCCAAGGGTGTCAAGTATTTACTGTAAATCCTTCCAGATATCAGATCACCATGGTCAGCCCTCACTAAGTTATAATCATCAAAACTGGTTCGCTCGCCTGTTGTCAACTTGACATGAACTTTCGGAGGACCTAGAGGATCAACAATGACCCTATTGATGGGGTGGAATGGGTCAGTTTAGAGGGGTGGGATCCCTCTACTTGTGTCCTTTTAGTTATGCACACACTGATGGGAAAGAAGTTGACAGGTGGAACCAAAGTCCATATTGCGCTCTGGTCTCTTCAGATCAGGTAGGACAGCTCAGAGTGGAGGACCACATGTAAATGGATGTGGAAATGACTTCATAATTAAACAGGTTTACAAAATGGCTGGAGGAAAATCGGGAAGGAACGGAATAGGTAAGGAGGCTCTGTATGGAAGGCAAGGTGGAGCTAAATGCACTCGTCTGATCACATTATGGAATCAACAATTCAAAAACTGGGCGGGTTTTAGTAGCTAATTAAAATCTCTTTATTACAACCACATGTACATCATCATCCTACCCCCAAAAAGAGTCTTCTGAAAAGTGAAAACGAACAGAACCAAAGAGTTGCGCAGACACTACGGTGTGGGAGACGTTTGGAGCCCTGTCCGAGGGGAAACAGTATAGTGAGAATAGGGAGAGGAACCAGAGATGTGCACCACTTTAAATCACAAGTCCCCCCCTCCACCCCAAGCGTCTCTCCTGTGCGATTTCACTTCTCACAGTAAAGGAAGGCTATTTTCAGCCTTAATAATCCTCATCATACAGTATATATAGAGAGAAATGGAGGAGGGGATGGAGGGAATAAATCCTGTCGTTTTTCATCCATTATTCTGAGCATTTGAGTCATGCCGAGTGTGACGTGGAACACCTCGAGGAGAGAGCGACGAATCCATCACGCTCCCTCTCTCCATCCCTCCCTCATTCTCTTTCTCTCAGTATTTATTTCCCTCTCCCTCTATCTTCCATTTCCCTCTTCCTCTGCCTCTCTCAGCTCACACACCAGGCAGGTGTGAGTCTTTCTTGCTGTGTGTGTGTGTGTAAGTGTATAACCACACGCGGTGTGAGAGTGTGTGAGAAACACACTCACTGCATTAAGGTGTGTGATCCTGTAGCGCCATGTGCCACTAATGACGAGTGCTGACGACACTAATCACAAAGCAAATCACACCTATTATTATTACATTAAGTTATCAATGACAGTGTGAGTAGTACCTACCACAGTGAACCTTGAGTTAACAGGGCTGCATAGCCCTGACATAATCCTGCATAGCCCTGACATAAGTCTGCATAACCCTGACATAAGTCTGCATAACCCTGACATAAAGCCTTTTTAAAATTTCATTTTTTTATTATACATCTGACCCCCATCTGTCTTATCAATCAAGGGAGAAATACAATTTTACAGACATTGTGGCCCTTGGCAACTAGAGCCTAACACCCCATTGTCGACACTGTACCCTAGCCTTGTACGGTACGTTCCATAATGAATATGTACAGAAGAAAATAACACAGAAGGAACAAGGCTATACATAGCCAGCTAAGACCAATATACAGAATCCTGGTCCGCTCCTTTCAAACCATTAATAAAGCCAGACTCTTTTCAAACGATTAAAAAAAAAAGTTTGTTGTTTCCATGGATTGTGAGTGTTATATCTGGAAAGGCTCTACACCACTACGACAAACAATTTCATTCGTAATCTTCCATGAATGCTTTGTGATCTAAATAACAACAGCAATAGATCATTCTACAGTCATTCCACTGGACAGTGTCCCTTCCCTGTACAGTCAATGTTCTGTGGGTTAACTGTAAAAACACCAGCCTCTTTCCTGGGCCTAATTGACTCCTAACCTGCAGAAGCCTCCAAGTACCACAACTATTTACCATTAACCTCTGGCCAGCCTCAGCGTCAGCTTACTCTACTCCATCTATCTACTCTACAGTATCTATCCCCGGAAACAGGTCACGTAAACGTCAAGCCAACGATAGGGTGGAGAGGGTTGGGTTGGTTGTTGCGGAATCAAGGGTACCAGGCGGGTTGAGCACAATCACATCAGGTACTGGTACAAACATCTTCCACTGCAACACCCTACCCCTATAAGACTGTAAACTGGATATCGGTGTCAAAAACACGTCGATTGAGCGCACGTCGATTGAGCGGGGTGGTTATCAATGAACACACAGTGCTACGCTTGCTGTGCTGTGGCATCGGTGTCAGATGACATCTTATCTCACGTCCAGCGAGCGTTGTTCTGGCGGATTCTCTTACGGTGCCGTATTGCTTTTTAGAAATCTCAGTCACGTTTTTAGTTGTGGCGTAAAAGTCAATGTTTCATCAATGTCACCAGTCCCGTTTTTTTTTTACATAAAAAAATGACCCAAAGATAAGAGCAACAACATGACATGATACTGTATAGAGCTCGCCAGCTTGTAGTCTTAAAACCCGGAAATAAGTTACCTCTGGTTCTTTCATCCATCCCGATGGGAAAAGTGAATGGGGAAAGAGTTTCGGAACAAATACCCAATGAGATAATAGCAGTCAGTTAACGTGACCTTTATGAATTATGTGATTTATGTTTTTTTATAACAACAAAATTCACAAAAAGTTGCATTAGCTGATGAAGATTCTCACAGAACAAAATGTATAAGATCTCCTAAGCCAGCGTTTCCACACAGACCTTATTTTCGGGATTTATCCAAAACCCCTACAAAAACGCCATTCATTTTCCTCATCGGCTTTGTTCAACGAACCATGGCGGAGTTAGTGCCTACAAAAAGACGCCATTACTATTTCTCTCTATTGTGTTTTAGAAAACTGTTTTTCAAACCCCATGAGCATGAGGCAGCCAGACATGGTGCAGACACACACACACACACACACACACACACACACACACACACACACACACACACACACACATCCCGCTCCTCTCTCACACAGACTCACAGATTGTAACAGACACACACTTGCAGTGTGTTACAGTATTCAGTTAGTAAGAAGGTCATGCACTGACACACACACACACACACAAAGCTATTGTCCGTGGTGCTTTATAGTGGAAAACACGCATGTACACACACACACACACACACACACACACACACACACACACACACACACACACACACACACACACACACACACACACACACACACACACACACACACACACACACACACACCCTATACAGTAGTGACAGTCAGTAGTGAGCTGGGACAGAGGGACATCTCGTCTCGGGTACCCAGCCTCGTCCCATGAGTCAGCAGCTCCTCCACCGTCGTCCAATCATCTAACAGCTTCCTGTTCTGCAGACGACTCAACTTCCTTTGGCTGAGCTCCAGCACCGTGTTGCACCGGCCATCTCCCAAAGACCCTCCCCCTCCAGACATAGCCTCTTCCTCTTGAATAACTCCTCTCCCTCCTCCTCCCATAGCTCCTCCTCTAGTGTTGACGCCTGCCTCTCTCAGAGAACCTGATCCTCCATTGGCTCCTGGCCTTGTGTAAGCCTGTTGCCCTCGAGCCTGCTGTTGTTGCTGTTTCTGCTCGCGGGCCAGTAGGAGGTGCTCCCGTCTCTCTGTGCGGCTCCAGTACCTCCCCCTCATCACCTCCTGACTCTCCTCATCCGTACTCATCCCGCTGCGCTCGTCCGCTAGCTGCGACGCCCGGTCTCGAAGAATCTGGTTCCTCACAGCTCTCGGGTTAGGATGGTTGGAGTTAGTGTTGGGGGTCGGGTTGGGGTTAGGATTGGGGCACTTCCTGGACCCTCCACCGACCCCAGCCCCGACCCCAGTGTGGCCCTCCAGGGTGCTGTAGAGGCCCCCACCACCCCCTGACCCCTGGTGGGACAGCCGATTGGCCGGTTTAGGCCATGTCTCATGGATGTCCATGGATGTCTGGGGAGGGTGGCTGAGGGTGCTGAAGCGGCGCACCTCTCTTCCTCTTTCTCTTTGTCTTTCCCGCTCTCTTTCTTTCTCTCGTTCTCTTTCTCGCTCTCTTTCTCGCTCTCTTTCTCTTTCTCGCTCTCTTTCACGCTCCCTCTCACGCTCCCTTTCTCTTTCTCTTTCTCTCTCTTGCTCCCTCTCCCGCACTGGTATCTCTGACATAAAGCTCCTCTCCTGCTGCCTCCTGTCGTTAACCAGCTGATCACGACCTCCACTATTGTCGCAGTAATGTCCCCTTGGTAAGGGTACAGATCCTCTGTGTTCCCCCAGAGAGGTTGCATGTTGCTGGGGTGAGAGGGCCAATCCTGCTGGGTGTGTGAGGAACAGTTCTGATTCTCCCTCTTCAGGCAGGCCCAGCTCCAGGCCTCTAGGTGGCGCTACCCCACAATGCTCCAGGGTGGCATAGGAGGGGGATGACGGGTGACTGGCCCGTCTGACACGTTCCTGGGGTGGGCCACGGTGGTGCAGGGTTCTGCTTCTCCGCAGTTGCCCCATTGAGCTGGAGCCCTGATGCTGCAGTGGAGGTGGCGGCCTGCGGTGGCCGGATGGGGTACTGCAGGTGGAGAGGACAGGCGCATGGGCAGAGAGGGGCGCAGGGGCGTGGTGAGGGTTGAATAGGGAACCGCTGCTTGAGCTGTGTCTGCTCAGACAGGGACGATCCGCCTTCCGGAACTGGACGGACGACACCCTGAAGATACAGAGGGCAACAGGAGTTTTAAATGCGATGAAACAGTGACGAACAACATGCATTATCATCGTTCAACACTGGACTGAGGAAACTTTGAAGATGGATGGCTATGGATCACGTTATAATGGAAAATTAAGACAATCATAATGATCATTGTCTGGTGATAAACCCCTACCTGAAGAGTCCGTGGGGTGGGGGGCCCATGGATGGAGCGGCCAGGCCAGGCATGGAGCAGGAGGGCTGGGGCTGCATGGTCAGTGCCTCAGGGATGGCTTCAAGCAGCTCTCTGTGGTTCTTCTGGCAGCTGTCGCGGCGCTCCCGCTCACACACCTCCCTCTGGTGGTGGAGACGAGCTTTGTACAGGCACATGCGCTTCTCTAACAGCCTCTGGAAGCGGCGGAACTCTCCCGTGCTCACGCTGTAGAACCCCGAGTCACTCAGCTCAGACGAGATGAAGGACTCAGAGGATGGAGACCCCCCACCTCCACCCCCTCCTCCACTGACCGCCAGGCCCCCTCCCCTGGGGTGACATTCCTCCAGACCCCCCTCCTCTGTCTCCAGGCCAGAAAGGTCTCCCTGGTGCAGGCTACCGTCGGTCCAGCCCAGGCCACTGTCCAGCTCATGGTGGAGTGGCAGGTAGCCCAGAGGTTTCTCCAACATATAGTCCTCATCCTCAGTCTGAAGGAGAGAGAGAGAGAGAGGGAGAAAGAGAGAGATAGAGGGAGAGGGAGAGAGAGAGGCTAGCGATAGCATACAGTCACACACACAGTATGCAGCTATACAGTACATACACACAGACATGAACACCCACCCACACACGCTCAAGCACACACACACACATACATACACACACCTGGCTGTGGTAACTGTTGGGCTCTTCTAGGTTGTTGCAGCAGCCAATCAGACAGCTCTGATCCCTCGGAACATGACTGGCCAGCTCCAGGTCCTTAGAGAGAGAGAGGTCCCCAGAGAGGGAGAGAGGGGGGTGGGAGAGCCAGCGGTTAATCAATGTTGAACTAACTATGAATAATGTGTGCTTACGTGAATAAACAAGCATCTGATTTTTTGATAAAGCTAATTAGAGAACTTTGGTTATGTAATTTCCATTTTCAAATATAATTGTATTGGAGCAAACAAGCCTCTCAAAAAAATCCCCCCTAAATATCCCTTTGTTATCAAAAGTCCTGATTATTAAGTGTGGGCGTTAAATGCAAGTCAATTGCATGTTGTAGGTTTGCAATACAGATTTACTGCACTGAACTGTAGGTTGTGTCTGGCAGCAGTATCTGCATCAGCGTGTGCTGTAGACTGTAAACGAGTATGTTTGTAGATGGGAGAGAGGAGTGTATTTTTCCCCTCTGTATCCTAAGCTGAGCATCCTTCCATTCTCCAAGGGGATTTCATGAGGCGCAGCTCACATTCCGCCCGCTGAACACGTGAGCGCTGTTTGTGGTTGTGCGAGCCTGTGCACGCGGGTGTGTGCGTTTTTCGCTGAGTGTGTTTGAGTATATACTGTATGTGGTGTGTTTGTATGTGCTTGATGACAAACGTGTCGATGATTTAGATGTAAATTGGATCAGGCTTTCGATTTGGTTATTCTTCTATGTATACAGTGGCAAAGCCCACTGACTGTTTGTGCCTGAGCAATCCTGCGTGTGTGCGCACGTGTGTCTATAGTTCCATCTCAGGTCCCTAATGCTTGTCGGCAGCATGAATAATTCCAGACTGGGTTGGCTGAGGGAAGCTGCTCCATTTTGAAAAAAAATGCACCGTTGTACAGCCCAGATCTACACTCTGGTACATAGTCAGCCGCTCTGGAAAATAAAAGGGCTATTATTAAATAAAAAATGCGTCAAAGCCTTGATCAGCGAACTCTTAAGGGTGCGTTTCCTTCAAGAGGGATGCAATATGGACCAGACGGCTAGAATTGCTCTTCTGCATGCTGGCCCTGGTTGAGACGCAACTCATTGGAAGAGCTGGGGCCCTATTCAAACAAAAAGGCTATCCCGATGTTTACAGTTTCACCCCCCCCCCCCTCCCTGTTCAAAGAGCGCTGTGTACACTCTCACCTCCAGAACCATACAACCCACTACTAAATCCACGAGCTTCCCACTAGTCCCGGGGTCGTTTTCTTCAACAGATAGTATCCTCTCAATGGACTTGCAGAACAACACAGACACAGACAGTATTCTGTTAGGTCTAGCTCCTTTCCTCACATGTACTGTACCATACAGTATAATGGGCTAATTATCTTGGCGAATTCTAATCACCTGTCTACAACACAGGAAGTTATACCAGTCACAAGAATGAGTGAGGTGCAGGATTTAATGATTGTCTCTACTACAGGTACTGAGTGATGAATGGTGGTCCAATCACAGACAGAGTACCCACGCACCACAGTCTTAATCATAGGGCAGGGCATTGGCTGACAACATCAAGTGATTGATCAAGTTCATACAAGTTTGATTGATCAAGTTCATACAAAACCAAAGGAAAAGCTTTATAACATTACGCTACAGTGAAACTACAGTGAAATGCTTCCCTTTCAAACTCTACAAAACAGGGCAGTAATCGATATCAAAATCGTATGACTAACGAAACACCTGCAGTACCAGTCAAAAGTTTGGACACGCCTACTCCTTCCAGGGTTTTCTTTATTTGGACTATTTTCTACATTGTAGAATAATAGTGAAGACATTAAAACTATGAAATAGCACATATGGAATCGTGTAGTAACCCAATTCAGTGTTGAGCAAAAACTCTTGGCATTCTCTCAATCGATTCTCAAAGAGTGTGCAAGGCTGTCGTCGAGGCAAAGGTTGGCTACTTCGAAGAATCTCAAATATAACATACATTTTGATTTGTTTAACGCTTTTTTGGTTACTACATGATTCCATATGTGTTATTTCATAGTTTTGAAATAAGAAATAAGAGAGGAAGCTATATATACAGGGTCAGTTACAGTACCACATTTACAATGTGCAGGGATACTGGAGTACTTGAGGTAGATATGTACAGATATGTAGGCGTGTGTGTGTGTGTCAGTCAGTCAGTCAGTCAGTCACCTGGTAACCAAGTGGATCCAACTCCTCTATGTCTTGTGGAGCGGTAGGTAGATACTCATATCTCCCGTTGTCACGGTGATCACGAGGCAGACTCATGTGGCTGCAGTAGTGTCTGAGAGAGAAAGGAAGATAGAAGAGAGAGAATAAGAGAAGAGAGAGAGATATGCAGTCATCAAATCTAACAATTAGTGGAGGAAGATATTAGTGCATTTTTATAGACATTTGAAGTGTGTGTGTGTGTGTGTCTATCTGTGACTGTACCTGTCCTGGTAGGCAGGGTTGACCCTGGGCATGGTTCCGGCTGTTGTGACACCCAGACTGCGCAAGGCCAGGTGGGGGGGCAGGGTGAGAGGCTCCCAGTGTCTCTCAGTCTGCGTGCTGCAGTCCTGTAGTCCATAACCCCTCCCACGCTGGCTCTTGATCTGCAATGTGATTGGCTGCTCATAGGCAGCCAGGATTCTAAGAGCATCGCGTTTGCTCAGGTGGGAAAGATCCCGTTTGGTCAGTTGACTCAGATCCCGCCCACTGACCTGTGAGGAAACACAAAGAGACACATGACACCCTATTCCCCATATAGTGCACTAGGTTACATATTGTGGGGGTTCAGAGTTCACTCATCCACTCTGTAGAGCACTTCATCACTACTTGTATTTCTGAGAGGTATTGATATGTTGAATGCACTGAGCTGCCTGTTTGAACTACTGGCATACAGCTCGGACACCCATGCATACCCCACAAGACATGCCACCAGAGGTCTCTTCACAGACCCCAAGTCCAGAACAGACTATGGGAGGAGCACAGTACTACATAGAGCCATGACTACATGGAACTCTATTCCACATCAAGTAACTCATGCAAGCAGTCAAATTTTTAAAACAGATAAAAATACACCAACCTCTTGAAGATAGGGGGCACTATTTTTATGTTTTTAAAAATAACGTTCTCAAATTAAACGGCCTATTTCTCAGGACCAGATGCTAGAATATGCATATAATTGACAGATTAGGATAGAAACACTCTAAAGTTTCCAAAACTGTCAAAATATTGTCTGTCAGTAGAACATAACTGATATTGCAGGCGAAACCCTGAGAAAAATCAAACCAGAAAGTGGCTTCTATTTTGAAAACTCCACGTTCCATAGCCTCCCATTGCTCCATTTAAAGGGATATCAACCAGATTCCTTTTCCTATCGCTTCCTCAAGGTGTCAACAGTCTTCAGACATAGTTTCAGGCTTTTATTTTGAAGAATGAGCGTGAATGACCACATTGCGTAAGTGGATAGGTGGGGGCTCTGAGTGAATTGTGCGCAAAAGAGAAAGGCGGCCATTGTTGCTCCCGGTAGTAGTGAAAAGCCAACTGTCCCGGTTGATATATTAACGAATAGATATTTGAAAAACACCCTGAGGATTGATTATAAAAAACGTCTGACATGTTTCTGTAGACATTATGGATATAATTTGGAATTTTTGTCTGCGTTGTCGTGACCGCTCTTTCCGGTGGATTCCTGGGCATAACGCACCAAACTAACGGAGGTATTTGGATATAAAAAATATCTTTATGGAACAAAAGGAATATTTGTTGTCTAACAGGGAGTCTCGTGAGTGAAAACATCCGAAGATCATCAAAGGTAAACGATTCATTTGATTGCTTTTCTGATTTTTGTGACCAAGTTACCTGATGCTAAATGTACTTATTGTTTTGTCGAGCGATCGATAAATTTACACAAACGCTTGTATTGCTTTCGCTGTAAAGCATAATTTCAAAATCTGAGACGACAGGTGGATTAACAAAAGGCTAAGCTGTGTTTTGCAATATTCATGAATATGAATATTTTCTAGTAATATTATTTGACTGTGGCGCTATGCTATTCAGAGTTGCTGATGACAATTATACCGGATCCGGGATGGGTGGTTCAGAGAGGTTAAGGAACAGCGGGGACTGTGAAGCAACACAAACACAGGCACAGACACATGCTTACAAACACACGATAACACATGCACTATACACACGTGTACACATTGATTTTGTGTTGTAGCTATGTGGTAGTAGAGTAGGGGCCTGAGGGCACACATTTAATATGTTGTGAAATCTGTTGTGAATGTATTGTAAGGTTTTCCAAAAAATGTATAACTGCCTTAATTTTGCTGGACCCCAGGAAGTGTAGCTGCTGCCTTGGCAGGAAGTAATGGGGAACCATAATAAATACAAACACAAATACAAATCAAGGGAGGGGATGCAAAGATGAGAACTAAGAGCATATCAGTGTTCCAACCCAAGAGGACAAACAAAACCTTTGAAATTCAATATCTGGCTTCTGCAATGAATCACTCCCGATTCCAAGCATAGCACCAGAGCCATGACACTAGAGCCGCGAGCCAACAACACCATAACCTAACCAGAGTGACACAGTTGTACACAGCATCTCTTAACTACAGTACATCACTAACACGACTCACCACCTACTACAATACACACAGCTACAGAGACAGAGAGAGAGAGAGAGTAAAGAGAGGGAGAAAGAGAAATAGAATGAGAGAGAGAGAGAGAGAGAGAGCAATAAATTGATTTACTGTGAAGGTTGCAGAGAAAGCATGGTGTGTGAGGATATCGTCTATCTCCGTGAGTGTAACGGCAAAATGTGTTGCGTTTACAATTGAATCACGTGTGTTTGTGATTGTGTATATGAGTTAGAGCTTGTTTGTGCATCTGTGTGTCGACATGATCTGGAGCGATTTTCCTGACATGCTAGCCCCACGAGGAGACACCCAGCCAAGCACACATCCAGCCTTATCTGAGGCATGCTGTAACACACACACACACACACACACACACACACACACACACACACACACACACACACACACACACACACACACACACACACACACACACACACACACACACACACACACACACACACACACACACACACACACACAAACACACACAAACATACACATTTCACAAAGCTAGAGAGATGTCATTTAATGGTTTTATCCATGCAGTCCACTGTCCACACACACTCTCACACACAATGGCAGGATTATGGTGGCCTTTTACTGCGGACCATGTGCACTGATACAAAATGCCATCTGTACAGAGAAGCTCTGTGGGTGAAGGGTCAGGAGACTGCACTGCAAAACAATCTTGTTGTTTTTACAGTACTATACAATAACACTAACAGTAAAGTTACATATTCATTATTTACGGTAAATTGCTGTAAATGGCAACGCACTCTGGGTGATATTAGGCGTAAACAGTTAATGATCATGTAAATTCCTCAAGAAACTTTGGTTTAACAGTACATTACTGTAACCACACAGCATTGTGGTACTAGCAATTGGTAACTCTGAGTGATCGGATGGAGCGACATCAAGGTCTGAAGTGAATCAACCAAACAAGGTGTGTACAACATTTATATGATTTACAAATTAATTACACTGAATATTACACTTAAATGGAAAAAAGTTGTACATTTATTAACAGTAAAATACTGTCAACGGCATATTGTAAATGATGGTGCATTGTGGGAAAATGTTGTGGGCAGATAAAGAATTGCTTTATTTCGAATTCCACCCCACAGAATACATTAGCGTACTGTATTTTTGGAGCGCCAAAAGCCTTTTGATCACTAGTTGTTGCATGGTATTGTTTTTTATGTCTCATTCACATATTTTGAGGCGTGCCTTGTAAGAGGCTACATTTGTGCTAACCGTTAGTGAGAGTGCTGTACCAATTTGAGCCTGTAATATGTAACTTTTTGAGTGACCTGACCTGACCAAATTGACATAGAATTGTAGATCTGTCATTCCCATTGAAAGCAAGTCTAAGAAGCAGTAGATCTATTCTATGTGCACTATTTCCATGCGCACCATTCTTAAGTTTTGAGTCTTTTACTTTGGTTTTGAACACCAGCTAAAAAAGCTGAAAATACAATATTTTGGGTTTTGGAAAATATATTTCACAGCTGTTTAAATGGTACAATGATTCTCTATACTATACTTGTCTGTTTTGTGACATAAACTGAAATTAGGCGATCTATTAGAATTTTAGCAAACAGGAAATGGTTGAGCGATTTCTGCATAGTGCACCTTTAACTGCTATGTGGTACAGTAGTAGTGCCGCAACAATTTAATGGTTGAGTATTTGCCATGTCATTTCGTCTGTTTTGCCCTCTAGTCCCAATTTATTGAAAACATCCAATCTGCTTGCACCAATCCCATACATTACGGTGAAATACTGTAAAATACAAACCCCTTCTCCCCTCAATTGTTTATTGTTTACTCCATGTGTAACTCTGTGTTGTTGTCTGTTCACACTGCTATGCTTTATCTTGGCCAGGTCGCAGTTGCAAATGAGAACTTGTTCTCAACTAGCCTACCTTAAATAAAGGTGAAATAAATAAATAAAATGAATGAATTCATCCATTAATTCATTACAATTACTGCAAAAATATTACAGGAACGCACTGTACTGTTGTTTTACAGTAACGTACAGGCAGCCAGTTGTCTGTAAATTATAGTAAAAACAACAGTACGAAATATTACAGTAACAGTATTGGATACTGTAAAATACAGTACGGTAATATATTACCTTTTTATGGTAACTTACAGGCAACTGACTGCCTGTATGTTACTGTAAAAGCAACAGGAAATGTTGTAGAGTGTATGCATCACCCCACGGCAGATGGAGGGGGGGAGGAGAGGAAAGGAGAGGAGAAGAGAAGAGGGTAGAGGAGATGATGAAGAGTAGAGATGGAAATATGGAGAGGGATAAATGGATAAGTGAAGAGAGAGAACGTGAGAGACAGGAGGGAGAGGATTGAGAAAAAGAGGAGGGGAAGAGTGAAAGAGAGGAAGGAGGAGAGGGGAGAGAGAAAGCGAGAGAGATAGAGAGAAAGAGAGAGGGGGAGAGTCAGAGCGTCACAGCTCTCAGTGGTGTTGGATGGGCAAGGCTGTCACTGCTTGTAATCATCAACGCTGGTCACAAGAGGCTGCCACACACACACTGTCACGCACCCACAATTGTACCCACACACACTGTCATGTACACATGCACACACAAACACACACATACAAAACCTCAAATTCCCCATCACAGAGCCTCACTATAATACACAGAGCTGAATGTTGCTGGAACCGAGACAGCAGAACAGACACGATATACGCAATCTTTCTGTAGACACAATCATTCTAGAAAATAGAATAACTCTTTCACACATATGACATTTCTCTTATAATAAGATACACGCCCATCTAACTCTTATTCTGTATTCTCACACACCCACATGCTTGCATACACATATGCAAGCGTACACACACACACACACACACACACACACACACACACACACACACACACACACACACACACACACACACACACACACACACACACACACACACACACACACACACACACACACACACACACACACACACACACACACACACACACACACACACACACACACACACACACAGCAGGGCAGCAGGCATCATGTCATGGTGTGTATTCTGTTCCGTTATTCCCCATTTCCTTGATCATGTACATGACACCCACACATCACCACAACCCTAACTCTATATCCCATCTACACAGATACGCCACACACCCACATAGATGCACATACAGTACGCACGCACAAAGCATACACACACACGAGCATGCACACACACTCACACACAGATTTAGAAGGGTGCACACTAACCCCCAATCCATCGCCGAACCACGGCCCTGAGAGCCGACAGCCCATTGCCACGGCAACGGATGAGCGCCAAGTCTGAGGTTTCCCTCTGTTCTAAAGAGGAGTTCGGTGAACGAGAGGAAGAGGAGGAGAAAGAGTGACGAAGTATTCAGCATAGATCCTTGTGCTCCAGCAGAGATCGAGAGAAAGATCACGCTCTCGCTCTCTCTCTATCTCGCTCTCCCTCCTTCGCGCTCTCTGTTTCTTCCTTGTTCTCTCTTTCTACTTCTCTCTCCTCCCTACCAGAGGCAGAGGCAGCCTCTGCTAAAATCCAGAGAGACAGAAACAGCTTCCACTGACACACAGAGGATCTCAGCACTCTCTTCTCCTCAGCTCTCTTTCCGCTCTCTCTCTTTCTCTCGCCCTCACACACACACAAGCTCGCATCCCTCTCTCAGCTGTCATTATACCCCCCCCTCTATCTATTACACTCTCTCTCCTTCCCTCTCTCTCCCTCCCTCCCGCTTTCCCTCCCTCCTTCTGTGCCAGCCTTGTGTTGAGGCTCCACCCCTTCTTGCATAGTAACCCGGCTGGAGTGTGAATGTATGCACGCACACACGCACTCTCACACACACACACACACACACACACACACACACACACACACACACACACACACACACACACACACACACACACACACACACACACACACACACACACACACACACACACACACACACACACTGTGATTGGTCACCTCTCACATGGTGAGACTAGGGGGTAGAGGACAGGAGAGGAGGGGTACCCTGCCCCCTCCCCCTGCAAAGTTTTCCTCTGTTGGAGGGAGATTCTTCTCTGTCTAATAGAGGTTCTCCCCCTCCCTCCCTCCCTCCCTCCCTCCCTCCCTCCCTCCCTCCCTCCCTCCCTCCCTCCCTCCCTCCCTCCCTCCCTCCCTCCCCTGTTCTTATGCTCTTATTTTGTCTCCCTCTCCATCTCCCTCCTTTCCTGCATAATTCTCTCCTTCTCTCTCCTGTATCTCCCCCTCTCGTTCTCTCTCTTCTGTATCTCCCCCTCTCTATTTCTCTCTCTCCTGTATCTCCCCCTATCTCTTTCTCTTTCTCCTGAATCTCCCCCTCTCTTTCTCCCTCTCCTGTATCTCCCCCTCTCTCTTACTCTCTCTCCTGTATCTTCCCCCCTCTCTTTTACTCTCTCTCCTGTATCTCCCCCCATCTCTTTCTCTCTCTCCTGTATCTCCCCCCTCTCTCTTACTCTCTCTCCTTTATCTTCCCCCCCTCTCTTACTCTCTCTCCTTTATCTTCCCCCTCTCTCTTACTCTCTCCTGTATCTCCCCCCTCTCTCTTTCTCTCTCCCCTGAATCTCCCACCCTCTCTCTCTCTCCTGAATCGCCCCCTCTCTTTCTCTCTCTCCTGTATCTTCCACTCTCTCTCATTCTCTCTCCCCCTGCTTCTAATATACAGTTATCCTCCTTGTTATCCCTCCCTCACCATGCTCACTCCCTCCTGCTCTCCCTCCCTCTTTCTCTCCCTCAGGTGCAGGAGTATGGCTGCAGAAGCTGTTTATTATGTACAGGCAACATGAGCTAGAGTGGGGAACCCTTTTCTCCCCAATTGAACATAGGAAGCAGCTCACATATGAACAACAATATTGTATGCAGTACCAGGACAGATATTGTATACATTATGTTGCTCCCGGATGTGTGCACGACACACCACACACACACACTCACTCTGAATAACCAGTTCACTGTAGCAGCGCTGCATGCTAATATGAACAGGCAGGCATGGAGATGACGGATGGATGAGAGAAGGAGTGATGATATAAATATGGAGAGATTGATAGATGAGAGATGGATGTAGGCTTGACTACATCTGACTCATCCTCTGTGGCCCCTCGCTGACTGTGTGTTGCCCTGGATACCAATGTCTGCTCGATGACTGAATGTAAACCTTGACTGTAAGGAAAGTGTGTGCTTATATGCACGTGAGTGTATGAATATGTGTGTGGGTGTCCAAAAATGTATTTTGAATTTGAGTGTGTGTGTCCTCCAGAAATGTCTGTGTTTAAGGTGCTGGCATTCTTGATTATGAGTGTGTGTGTGTGTGTGTGTGTGTGTGTGTGTGTGTGTGTGTGTGTGTGTGTGTGTGTGTGTGTGTGTGTGTGTGTGTGTGTGTGTGTGTGTGTGTGTGTGTGTGTGTGTGTGTGTGTGTGTGTGTGTGTGTGTAGGTGTGTGTGTAGGTGTGTGTGTGTGTGGTGAAGATTCCTGCAATTGATGCATGCCTTATAAATTCTGCCATTTATATGTTGATTTGTGGGGGTGTTAGGATGAGGAAAACAGAGAGAGGAGAGGAAGGAGCAGAGATATCCCCACCACACACACATTGTAAAACGTAACAAGTTCGAGTAACCCAAACCAAAGTATACCAGTGTTCAATACTTAAAGTAATAAAGTGAGTTCACCACCCATATGGTTATCTTTTTTAAGTAAACTGTTTTGTGTTTTATGTACTTTTTGACACTCATTTGTATTCTGAGTTATAACGACTGAAGTTACTTAAACATGAATCATTGTTGTAGAAACGGGTCCCTTTTACTTAAATGAAATCATTTTTGTGTAAGTAGTAGTTCTGACGAGTCATTTTCAGTGGTCATGTCTTAATGTTTAATATTGTTTTATGTATTCAACGATTTGTCACTTATAACCCACCTTAGCAGTCATTGCAGGATTCGGCATTCGTCTCTGTCGTTAAGAGTGGTGCTCGCGACCTTGATCTTGTTCTTCTTCTTTACATTTGTAATGGCATATCACAACCAACTGAAAGGTTCATACACCATCACTTACCGTTCTGGAGTGTGAGGCCGGCCACGGCCTCCCTATTCATCTATTTCTCGAATCCAGCCCTGTGTTTCCACCTGAATTCATTACACATTGTGACACAAAAAGGGAAGGGAAAAAGGGAAGAAATATTGCCCTGCCTACTAACCCCACATCCATTCAAATCTTACTGAAGCACAATCTTATCTTGGCTGTCGGGTAAAGACTGCATCAAAACTCAGTTGGACAGACAGTGTCTTCTCTGTTTCACTCCACTGGACACACACTGGTTGAAGCAATGTTGTTCCCGCGTCATTTAAACAAAATTAAGTTGACCCAACGTGAACAAGACATGGAATTGACTTCTATGCCCAGTGGGACCACGCTCTCCACCGGGTCTGCGTGGCACCAAACGGAGGGCATCACAGATGCACGACCTTGTTGATGGTGGGAATTGGTTGTCTCATTATTGAACGTCAATTATCTCCACGAATTTATATGCGTTCATCATGACTTCAAATTCTGAAGTTGAGAGAAATTGCAACAATGTAATTGTTCTATATCAGCACAAACCAGATATATATATATATATATTTTTTTAATCCAATACCAATGTGTCTGACAACTACTTTATTATTTTAAGTAAAGACGCAAAATATAATAAAATCTAGTAAGAACTACTTATTCAAATGTTAGATTGACTTTAAACTACTAAATAATTTTTACTTGTAAAAACTCAATAACTTGATATTAGCCAAACACAAATAAATAAAGTTGCATTTACTCAACAACATTACTCAAAAACATTTAAGTGATAAGATATATTATAGACTGAGTCTATTGACCATCGGGGATGCCTGAGTAGCCACTAATACATTTCTTTAAGGAGGCAGGCAGGTATGTTTTACTGTGCACACACGCACTCACACACGCACGCACGCACGCACACACGCACGCACGCACACACACACACACACACACACACACACACACACACACACACACACACACACACACACACACACACACATTTGTGTCTGATCACAGAGTATAGTCTACCACTATATGAGGCAAAATACCCATAAAAACTAGCGGTCGGAAATGGTTCCAATTTTTTTTTCTACTATTCATATCATCCAGAAATACTACATATCCGGGCTGTGTTTCGTGTAGGCTTACCCTGCCTTGACATTTTGATAACAGAGTAAATCTCTCTCGGACAAGGTGACTTTTATCAATATACAGTGGGGCAAAAAAGTATTTAGTCAGCCACCAATTGTGCAAGTTCTCCCACTTAAAAAGATGAGAGAGGCCTGTAATTTTCATCATAGGTACACTTCAACTATGACAGACAAAATTAATGAATTTATTAGCAAATTATGGTGGAAAATAAGTATTTTGTCAATAACTAAAGTTTATCTCAATACTTTGTTATATACCCTTTGTTGGCAAAGACAGAGGTCAAACGTTTTCTGTAAGTCATCACAAGGTTTTCACACACTGTTGCTGGTATTTTGGCCCATTCCTCCATGCAGATCTCCTCTAGAGCAGTGATGTTTTGGGGCTGTTGCTGGGCAACGTGGACTTTCAACTCCCTCCAAAGATTTCAGTTTGCTAGTGATGTCTAAGCCGAGGAACTAGAAGCTTTCCACCTTCTCCACTGCAGTCCCCTCAATGTGGATGGGGGGTGCTCCCTCTGCTGTTTCCTGAAGTCCACGATCAGCTCCTTTGTTTTGTTGATGTTGAGTGAGAGGTTTTGTATTGGACCTTTATAGATGCAGACCCGAAGACATTCAAGCAGCATTTTGAGAGAAAGTATCCCAAGTCTCCGATGGTCCCGGTAACGGTTAACGTGCAGGTCTAATCGACCACACACTCAAATGGAGCTACAGCTGGGGTTAAGATTCTTCCATCATTTACACACAGTAGACATAGTGTAAACCACCATGTCAACCAAATGCTGTCCTCAATGCTTAAGTTGTATTGTCTATGGCTCAGTTTGTGGAAACACTGTGATCGCTCATCATCTTTAATGACAAACCCTCTCTCTAGCTACCCTTTATTCCACACTATGCCTTTTATGCCCTATGGTCCCTCAACTTCAGACACTTTGGAACTCTCTATCTTATTTGTATTTTTATTCATTGATTTATTTCACCTTTATTTAACCAGGTAGGCAAGTTGAGAACAAGTTCTCATTTACAATTGCGACCTGGCCAAGATAAAGCAAAGCAGTTCGACACATACAACAACACAGAGTTACACACGGAGTAAAACAAACATACAGTCAATAATACAATAGAAAAATAAGTATATATGCAATGTGAGCAAATGAGGTGAGATAGCTAAAGGCAAAAAAAAAAGGCCATGGTGGCGAAGTAAATACAATATAGCAAGTAAAACACTGGAATGGTAGATTTGCAGTGGAAGAATGTGCAAAGTAGAAATAATGGGGTGCAAAGGAACAAAATAAATAAATAAATACAGTAGGGGAAGAGGTAGTTGTTTGGGCTAAATTATAGATGGGCTATGTACAGGTGCAGTAATCTGTGAGCTGCTCTGACAGCTGGTGCTTAAAGCTAGTGAGGGAGATAAGTGTTTCCAGTTTCAGAGATTTTTGTAGTTCGTTCCAGTCATTGGCAGCAGAGAAATGGAAGGAGAGGCGGCCAAAGGAGGAATTGGTTTTGGGGTTGACCAGAGATATACCTGCTGGAGCGCGTGCTACAGGTGGGTGCTGCTATGGTGACCAGCGAGCTGAGATAAGGGGGGACTTTACCTAGCAAGGTCTTGTCCGAGAGAGATTTACACGGATATCAAAACGTCATGCCAGGGTAAGCCTACACAAAACACATCCCTTATTTGAAGTGTTTCTAAAATCCGAAATGTATATAATGAATTGTGAAAAAACGATTGGAAACATTTCCATGTTTGACCACCAGGTTTTATGGGTATTGTGATGTGTCCACTGTGGGGCTCAAGTAGTATACATTTGAACTTCTTGCCTCTTCCTGCTGGAATTAATTTAGTTAGGTATAGGACTCCAAATATTAGTACAGAGAAATAGCATACACATGTTATGTTAGTTCATGTTATAGCATGCTATCTTTTAAAATAATTATTCCCCTAAAATAAATTGTATTATAAATATTGACCAGAGCAGTCCCAAAGTGAAATAATGAAATTATAACCAAGCAAGCCGACATTATAAACAAGCAAGCCCTGTTAAGGCTAAGAGGACTGGACGCTTGCTGAGTCCCTTCAGCATGACCTCCTAAATGTGTTTTCTGCTTTGCTTTGGCACTGGTTAGGCTGAAACAACGCTGCCTGGTCTGGCCTCTCCTCTATCTGCACAGGGACGCCACACTGAGCAACCCCTAATGAGGTTGGTGTGTATCATCAGGGTCAGCACCCAGCCTCATCCCTCTCTTTTCGACTAGGGAGGTAGAGGGAGGATGAGGGGGGCCGGCGAGGATAAGAGAGGGCAAGGGACGGATGAAGAAGGATATGAAGGATGAAGGAGGATGAGGAGGAAGGAGATCGAGGGAGGAAGGACAGGGTGGATGAGGAAGAGAGAGTCTGAGGGGAGGGAGAGGATGGTGAAGATGGACAAAGGGCCTGGGTTCACCCTGAGGCTGAGGAAAGGAGTCACACAGAGACAAGGCGGAACAATATAAAACAAGCCACGACAAGCAAATATGAGAGATGAGAGGCATTCACTTAAATATCACTTGCATAGCCATACCCATCTCTCGCTCTGTTTGCATCCGAGGAATTTGAATAGTTTTCTCTGAAGAGACAAATATCAGCAAATGACAAAGGAAACGTCCTCCATCATATATGGAATACACTGATTGTTTCTGTTTCTTTACTTTTCTACACGTCTTGTCATGTATCCCTGTTGTAACTGCATAATGTGTGCAGTAAACAGTTCAGTACTCAGCTCTGAACAGGTATAGCCTAGCGGTTAAGAGCATTGGGCCAGTAACTGAAAGATCGCTGGTTCAAATCCCTGTGCCGGCAAGGTGGAAAAAGTTGCCCTTCATCAAGGCAGTTAACCCCCAACAACAACTGCTACTTGGGTGCTGATGATGTTAATTAAGGCAGCCCCCTGCACCTCTCTGATTTCAAGGGGGTTTGGTTAAGTTTTATATTTTACTAGGCAAGTCAGTTAAGAACAAATTCTTATTTTCAATGACAGACTAGGAACAGTGGGGCAGAACGATAGACGATCCCCTGCCTGTTCAGGGGCAGAACGATAGATTTGCACCTTGTCAGCTCGGGGATTTGAACTTGCAACCCTCCGGTTACTAGTCCAACGCTCTAACCACTAGGCTACCCTGCGGAAGACACATTTCAGTTGAAGGCATTCAGTTGTGCAACTGACTGTGTATCCCCTTTCATGTCTACCAACTCCCCCTGGTCGCTACGATATGCTATTCACATTACTGTACCCACATTCTCTTGGGCATTATCACTCTATTGTGCTGAACACAACCACCCCCAATGCACCCTTGGTTTCACTGTCTGTTTGATTAGGTGAGAGTTTAGCGGTGATATTATTATGCTAATAAGAATCCCCTTCACCTGCAACCATTACCCAATGACGTGAGAATCAGCCGTTGACGCAGTGAAACTTCCTCCAATCAACAGCCACCTATCATCTGAAGCATCGTCAATGGTCACTAACGATCATTCCAGTTTTCTGCCAGGCTACAATTAATCAAGTCAAATAGGCATTAGGAGTCAGCATGACAATTGATTAAATGTCTCTCCATGAAGAACTGGGTCTGTGTAGGCAGCATCTCAACAGTTTCGTCCATATTGCTTTCACATATCCAGTCTCATGTGCAGGGGACAACTATTCCGACTGAAATTGTGATTTTGGCAAAGTCTTGACCAGAGCAGAATACGTTTGTTTATCTACGTTTCACATTGACACAGAGAACCTGCCTGCTCATCTCTCAGACTTAAGGTTTCATGGCACCATTCCCTGGTCTGGAAGAAGTCTTACCATTAGTAAGGAGCCATCAGGAAGGAGAGGAGAGCACTGTAAACACACCACCTCAGAAAAGGCTCATGTCATTTATTTATTCACTCCCTTTTCCCAGAACTCTCCACTCACTAACGAGAGCAACACAGATCTGCACTTTCCAGGAGCTTGTCTCAAATATTCTTACTTGGCACACACACACACACACACACACACACACACACACACACACACACACACACACACACACACACACACACACACACACACACACACACACACACACACACACACACACACACACACACACACACACACACACACACACACACACACACACACACACACACACAGGTCTGTTTGAAAAGCTCTCTTGCGTTTGCAATCTTTTCCTCAACACTGTCAATTGGTGTTACACATACATCGTCCTCCACTCCACCCGCAGATACAGAGAGCCCAGTCTGGGGTTTAAATCACTGTACTGGTGGCACAATACCTGGAAACACGCTGCCACCTTCTCCTGTTCCGCCATTTCGTTTTTTTTTAATCCCTTTGGTACTATTTTCACAAGGATTTGGTCAAATTTCACAAAACTCAAAACAGATCATCAAAAAGGCTGTTTTTTCAAAACTCTAAGCATAATTTTCAATTGACTAAGTTCAACACACAAAATCCCACAGTAACCTTTTCACCAAACCTCATCAGTGTTTCATCTAGAAATACCTTTCCTATAAAGTAATTGCAATGCTCACAATAGTTTTCCTATGATTCTCTTCTCGTTTGTTTAAATACATTTGACCATCACTTAATTCAACTGCTCTTTAACGGTTAATCACTTAAATCAAATCAAATTTTATTTGCCACACGCGCTGAATACGACAGGTGTACCTTACAGTGAAATGCTTACTTACAAGCCCTTAACCAACAATGCTTTAAGAAGTTAAGAAGAAAAACGTGTTAAGTGAAAAATGGATAAGTAAAAAAAAAAATGAAAATAAGAGTAACAAATAACTAAGCAGCAGCGGTAAAATAGCAATAGCGAGGCTGTATACAGGGGGTACCGGTACAGAGTCAATGTAAAAAATGGGCACCGGTTAGTCGATGTAACTGAGGTAATATGTACATGTGGGTAGAGTTAAAGTGACCATGCATAGATAATAAACAGAGTAGCAGCAGCATAAAATAGGGATCTGGGTAGCCCTCTGATTAGCTGTTCAGGAGTCTTATGGCTTGTGGGTAGAAGCTGTTAAGAAACCTTTTGGGCCTAGACTTGGCGCTCCGGTACCGCTAGTAGCAGAGAGAACAGTCTATGACTGGGGTGGCTGGGGTCTTTGACAATTTTTAGGGCCTTCCTCTGACACCACCTGGTATAGAGATCCTGGAATGGCGGAAAGCTTGGCCCCAGTAATATACTGGGCCGTACGCGTCGCCCTCTGTAGTGCCTTGCGGTCGGAGGCCGAGCAGTTGCCATAGCAGGCAGTGACGCAACCAATACTCTCGATGGTGCAGCTGTAGGACCTTTTGAGGATCTGAGGACACATGCCAAATCTTTTCAGTCTCCTGAGGGAGAATAGGCTTCGTTGTGCCCTCTTCATGACTTTCTTAGTCTGTTTGGACCATGATAGTTTGTTGGTGGACACCAAGGTCGACACCAAGTAACTTGAAGTTCTCAACCTGCTCTACTGCACGGGGGCCCCCGTGTTGAGGATCAGCGTAGCAGATGTTTTGTTACCTACCCTTACCATCTGGGGGCGGCCCGTCAGGAAGTCCAGGATCCAGTTGCAGAGGGAGGTGTTTAGTCCAAGAGTTGCAGACGGAGGTGTAACCGTTTGGTAGACCAATATATTTTAAACTGGTTTGTGTACTATATACGGATTTTGAGAACTACAGAAAAAAAGGTGAGTTTGTAAAGTATAAACATCTCAATTACATATATCGTACATGATAACCATACATAATAAAAAGTCATCATTGCTAATTGATTTCACATAGTGGTAACTACAATTGGTCACCATATAAAAGGGTGTTTGCTGGATAAACAGCAAGGGAGACGAAGAAATCAAAGAGCCTGTGGCAAAGGTGCCCGTCAGAGAGGTGGTCATGGGCCCCATCAAAGAGGTGGACATCAGACTGAGGGAGGCAGATGGCAGGGAACTGTTGTGTTTTATGATGTCCGGGCCATCGTAGATGACCATGCCTTACCATGGCAGCGGCAGCCAGATTAGTTCACCCAAATCTGAAAAGATCAACTGTCAATTCGATCATGAGAACATTTCGTCAAGAAAAACCGGTAAGTCTGCAGGATATGCACTATGCTTTACCATTACATTTACATTAAATTACATTTATAATACATGTAAATTCACAGAATATGTTACAGTATTCTTACCGTATGATCTATTGACAGTATACTATGTTCCACCCTCAGAATTGACAGAGGACCCCATGGTGGTAACCGTGGCCATGGGCTGACAGTGGCCGTGTACTTGTGAACCATCACAAGTATATCTTTGTTGATGAAGTGGGCTTCAACCTGAACAAAACTGGACACCGTGAGCAGAACATCATCGGCCCACACTCTCCTTTCCTCAACCCTATTGAGGAATGTTTTTCGGCATGAAGCTGAGTACGATCACCATTCCAATGAGCGTGCCACCCTCCTTCTGGCCATGTATGAGGCATGCGCCGACTTCAATGCAGACCAATGTCAAGCTTGGATTCGCTTTGCCAAAAGTTTTTTCCCGCGGTGCATGAACAATGAGGCCAAATGCACAAGACAGGCTTGATGCAAATTAATGCGTGCTAAACGTTGTTTTATTGTCATTCATTTAATTTGTTACATCTCATTACAGACAGTACACCTATGTTGCAATTATATCTGAAAATGTAATGTTTTTTGTTTTGCACGAATGATTGTAGAGGATGTCTTCATTGATCAGACCTTTGACTACACATTGGATAGATATTATGGAAATTATAGGTTTTCTGTCAATTTTATTGGGTAATGTAAGTCTATTGCCTAATGTGAAAACTGTGTAATCGACTGTAATTTACAGGACTGGAGCGTATTACTTTCAGCACTTCTAAGGGTGATTTGAAACACGTATCTTGCATTGTTTGCTATTGGATTAACTGGTAGTTAAAACGACTAAATTGAAAAGATATCGGTATGTTGTGTTTTGGTGATTAAACCAATGTTCTCATTACATTTCACAATAAACTTAGATTTTGAATCAATGGTTGTGTGGTGAGAGATGTCTTACAATCCAAATGAATGCACAAGGACAGGTTTTGAATGAAAGACTGGCTGCATTACAAGTGTGACAAGTTTGGCATTTTGTACTAACAGTTGTGAAAATATATCACATGTGAAAATAGTAGCAAAGCAAAAAAAAAAATAATAATAATAATTTCAAATCAGACTGCATCCTACTGTACAGTACAGTACACAATTGCTCACTTCTTGGCGACACTCAACTTGATACTCAACTACATTAAACACATGCATATGAGATTTTTTTTTGTAGTGATCATGGTAATAAAATACAATGCAACACACAATTGGAGCTAAGGAATTAGTCATCTTTGTTTGGAGAAAGCAAAACGTGATCTAAACCAGGGATGGGCAACTTTGATGGGGGCTGGGCCACAAAAAATCTGAACTCATCATGGAGGTCCGCAGTGGCTCACGGGTCTGTGTATGCACATCGATACCTACACATGCAGTCAGAGCCAGCTCGAGCCTTTTGTGGGCCTTAAGCGAAATTCTACGTTTTAGAGCAAATATCCTTCAATGGTGTCACGGTTTTCATATGGTGAAGGAGTCGGACCAAACTGCAGCGTGTCGATTGCGATCCATGTTTATTTAGACAAACGTAAACACGACTAAACACGAACACTACAAAACAATAAACGAAACGAAAACCGAAAACAGCCTATACATGTGTCAACTAACATCGAACAAGGACATCAAGACACTCAGGACAATCACCCACAATACAACCAAAGAATATGGCTGCCTAAATATGGTTCCCAATCAGAGACAACGATAAACACCTGCCTCTGATTGAGAACCACTTCAGACAGCCATAGACTTTCCTAGAACACCCCACTAAGCTACAACCCCACTAAGCTACACACCACATACAAAAACCCATGTCACACCCTGGCCTGACCAAATACATGAAGAAAAACACAAAATGCTTTGACCAGGGCGTGACAGAACCCCCTCCCTAAGGTGCGGACTCCCGAACGCACCTCAAAACAATAGGGAGGGTCTGGGTGGGCGTCTGTCCATGGTGGCGGCTCCGGCGCGGGACGTGGACCCCACTCAGTCAATGTCTCAGTCCCTTCTCCTCGCGTCCCTGGATTGTCCACCCTCGCCGCCGACCATGGCCTAGTAGTCCTCACCCAGAACCCCACTGGACTGAGGAGCAGATCAGGACTGAAGGGCAGCTCGGGACTGAGGCAGCTCGGGACTGAGGGAAGCTCGGGAGTGAGGAAAGCTCGGGAGGAGAGAAAGCTCGGGAGTGAGAGAAAGCTCGGGAGTGAGAGAAAGCTCGGGAGTGAGAGAAAGCTCAGGAGTGAGAGGAAGCTCAGGAGTGAGAGAAGGCTCAGGAATGAGAGGAAGCTCAGGAGTGAGAGGAAGCTCAGGAGTGAGAGAAGGCTCAGGAATGAGAGGAAGCTCAGGAGTGAGAGGAAGCTCAGGCAGGTTGATGGATCTACCAGATCCTGGCTGGCTGGTGGTTCCGGCAGATCCTGGCTGACTGGCAGATCCTAGCTGACTGGCAGATCCTGGCTGACTGGCAGATCCTGGCTGACTGGCGGATCTGGCAGATCCTGGCTGACTGGCGGATCTGGCAGATCCTGGCTGACTGGCGGATCCTGGCTGACTGGTAGATCCTGGCTGACTGGCGGATCCTGGCTGACTGGCAGATCCTGGCTGACTGGCAGATCCTGGCTGACTGGCGGATCCTGGCTGACTGGCGGATCCTGGCTGACTGGCAGTTCTGGCGGATCCTGGCAGACTGGCGAATTCTGGCAGACTGGCAGATCCTGGCCGACTGGCGGATCCTGGCCGACTGGCAGTTCTGGCGGATCCTGGCAGACTGGCGGATCCTGGCTGACTGGCAGATCCTGGCTGACTGGCAGATCCTGGCTGACTGGCAGATCCTGGCTGACTGGCGGATCTGGCTGCTCCACGCTGACTGGCGGCTCTGGCTGCTCCATGTGGGCTGACAGCTCTGGCGGCTTCTTACAGACTGGCAGCTCCTTGCAGACTGACAGCTCCTTACAGACTGACAGCCCTGGCTGCTCTATGCAGGCTGACAGCTCTGGCTGCTCCATGTAGACTGGAAGCTCTGGCTGCTCTATGCAGGCTGACAGCTCCTTGCAGACTGGCAGCTCCTTGCAGACTGGCAGCTCCTTGCAGACTGACAGCTCCTTGCAGACTGACAGCTCCTTGCAGACTGGAAGCTCCTTGCAGACTGGAAGCTCCTTGCAGACTGGCAGCTCCTTTCAGACTGACAGCTCCTTGCAGACTGACAGCTCTGGCTGCTTCATACAGACTGACAGCTCCTTGCAGACTGGCAGCTCCTTGCAGACTGGCAGCTCCTTGCAGACTGGCAGCTCCTTGCAGACTGACAGCTCCTTGCAGACTGACAGCTCCTTGCAGACTGGCAGCTCATTGCAGACTGGCCGCTCCTTGCAGACTGACAGCTCCTTGCAGACTGACAGCTCTGGCTGCTTCATGCAGACTGACAGCTCTGGCTGCTCCATGTAGACTGACAGCTCTGACTGCTCCATGCAGGCTGGCAGCTCTGACTGCTTCATGCAGACTGACAGCTCTGGCTGCTTCATGCAGACTGGCAGCTCCTTGCAGACTGACAGCTCTGACTGCTCCATGCAGGCTGACAGCTCTGACTGCTCCGAACAGACAGGAGACTCCGGTAGCGCAGGAGAGGAGAAAGGCTCCGACAGCGCAGGAGACTCCGGCAGCAGCGCCGGACAGGCGGGAGACTCCGGCAGCAGCGCCGGACAGGCGGGAGACTCCGGCAGCAGCGCCGGACAGGCGGGAGACTCCGGCAGCAGCGCCGGACAGGCGGGAGACTCCGGTAGCGCAGGAGAGGAGAAAGGCTCCGACAGCGCAGGAGACTCCGGCAGCAGCGCCGGACAGGCGGGAGACTCCGGCAGCAGCGCCGGACAGGCGGGAGACTCTGACAGCTCCTTGTCGAACTGCTATGCTTTCTTGGCCAGGTCGCAGTTGCAAATGAGAACTTGTTCTCAACTAGCCTACCTGGTTAAATAAAGGTTAAATAAAAAAATAATAATTCAACCATGTTTACTACAAGTTAGATAGCTGTCTGCATTGAACCTGTAGAGCAAGTTTGCAATTTTAAAACAAATTTCCTGCAATTCTACCCATTTTGCCATGGGGTGGAGAGGAATGTTTACTGTTTCAAAGCTAATTTCCTGCAATTCTACACATTTAGCCGAAATGGCTAATTGAGTGACTGTCAGCGACTAAGATCACAAGAGAAAAACTGCTGATGCACAACCAAATTTCGAAATTGCACCTTGTATATTCACTTATTCTGGCTCTCAATGAACAGTAAGTACATTGATCCGCGGCTTGCCCATCCCTGATCTAAACCCACAGGATCAGAAATGTAAATATTAAGCCTGTGGGGTTGAACTCTTCAATTTGCAATGGACCAGAAACCAGCCATGCCCTTATCCTGTGAGAAGACCAATAGAATTTTGATTGAAAAGCTGAGCTTCTCTCACATGGCTGAGCTTCTCTCTCATGGCTGAGTGCAACACATATTTCTTAGAGAAATACACACATAGAGGTGGGAGGGAGGGAGATAGTGTGTGTGTGTGTGAGAGAGAGAAGTAGAGAGAGAGGCAGAGAAAGATTGAAGGGAGGGAGAAAGAAAGAAACAGAAGCTGAGAGGGAAGAAGAGCGGGAGAGAGGAACAGAGAAAAAGAGGCAGAGAGAACGAGAAAGAGAGATATGTCGTGGGTGGCAAACACGACGGGGCTTGAGGGAGATGTCAACTCTCATCAGATGAGCTAGGAGAAGTGCTAAGGGGTGTGTGAGTATGCTTTCATGTGTGGGTGTGTATGTGAATGCTTATGTCCATGCATTTGTGCATGTGTGTATGTGAGTGCTTATATGTGCGTGGCTCTGTGAATATATGTGTGAGTACGTGTATGCGTGTGCGTGTGTGTGTGTGTGTGTGTGTGTGTGTGTGTGTGTGTGTGTGTGTGTGTGTGTGTGTGTGTGTGTGTGTGTGTGTGTGTGTGTGTGTGTGTGTGTGTGTGTGTGTCCATGTGCATGTGTGTATATATGTGTGGGTAAAGCCCGTGACCATGCCATAATGTGTGAGAGCAGACATCACCTGAGGCTCCAGAGTACGGAGTCAGCCTCCACCTGTAGGTGGCTCCATGCTGCCCACACAGCGCGGGTATCAAAGGTCACTCAATCAGAACAGGAAGTGGCCCTGAGGCAGCAGGAATTCATGCATAGTACACAACACATGGGTAGCATGAGTTCCTGAATTATAGGCAATACAAGCACAAACACACCTGATTCAACTAATCAGACAGGAATGATCCTAAATCTGTGGCTACAGGCTACTTCTACCTGCAGCTGTGTTCCACTTCCAATAGACCAACATGCAAAGCAAGAGAAAAGTCCCATTAGCATGGTTGGTTCCATTAGTTCATTTAGCATCAAACAGGACACATTTTTGTCTCTCTCTGTAGAGTTCAGAACTGAGTATGGGTGGGGAGAGTGGGGTCCTGAGGGCCAGATGGCTTGCTAGGAGTCAGTCCACTGTGATGACCCTGACTCTATCCATCTGTCCATCACACTCCAACACAGCCTCTCTGTCCTCAGGCATCTATCACTACATGCCTACATGTACCGTACAATATGAACAGTATTTCTTCCTTTTCCTTTCCACTTTCATTTGTAAAGTGTGTGGAGATCCTTTCAATACTTTTTGAATACGTTAGGATTTGATTTCGAATGCCATTGATGATTGGAATGCCCTGTTTTCACAAGCCATCCAGCCAATGTCCGAGTCTGTCACCGGAGAGCAGATCCTCAGCTCCAGGAACATTCCCAGGCAGCACATTTATTAGAGACATGATTGATACAGTAATAAGTTGGTTAGGACGTGTGTGACTAGTTTGAGGCAGGAGAGACTTTTCACAGCTTTCATACACTTGACAAGTGATATAGTACCTTTCATGTATAAAGTAATCAAATGGGATTTCTGAGCAAAACTGCTTAAACTTAAGAGATACAGACTGGAGTCATACAAGGTATTTGGCGTGGACTTATTATAACATGCTGCAGTTATCATATACCGCTCTGAATAAAAGAAATAGAAGGATATTCAGATTTCCTATTTTACAAAAAAAAAAGGCAATCATACATGCAGCCATTTGCATTCACACACCCAGCTACAAACACACACAAAATGAGAGGAATAAACTACACATACGGAATGCAAAGTTGCAAGAAAATCAACAGCAGATCACATCAAAAAGGGGGAAAAAAAGAAAGAAAACTCCCGCTTTTGGCTGAAAATCATTCTGGTGTTGCCATGGTGAGGGGGTTCTGTGCTTGAAGCCTTCCATTACTGCGACAGTGACATCATCCCATCCAAATATAGCATAACATTTAGGAAGGGTGTCATAATACCCTCAGGAAACATCATGGGCTTATGCTGAAACACTAACTGACGATCCCTTCTAGATGGACCATGGAGAGGGGCTGGAGTCTAGCCAGGCCAGGGGTCACTCTGTTACAGTATCTATGGTCATTGTCTGGTCGAGACAGGCAACAACATCAGAGGTGTCATAACCATTGAAGCTGAGCAACCAATTACCTCCCTCACTTTCATACAAGTTTTAAGACAAATTGCCCCTTGTATATTCTTCTATTCTGGCTCTCAACAAACAATAAGTACATTGATCCGCGGCTCTACAAAAGGGGGGCCACCAGTTGCCCATCCCTGATCTAAACCCACAGGATCAGAACTGTAAATATTAAGCCGGTGGGGTTGAACTCTTCAATTTGCAATGGACCAGAAACCAGCCATGCCCTTACCTGCGAGAAGACCAATCACATACACACAACCTCAGGAGCTGCTGTGGCCTTTGCTGTGTGAGCATAAATGCTAAAGTTCATTTGCTATTCAGACAAGCAGGTCAAGCATGTGGTTGTGGCATTTAAGCAACAGGCAGTCGGCCACAAGAGAAAATACATCTCAGTGGCTCTGGAGAACTAGATATGGATCTTGTCCCCCATTACTACCCCACCCCACCCCACCAAAATAAATCTAACCGGAACACCATGATACTAATAGCCAGGTCAAAAGGCCCAGGAGGACAAAGAGCAAACCAGATGGCAAATACCAGAAAGTGTTTGATCTGAGGCCTTACTGCTCCTGTTGAGAATGGATTTGTCATATAGCCAACATGTTCACATTGTGTTTTCTAAAATATAAGCTAATATGTTTTTTCAGACTGACGACTCACTACGCTGCGGTCTACACTGACTACAGTTCACTGACGGGTAAAACTGCACAATTCTATTTGAATTCCCAACCACCAGATGTCACTGAAGTAGCACCAGCGGAACGGAATCACAATGCCACACACTTGAACGCTGTGATTGAACAGTTTGTCCCCCGCAGTCGAGAAAGTATTTAACCACATAAAACTGTATTGGCATTGATTCAATTAAATATGTTGTGTTTAATAATTGGATGCATACTTGGGATTAATGTGTTTGTCAATAACAGTGTGTTCATTTCACTTGGCTGAAGGGGATCGAATAACTTCTCTCGCAGCTTTTCTTCCTGGTGTAGCGTGTTTACTTTACTGTATCTGCAAAGTTTAAACAATAACTATTTTGTCATCAAAACTATTTTGAGTTGATGTCAATTGTTGTTAAATACGGTAGTTAGTGTAGTGGAAAAACCATAAACGAGAAAAACATAAATGTTCTCGTTTGAAATTTACGGTAAGGGGTGTTTTTATCGTACTGTCGTCACAAATACTTTTAGAGCAGGGTTTGACGTCAGTTTCTATATTTGGTGTTGGACGGAACCCTATTTGCATGTTAATCCCACCACGCTCTCGGATTGTTTTCCACGATGTGAACCAATCACATCGCACAGTGTGTGCGCTTTCTCTGTGAATCCCATTGGTTAAAATGCCAATCACTCAAAAAGGGTACTTGAGTAACGTCATCCATTCTCTGTCCCTTGATAAAAAGAGGCCACAAGACGTAATGTAAGCACAAAGAGAACTTGGAAGTGCTGTTTGAGAGGCCACAGCATCAAGCGAAACATTTTTTTTGGATAAAGAATGCTGATTGTTACGTTGGCCAGAGCCAACTTGATGCGTTGATATTACTGCTTCTGATTTGAAGATTCCATTTACTGAAGGATTCGCCCTGGACTGGAGTGAGGCCCGCATAGCTTTTTCAGCTAGCTAGCCAACGTTAGTTTACGGTACCCCTGCCTCACACTGCATTCCTGACGAAAAAACGTCTTATTTTCTACGAGCTGAAGTAACTATTTTTTTTGCGGGCAAAATGAACCAAGCATACTCTTCTAGAAGTGAAATAGGCCCCGAAGTAACGGCCGCAGCAACCTTTGTTTCCAGGCTATTGAGAACAAGAGGCTTCCTGAGCGAACACCAACTCCATGATTTCAGAGATTGTCTTCAACAGTCATTATCAGGTAATTTGGTTAGCCATTTCCTACAGAAATATATTTGCTCGGTACTAAAGTTCATGTCGAAATGGCTTCCCATACAAACTGGTTGCTTGTTTACTAGCGTCAACCTAGCTAACGTTAGCTAGCCTTTGTCTGTTCAACTGACTGTTAGCTAGCGAACGTTCGCTTTCTGTCTTGTTTTATCGATATAATACTTAATTTCAGCCAAATGCTCTACCTATATTAGATCATGTTGAAATACAATACCAACCTGTTGCTTAAATGTCTTTTTCACGATGTTTAGTCGAATGGCTTTGCTATTTTTGCAAGGCAGCAAGTTCTCGTTAGCCTAGGTAAGCTTGTCTCGAGACTATACTAGTAATTAGGCCCAATCGGATCGACCAACTGTCTATTCTCGAGCATAGCTATATTTGGGGCGGCGAGCGATGTCGGCAAAAGTTGATGGGGTGTAGTATCCCATATCAGTAATTCAAACTCATTCAAAAGAGGTTGTCTTGTCTATTGCTAGCATCAGCTGTTTTATTGTCTGGGGCTTTGTTTTCAAAGCAGCACGTTGACTTCTAATTTCGTGTCTGTCTGAACATTTTCTCTTCACAGAGCACTACCAGAACCACTGGTTCCCTGACAGACCACAGAAGGGCTCTGGCTACCGCTGCATCAGAATGAATCATGAAATGGACCCAATCATTGGCAGGGCTGCTGGTCGGATTGGACTTACTAGCGATCAGCTCTTTGCCCTCCTTCCCCGGGAGCTGACACTCTGGGTGGACCCTTTTGAGGTCTCTTACCGCATTGGGGAGGATGGCTCCATTTGTGTCCTCTATGAGGCAGAGTCCCTAGCGCCCGCAGCAGCCCCTAGCCCTGACCCCACACACAACTGCAAGAATCAGTTTCTGATCGGTGGCCGCACTAGCCCTCCGAAGAACTACCTGATGACTGTCTCGAGCTAGTGTGGTTCAGGCACTACCGCGACGCCAAACCGCATCGGTGTGAAGGCCATCGACCACCCACAGTGATCCTTTTTGTATTTTCATTTCATAGTGTTTCCCCCTATTAAATTAACTTGATTGCTTATTTAATTGAATTTGCGTATTCTAAAAGCACCTGGTATTTGTTAGAGCGTTGGGTAGCACTTTTGAATGTTTGACTACCAGCCCATAGGCTCTAATTGCACTGCTGGGACTCTCAGTATGTAGTGTGCTTATGTGCTGTGGTATTAGCACACTACATGCAAGCATGGTCTCTGTTAAGTGTAAACACATCTCTGGGATTCTGATGCTAGTTTCTCATGGTGTAATAATACTTCATGCCACTTCCCACAAATGTAAACTAAAACAATCTTATAACTGGAGTCAAGTATTTGTTCAGTAACCTATACATTTACAAAAAGGTGGTTTTATAATTCAGTTCACTGCTGGTTTGTAATCTCACGGGACCACGTCACCAATATGTGCCCTGAAATCAAAGACTCAAGAAAAAATGTCTGACTTCCCAGTTGCAAAAAAAGCTGCCTCTAAAAGGGTTTTACTGCCTCAATGTGACGTCTGCTGCCCAAACACCTTTGAGGAATACTGCCTAACTTTCAGATTATTTTTTTCACAATAGTCAGTGTTAAGAAAAATTGGAGTATGTCAATCTCTCAACAAAAGGCAAACTCATTTCACACCTCTTGCATCCCAGTAGACATAACATTAATAATTTAAAATGGCTTATGCTGTCAACATGTTCAAAAAGGGGTTAGGATTTTAATATTTCACTATTGTGAATTTTTGTTGTTGGGAAGTCTTCTGTTATCCCCCCCCAGGTAGAATAAGCTGTGAGGTGGTTGTTGGCGTCATTTTAACGTCTAGCACTGCCAGGTAGTGTGGTGCTCTCAGCCCTCTGTAGCATCCTCTTCTTCCTACCGAGCTGTTGAGCAGCTCACCATTGCTTACTGTTCTAGACAGGGGAAGGATATAGTTTGTAAGCTATTTGAAGCACAGTAAGCATTTAAAGTAACTATTTTAAATGACTTGTGCATCTATAAATATTTGTACAGTTTGTCACAATTTTATTACAATAAACCTTTATGAATTCACATTGTCTCTTGCTGTGGTCGGTTTCAATTTACATTTGAGTGTCCCTAATCAACACAGCTTTGCACCTGTAGCACATTGTAAGTGATCTATTCCTTTTGTGACCCAAGAGAACCTGTCAACATTACGCTTTCAATTTACGAACAAAGTTCGTAGTTACGAACAAAGTCAAAGTTACGAACAAAGTCTTTACAATGATGGAGAAACCCGAGTAACGCTGGGCCAATTGTGTGCCGCAATATGGGGCTCCCAACCATGGCTGGCTGTGATACAGCCTGGATTTGGACCAGACAGACCTTTTGCACTGAGGATGCCCCCGCCTCTGCTCTCAGTCCATGTGTTGCTCTGAAAGGCTTGTGTAGTATTTGGTTAAAAAAAAACAGCACCTAACCATAGGGCAGGACCATTATACCCTTCTGCTCCTTTCAGGTCTAGTTGGCATGAGTGGCCTTGGGGTTTGTATGATTGGTGCGTTAATCACTTTCTGTGTTCACTCTCAGGACCAGGCCTGTCTGTACCGCCAGCACTGGCTTGGCTTAAGGGCACACCTGTGTCTGGACATGCTCTACACCAGCCACAGAGGGATCTATCGGCAGTTTCCTGGATGTAGTCATTGGGTAGAATGTCTTTTTAATATACATTTCTATTGGACAAATTCGGGTATGTCCTTAAGAAACCAACTGAATCTGCTTAATGACTACGCCTCTGTGTCCTGGGAGAATGTGTCAAGTTACATTATGAACCCAGCCTCTGTTTGTGCAGGCTTAATTTCTGTCAAACCCTTCGAGGCTGTTTGTGTGAACATGCACATTTGTTAGAAAGTGGCAGTCTTGAATCAGCAATCCTACCTTCTAGGAATGGAGAGGCCTTTTTGAGCCTAACACCAGGCTAAACAGTGTTGGAAATCACAACATGGCCAATAGATCTACAGACTTAAGTACTGTTTTCTAAACCTGTATTGGCAAAGTTGCCCTCAGGTTGTGTGGGGGTAAGTACTATAAAATAAAGGACTATGAGGGTGTGTGTCTAGTTCCCCATGGTTTATTTTTGGTCACGCTGGTACTCCACTTGTCTGAAATGCTTTTACCTTTTTGATTTCAAACTCTTTAGCAAAAAACGATTTTTGAGTTGACCTGCCCAGACAACTAAAAACTTCAATTATGTATTCTGCAGTGTGTTTATGTAACAATGAGAGTCATACAGCACAATGAATGCCAACACTCACGGATGTTTTACCTCAAGTAATTACGAACAGAATACGCACACAGGAACAGGAAGGGGCTGGTATAAAGAGGAGCAGGGCTCTGTTGTGACCTCTAGTATCACGTCTAGCACACAGAGAGAATGAAGCCCTGCAGTGGTTCCATTTCCATAAGAAATAAGAAACCCCTGAACCTCCCTCTCTGAGAGGCAGTCAGTGTTGCCTGGCCCTCCTCACTCTCCTCTTCTGTGCCCCTAAAACCCAGCAGTGGAGAGGGGGGAGAAAATACCAGAATGCAGCTCTCTTAAGCCTAGCTCACGTTGGCAGCTGGAAGTGTATCAAATCCCAATTGTTTGCATATCTGATTCGAATCTGTTATTTTTCCTATAGCCTGAACAGCCAAAAAGCACATGGAATAGGATATTTCAAACCACCTTCATAGGTGTCAGTCAGATACAAATCTGATTCCTGGTTTGCCCTCAAGTGGTTTTTAGACTTATTTGGCATAGCTTGTTGCTCGCTAGCTACTCTGTTGACAGTTTGACAAGAACATGTGGAAGATAAATTAGTGAGTGTGCTAGAAAGCGAACTAGCTAGCTAGTTGATGGCTGTGGCTAGCTAACAAAAATACTTGTTTTGATAGTTGAATTGATTGATCTTATCCTTTGTGGCTTTAAAAGTGTTCTTATGCTATGATTTTGGGAAATGTCCACTGCAGGCATTGTTGTCACCTTAGCTTGCTACAACTTCTGAGTGACAAGAATCACAAGCACCACCACCAATCAGTCTACACAACTGCGCACACACCTATGACAACTAGCGTAGCCATGTCAGAAAATGACTGCTGTCTGAACACACACAGATCTGATTTGGTCACTTGTAACTTGCTGTTTGGACAGTGAGTATTCCAAAACGGATTTGAAAAACAAAACTGATTTGAGAATTAAGGCCTGCAGTGTGAACCAGGCTTAAAAGACTGGAAAGGAGGTTGTTCTACCCCCTCCCTCATCCATCCCTTTCTTCTCCCTCTGCTGACCCAGGAGGGGTGAGGGATGGACCTCTTGCAGCACGCTAGCAAGACAATTTGAGACCTTAGAACCTTACAGTCTTATTTGCGCAAAGCATTGTTCTGAGATATTGAGCATTAGTTTTCACATCCCAGATCTCAGAACTGTTATGTAGTGAATTCTTCTTTCATAACCTCAACCTGAAGTGTAGAGTATCAAAAGTTATTTGAAAGATAAAATAAAATTGGGGGTGCAATAGCAGAAATCTGTGTTCAGTCAAAAGTTTCTATCTGGCATAGAATGTTACAATTATTTCAATTTCAATGGAATAGTACAGACATTTAATGATTAAATAAAGGGAATAACCTTCCTTCTTTCTAATCACATCATCAAATATAATAATTCATGTTCATTGCAGATTTGTTAAAGTGATAGTTCCCTAAAATGTCAAATGGACTATATCCTATGGATAACTAACAAAATTGCTGAAGCCTAGCTCTGGATGAGTAAACTGATATATTTGTCTGGTCTCTGACACCCAAAGTCAGCAAAGTACTTGCTAGTTATCAACAAAAATGTGGTAAGTTTGTAATTTTAGTGAAATAACCCTTCCATGGAGATATTTGTAGACAAAAACAGCAATGCCTCTCCTAAGGGCCTCAAATACGCTCTAAGGTACCTGTATTTATTTGTTTTTACCACAAAGAGCTTACGTTATGGCCATTCTTCTGAGCAGAACCTATGATATGAATAATCAAGGATTCGGGACAGCAAGGTTCTATCTGCGAAATGTATAGTTTTGAGATAATGAGTATTTTTTAAGTGCCAGATCTCAGAACTGTCATGTGATCTCTTCCTCGTCGGGACTCAATAAGTATGTCACCTTAAATCATATTATTTGGGATTGGATTGCAGATACAACCTTATAGAACCATGTTAAAAGGTGTTTACACAGATATAACTTTCAGATTTGTATTTTTTTTTCCCATCATACATTTAATTTTTCAAAACTCTGACATATCTCACATGTAAAGGATCACCAGAAGAGCAACTCTATCATTTTTGACTAACATGTCAAATACAACCTTATAGGTCCCAAATTGGCATCGCATCGCTGGGCCTTTCAGGAGAGGGTGTTTGTGAAACCTGGGGAGATGGGGGGGAACAATAAAAAAGGCATGCCCCGCTCCCCCCTCTCACAGTAGCCTTAGCACCATCTGTCCCGTCCCCACCTCGCTCCTGCCCCCCCCGCCCTCCTCACCCCTCCAGCACTAAACAGAGAGCAAAAGGCCTCTTTCAGCTCAACGGACCCCCTCAGCCCTCCTGTCATCCTCTCACTGGTACAGAGGCCCGTGAGGTCGACAGAACTTTTCACGCAGTAACATGTACCTGTGGTGGATTACTCCACTTTGACTGAGGGGGAGAGAGAAAGAGAGAAAAAGGGCGAGGAAGGGGAGTAGTTGAGCAGAGAAACAGAGGAGTGGAATCAGTCCAATTTATGCCTTTGAAGGAATCCTATTGATGTGTAGATGTCTGAGAGCATAAGTTTCCAGAAGTTTGCCCGCTGCTTTTATGTTGGTCTGAGCCTCTGCAGCTACAAAGTAAATCGCTAACTGTCAAAGTACTTCGGTTTTCTTTTATTGAGTTGACTCTTAAGCTTTGAATCAGTACAACAGTCACATTTGTAACTTTGTCAATCTCTAATTTCATATACAACATACATACTACAATATACGCACCATAACTCTCAGAAAATATGGACAATCAGATACTTTCTAAGAGTTCATCTCTACCCTTATTATTTACAGCGTATTGGTTGTGTGTGGGGGAGGGAGCATTTATGTATGTGTGGGAGAGAGATAGGGGATATGTCTGGGTGCAAACAAAACAGTGAGTGAAATGGTGTGAAGAGGGATATAACTGGAAGTGGGTAAACAAGATGTAGGTGTTAGGGCGGAGCACAGAGTGTGTAGTTTATTACCCAGTTTGTCTGTTTCTGTCGCTCTGTCTGTCTTTTTGTGTCTGACTAGTACCTGTGTGCTCGTTTCAGGATTGTGTCACTGTAGAGTCTACAGTGTAGACCAATGTGTGTATGTTGTTGTTTACTGAGTTGGTTCTTTGTTCTTTGCTTAGAGGACACCACTGCGTGTTGGTGTGTGCGTGTGTCTGCTCTCGGTGTGTGTGTGATCCAGCTAGAGTGTCATCATAAAGTAGGGTGTGAAGGAGGATATAATGGGAGGTGAGGTGATGTGTGTAAACACGGTGTGGGTGCGAGGCTCAACATGGGGCCACTTTATTGACATCACAGTGTGATTGGCGAGGCATAGATAAAGCAGAGGGATATGTCAGAGACATAAATGGAACGATTCTCTGTCTGTTGTAACAGTGTGGATTCCACCTCAATTCAGACCTATCACATGTACGCACACACGCACGATTCACATTTCTCGCTTGATCTAGAATGTAGAGGAAAGGAGACCCTCCAATCCTACATACATGTAGATCATTGTGCTTAATCTTAGGTCACGTCTCACATATCACACGGTTGTCTCTTCTCTTCGTCACCCAATCAAGACTGTGTAAAGCTGCCACTCCGTATCTTAGGAGCACACAGGCAAAGCACACTCTAAATGAGACCCAGTTAAGATAGCAGTATGCAACGCTAACTATGGTAACTAGCCAGGGAAATTCTACTTCCCTGATGCCGGATCCTCTTGGGCCCTTGGGAGGTAGACAGGTGGTTAAGAGTGACACAGTGACCCAAAAATGTACTTCATGTAACACTTGCCATAATGGACATTTTGCTCCTGTAATAGTGCTTACGCCAGCCTAACAACGTGTCCCCTGTCTAAAGTAGCCTGCGGATTTGGCCTGCTGTGTTGTAAAACTGGCCCATAAACTGAACAAACACCCGTCGCAGTCTCTCTTTTGCCAGGTGCTGAGTTTGCAGATTGACGTTCACCATGGTTCCCTTTGTCTGCACTCGGCCTGAAGTACAAGGTAAAGGTTAGAGATAGGCTGAATAGTTTGTGACGTTGTACTCTTGATTGCTACAGAGAGACAGACAGAGTGGACCTCAGCGGGGGCTCTCTGTCTGCAACACACCGGACAGAGTCAAAAGGGCTCTGAGTGTGCGTGTGTGTATGCTTGAGTGTGTGTGAAAGAGACAGAGAGAGAATAGTCTGCCTGTCACATTCGGGCCAGAGTGATACTGTGTCCCCATGGGAATAAGTGTGTGTGTGTGTGTGTGTGTGTGGCTTTGACAGAGCCTCTCAGGCCAGACTGATAAGTACAGTCTCCTGGAACACACACCAGATAGGAGAGACCATAAAAAGATAAATGTGGAGCATCAATGTTCAAACTGACAGCCGGTCTAATATCTATTCATATGACAACTGAACACTCGCATTTTGAAAAGTAAACACAAATTGGAATTATGTACTAGTGCAGTATGTGTGTGCTCATTTGATAATTCCAGTCAGTTTGTTGTTTGTGTTAGGCCATAGTTGGGACAAAGATGGGTAGAGTTCTATCTCTCTCTCTGTCTCCCACCCTCTCTTTCTTCCACCCCCTTATCTAACTTTGTTAGGACATTCTATTGAGGAAACTGCATCTCAAGTTACCTGTGAATGCCCCCTAACCACACGTAATTTTTTTTATACAAAAAATACGTTTTGGGGTCGAACTGCCAAGAATGTAACACTGTTTCCTATTGTATGTTGGCCAGAATGATTCAGATTCACATTCAGAGGGTTTAACAGTCACATGTACAGGGTTGCAAGTGTGATTGCAGGGTACAGTGGAAGTCTTAGGGTTCGGGTTCCAACACGCAGGACTGGTGAAATAAAAATAATGAAAATGGTAATTAAACAATATAAATAGCAGTATATACATGATAACATGATTATGGGTGTGTACATTTGAGGTAATTCCCTAAACAAACCCCCAGTCTCCCCTGTCATGTGTGTAATAGATCCGTGCCCTCCTTTCCCCTCTCGTTCTCCCAGCCTGTCTCTCACTCTCCGCGCCCAATGACAAAGAATGGATGATCTCTGACCTGTAGGGGCTGCTGGGGCCAGTCAAACGTTGAATTCTATTCAATCTGATTCCTCGATAGAAACTTTCTTATCAAGCGTTTGAGCATTTACGTGAGTGCAGTCTCTGCTAAAGCGGGAACATTGCCTTTACTTTTCAATCACTCTGAACATTCACAATTCGGGTTTAATAAAGCACTAAATGTATAGACCTGTCTGCTTTCTCATTGGTCGATGGCGGCATCCTCGCAGGGTTCTTGCTTCTTTCTCTATCTGTCTCTATCTCCCTGTCTATGTCTCTGTCTCTATTTCTATCTCCCTGTCTGTCTCTGTCTCTATTTCTATCTCCCTGTCTGTGTCTCTATTTCTATCTCACTGTCTATGTCTCTGTCTCTATTTCTATCTCCCTGTCTGTGTCTCTGTTTCTCTGTGAGACTCACTTCATTCCCACAACAAAGTGAAACTGCTTCTTCGTGCCACAGTGCCGTTGAAAGTCACTTATAGAAGTAGAGAGATGGTAAACAGTACTGCTAGTGTGTCTCTTCTTACTCCAGGGAAATAGAGATTCAATAGGGTCTTTGACAGAGCAGTCCCCACATGTATTTGGGTTCCCCCATGAAAAAAAAGATTCATTTAGAATCCCTAAGCTATAGGATCTCAAAGCTTTTTTTCTCTCTCTCTCTTTCTCATTCATCTCTCCCATTCACCTCCATGCTACCCTTCCCTGTCCTGAGGCTGCCAGTGTCTCAGCTCAGGCTTCATTCCCCATTCTGCACACAAAACACACGCACCCACATCCCATTGCCTTGGCCTTGCTCCCCCCCCAGACCATCACAACAGAAACTGTTAGGAGGCCACTGGCTGAAGTGGAAGATAGAGTATGAGAGATTCCTCGGTGGCCCATCTCCTCAGAGACCATTTGATGTCAGTGTGAAAGATGATTCTCGACACAGTGTATTTACTGGTTGACCTCCCGGCCCAATACGTTACAAGAGACCCTGTCTATTCTGCTATGTGTGAGAGAAGCATACTAGAGGTACCACTCAATAACCTTCTAATTTTCATTCTCTATTCTCCTATCCTCTCCCACTCACTATGTGAAACCCTACCGTCTCTGTCTGTGTGTTCTTTCTTTCGCCCACCTGTCTCATTTCTCCTGCAGTGCTGGAAAAAGTACCCAATTGTCATACTTGAGTAAAAGTAAAGATAGCTTTATAGAAAATGACTCAAATAAAAGTGAGTCACCCTGTATAATGCTACATAATACTACTTGAGAAAAATTCTAAAAGAATTTGGTTTTAAATATACTTGAGTATCAAAAGTAAAAGTAAGTGCTTTAAATCATTTCAAATTCTTTATATTAAGCAAATCAGACAGCGGGATTTTACATTTATTTACACAGAGCCATGGGGCATACTCCAACACTCGGACATAATTTACAAACAAAGCTTTTTTGTTTAATGAGTCCGCCAGATCAGAGGCAGTAGGGATGACCAACCAGGGATGTTCTCTTGACGAGTGCGTGATTGGACCATTTTCCTGTCCTACTAAGCATTCAAAATGTAAAGAGTACCTCTGGGTGTCAGGGAAAATGTATGGAGTAAAACGTACATTCTTTTCTTTAGGATTGTGGTGGAGTAAAAGTTGTCAAAAACATAAATAGTAAAGTACAGATACCCCTAAAAAAACTACTTAAGTAATGCTTCAAAATATTTTTACTTTACACCACTGTTGTCATGTAGCCCATTATCAAAATAGCGGAAGGGAACTGAGACGTAGCTGTGCTGCTAACTGGGGGAAGTCCCTATGGAGGGAAGCTGGGGGTTGTTAACTGTAAAAATGCAGGTTTGAACTTTTATGGAAGTTTTTTATTGTTTCTATTGGAGTTTTACTGGAAAGAACCAAACACTTATAGGACACAAAGCCACAGTACCTCCACAATTCTCTCCCATCTGTCTAGTGATGACCCATGTTTTTTTTTTTTTTTTTTTTTTTTTTTAAATCTTTGTGCTGTAATTTTACCTCAGACTAATGACCTTAACAAAAGTGTGGGAGCATAACTCGATTGTTCGTTGTTTTCTCTAAACCTCTATGTTTCTTCTCTATCAGAGAATTGATGTTATATCACTCGTCTCACAAAACCCAACCCAGACTACAAACATACAAACAGCCGCAGATTAGATCAGACATTTGTTTCGTCTTTGATTCTCTAAGTGATGATAATGAGTATCGAGTTAATGAGTTGGTTGGAATATGAATCAAAATACATTACCGTTAGCTCTGTCCCTGCTAGTTCTGATTGTTGATTCTCTATGAGTCTCAGTGGTAAACATGTTGGACTGTTCCTCTCATATTGCCGGACGTTCATATAGATATCTATTGTGCAGAACAGATATGAACAGAACTTTTCACCCCACTGAACACACCCATGGTCTCTTGTTAGTTTCATGGGGGTGTGACCCTAGCAGCTACCTGTGTCTTTAAAATCAATCTCATTAGAACAGGGAAACACTAGTCAAACAGCACTAAACTCCAGTGAATAGGTAAATAGGTCACAGTAAAGCTGCAAAGGTGCGACTTTAAAAGGACAGGGTGAGTTTTATGGGTGCCGTGAGTCTTTTAGCAGCTGTTTACCAACTCTCCCTCTGACCGTGTCCCCCTCTTCTTTCTCAACCCCTGAATTCCCCACCAACACTCCCCCCAGCCCCCTCACCTCACAAAGCCTAAATTGTTCCCTGTGGATGCCGTGAACTCGACCCAATCCAGGGGCAGCTGTCTGAATAAATCCACGCACGCACGCACGCACGCACGCACGCACGCACACACACACACACACACACACACACACACACACACACACACACACACACACACACACACACACACACACACACACACACACACACACACACACACACACACACACAGGGGCTTGTGGCCCACCCCCTCCCAGACTGCAGCCATATCCTCTCCAGCCCCTCCCCCAGACTTCCCCCATAACAAACTCCCAGGTCCCCCCTGATCTCCCATCCCAAAACAACCCCCACTTGATACACATGGGAAACTGTTGAGCGTGAAAAGCCCAATAGCATTGCTGTTCTAGACAGAATCAAACCAGTGCACCGGGCACCTACTACCATACCCCATTCAAAGGCACTTCAATATTTTACACGATCCATGTCTCAAGGCTTAAAAATCCTTCTTGAACCCGTTTCCTCTCCTTCATCAACACTGATTTAAGTGGATTCAACAAGTGACATCAATAAGGGATCATAGCTTTCACCTGGATCCACCTGGTCAGTCCATGTCATGGAAAGAGCAGGTGTTCCTAATGTTTTGTACACTTCACTGCATACGGAAAACTATCCAGAGACCTATATTTTTCAGACGCCAAAAATACATATTTTCCGGACATTGAAAATACGTACTTCGTAGTTATTGAATCAATGGCAAAATTTAAATTGCACATACATTTTTTATGAAGTAAGCATTATATCACATTCATCAAGGAAAGAGGTGGCAATTTACAATTAAATACAATAATATTCTCAGTCAAGGTTACAGATTTGTCTTTTCTTGCTATGACTGTGATATGTTGTTGTTTATAGACCTCAGTTTAACACATTGACTGTAAGTCGCTCTGGACATGAGCGTCTGCTGAATGACCAAAATGGAAATGTTAAAACAAACACTTGCAAAGCATGCTGGGTACTTTGACCATTCACTGATGGGTCAGCCCACTGCTTGATGTCTGTCTGTGTGTGTTTTGTGTCTGTGCGTGTACTTGTGTGTGGCGGAAGAGATTGTCTCCGTTGTTGATAGAGAGGAGGACAGGGGGATAGGGAACCTAAAACATTTCTAGGAACCTTCTGGAAAACAGGCATGTTGAGGGTTTGAAAAACAAACACTGCTTAAAAGTGGGCCTTATCACTGGCCCTGCCTCCACACCCACGCCCTCCTCTCCTCACTGGCCCTGATAGAACTGAAGAATTACGCTGCTCTATGTTCTCCACATACTTCAGTCTGAGACGGCCATCGTTAAAATTAGGGGTGTTGAACAAATCAAAGTCGTCAGCAACAGGAACATCTGTAACCCGTCAGAGTTTTCAAAATGGCACTTTTACCCACCTGTGTTCTGGCTCTGGCCCTACCCATCGGTTTTTTGGGACCAGTCAGAATGTGTTTGTGTTCTCGAAATCTTCGGGGAGGTACTCGGATCCAGACACTAACGTCCGTGGGCGTGATGTAGCGTTTGGCCGGAGCAAGGAGTTTGGGTAGCCAGGCAAACTCCCCCCCCCTGAGCTGTTCTCAGCTAAACAGGTCTGGGTGATAGGATCAGAACCAGACCTCTGGGGTGACCCAAAACAACAGTAAAACTGCTCTAAAGAGTATGTGTGTGTAAACACCCAGAGGACAAGTTCACAGACAATAGAGGTCATGATGTGGGGTAAATGAGGTAGCATGACGAACCATCAGCTTGACCAACAGTAGTTTATTAGGACCCATGTTTTGCATTGAATTTGCATCGACTTGCCTTGACTAGTCAGTCATAAAGAAGTAGCCCTAAGGACTAGGTTGTCCTTTCCATACTATGAGAAGAATGCATGGGTGTGTGAGTACGCCTATAGGACTAGGGGATAGGCCTTTTCTAAAAATGAATTGTGTGGGTGTGTGTGTGTGTGTGTGTGTGTGTCAGCATGCGTGTGCGCGAGTAAATGAGAGATCTTGCACGTGTCAGTGTGTGTCATTCCAACACACAGATTCCTATCCAGGGCTGGATTAAGAAATCATAGACCCTTGAACTTTGTTTTTTTTCAGGCTGTTGGTTGTGTCCTGTGGTATTGTGTGCAGATCCTTGCAACATGGGGCCGTGCCTGATCATGTTGAAACATGAGGTGATGGCGGCGGATGAATGGCATGACAATGGGCTTCAGGATCTCACCACAGTATCTCTGTGCATTCAAATTGCCATCGATAAAACGCAACTGTGTTTGTTGTCCGTGGCTTATGCCTGTCCATACCATAACCCCACCGCCACCATGGGACACTCTGTTCCCAACCTACAGTTGAAACCGGGATTCATCCGTGAAGAGCACACTTCTTCAGCGTGCCAGTGGCCATCAAAGGTGAGCATTTGCCCCCAATGAAGCCATGGTGAGGACGACGAGCATGCAGATGAGCTTCCCTGAGACGGTTTCTGACAGTTTGTGCAGAAATTCTTTGGTTGTCCGGGTAGCTGGTCTCAGATGATCCCGCGGGTAAAGAAGACGGATGTGGAGGTCCTGGTTACACCTGGTCTGCGGTTGTGAGGCCGGTTGGACGTACTGCCAAATTCTCTAAAGCACATTGGAAGCGGCTTATAGTAGAAAAATGAACATGTAATTCTCTGGCAATTCCTGCAGTCAGCATGCCAATTGCACTCTCCCTCAAAACAGAGACACCTGTGGCATTGTGTTGTGTGACAAAACTGAAGATTCTAGAGTGGCCTTTTATTGTCCCCGGCACAAGGTCACCTGTGTAATGATCATGCTGTTTAATTAAATTATTGATTTACCACACCTACCACACCTATTATCTTGGCAAAGGAGAAATGCTCAATAACAAGGATGTAAACAATTTATACATTTTTTAAATTGACAAATACTCTTTTTGTGCATTTGGAACATTTCTGTGATCTTTTATTTCAGATGATTTCAAACATCGGGCCAATACCTTACATGTTGATTTTATATTTTTGCTCAGTATATGTCTACGGCCACACCGCAAGAAGCTGTATGTTCGGCGCGCTTGCTGCCCAAATTACAGCCTTCCAGACTGTAAGCAACCGGTTACTGCCAAAATAAAGGAAACACTTGAGTAAATGAGGGACACAAAGTTTATGTTATTGTGTGTGGGTTTATTTTCCTGGCATGGTTTAGGTCCACTTGTAGAATCTATGCCAAGGCACATTAAAGCTGTTCTGGCAGCTTGTGGTGGCCTTTATGTTGGTGTTTCCTTTATTTTGGCAGTTACATGTTAGCGCTTGTGACATTTTTAAAAATCAAGTTCATTTAAAAAAAACGACTTGTCCTCCGTGGCTAAATTATGCTCCCTGGTGTATTTTGAACATTGAGAGGGGCTAAATGTTCTTTTCTCTAAATGTTTTGCCTCTTGGGCCCCTGACTCACAATTGACCTGTCACATGTATTTATTATGCTATTTATTTAGTTTATTTTGATGAATCAGTTACCCAATCATGGCAGGGTCCCACAGTTACCGACGTGGGCTCCTTACCTCCTCTCCTCTCCCATCTGATGATTAGCAGAGCAGTGGCAGCAGGCTGTCTACACTCATTGAGAGCAGGCTCCTGAATCCTCCTGTGGTTTGCTGTTGCTGTAAAGAAATAAAAAATATATACTTCATATCTAATACAGTATATACTGTATATATGTATTTTTGTATTACTTTTCTTGCTGCCTCTTGGGTCCCCCATAGGCCCGGGCCTAGGGAATTCAGCCTCGGTAAGCTCCTGCATTAAACCGGCCCTGTTCATATTATTCAGATCAACATCAGAGGGCCACTCCTGTTGGTTACAGGTTGTAACTTGACCTCCTTCCCAGGGTGCATTGTATTGTGATTACCTGTGGCAGGAAGCCAGTTCCAGAGAATGTCTCTGTTCATCAGATTAGTAAACCAAGATAATGGCTGATTATACCACAGGAGAGGTCTGTTGTTTTAGTTATGGCTAGAGCCAGCCACCCTATCGGCCCCCAGCAAGACTGATAAGAAGTCTTCTAACTTCACCCAGCTCAATGGAGAGCACATTGTTTTGTGCTGAGACCCATCTCAAGCTTTTGGGCCACCAAGTCAACAAAACCAATGTTTAGTCAGGTCTAAAAGTAGTCTGAAATTGTAACCCAAAGGGAATCCTCCCCAACCCACCAGTGAGTCTTTAGGAAACAGTGGTCTGGCATCATTTAGCTGAAGAGGATATGATTACAGGCGACGAGGGGGGTTTGCTGAGTGCTAGGTTTCGGGGACTTTGTGTGTGGGAAAGTGTGAGAGACTGAGACTTGAGTATGTGTTGGTGCTAGGCTTCAGGGTTAGTATGTGTGTGTTGGTGCTAGGCCTCAGGGTTAGTATGTGTGTGTTGGTGCTAGGCCTCAGGGTTAGTATGTGTGTTGGTGCTGGGCTTCAGGGTTAGTACGTGTGTGTTGGTGCTGGGCCTCAGGGTTAGTATGTGTATGTTGGTGCTAGGCCTCAGGGTTAGTATGTGTGTGTTGGTGCTAGGCTTCAGGGTTAGTATGTGTATGTTGGTGCTAGGCTTCAGGGTTAGTATGTGTGTTGGTGCTGGGCTTCAGGGTTAGTATGTGTGTTGGTGCTGGGCTTCAGGGTTAGTATGTGTGTTGGTGCTGTGCTTCAGGGTTAGTATGTATGTTGGTGCTGGGCTTCAGGGTTAGTATGTGTGTTGGTGCTGGGCTTCAGGGTTAGTATGTGTGTGTTGGTGCTAGGCCTCAGGGTTAGTATGTGTGTGTTGGTGCTAGACTTCAGGGTTAGTATGTGTGTGTTGGTGCTAGGCTTCAGGGTTAGTATGTGTGTGTTGGTGCTAGGCTTCAGGGTTAGTATGTGTATGTTGGTGCTAGGCTTCAGAGTTAGTATGTGTGTTGGTGCTGGGCTTCAGGGTTAGTATGTGTGTGTTGGTGCTAGGCCTCAGGGTTAGTATGTGTATGTTGGTGCTAGGCCTCAGGGTTAGTATGTGTGTTGGTGCTGGGCTTCAGGGTTAGTATGTGTGTGTTGGTGCTAGGCCTCAGGGTTAGTATGTGTGTTGGTGCTGGGCTTCAGGGTTAGTACGTGTGTGTTGGTGCTGGGCATCAGGGTTAGTATGTGTATGTTGGTGCTAGGCCTCAGGGTTAGTATGTGTGTGTTGGTGCTAGGCTTCAGGGTTAGTATGTGTATGTTGGTGCTAGGCTTCAGGGTTAGTATGTGTGTTGGTGCTGGGCTTCAGGGTTAGTATGTGTGTTGGTGCTGGGCTTCAGGGTTAGTATGTGTGTTGGTGCTGGGCTTCAGGGTTAGTATGTATGTTGGTGCTGGGCTTCAGGGTTAGTATGTGTGTTGGTGCTGGGCTTCAGGGTTAGTATGTGTGTGTTGGTGCTAGGCCTCAGGGTTAGTATGTGTGTGTTGGTGCTAGACTTCAGGGTTAGTATGTGTGTGTTGGTGCTAGGCTTCAGGGTTAGTATGTGTGTGTTGGTGCTAGGCTTCAGGGTTAGTATGTGTATGTTGGTGCTAGGCTTCAGAGTTAGTATGTGTGTTGGTGCTGGGCTTCAGGGTTAGTATGTGTGTGTTGGTGCTAGGCCTCAGGGTTAGTATGTGTATGTTGGTGCTAGGCCTCAGGGTTAGTATGTGTGTTGGTGCTGGGCTTCAGGGTTAGTATGTGTGTGTTGGTGCTAGGCCTCAGGGTTAGTATGTGTGTTGGTGCTGGGCTTCAGGGTTAGTATGTGTGTGTTGGTGCTAGGCCTCAGGGTTAGTATGTGTGTTGGTGCTGGGCTTCAGGGTTAGTATGTGTGTTGGTGCTGGGCTTCAGGGTTAGTATGTGTGTGTTGGTGCTAGGCCTCAGGGTTAGTATGTGTGTTGGTGCTGGGCTTCAGGGTTAGTATGTGTGTGTTGGTGCTAGGCCTCAGGGTTAGTATGTGTGTGTTGGTGCTAGGCTTCAGGGTTAGTATGTGTGTGTTGGTGCTAGGCCTCAGGGTTAGTATGTGTGTGTTGGTGCTGGGCTTCAGGGTTAGTATGTGTATGTTGGTGCTAGGCCTCAGGGTTAGTATGTGTGTGTTGGTGCTAGGCTTCAGGGTTAGTATGTGTGTGTTGGTGCTAGGCTTCAGGGTTAGTATGTGTGTGTTGGTGCTGGGCTTCAGGGTTAGTATGTGTGTGTTGGTGCTAGGCCTCAGGGTTAGTATGTGTGTTGGTGCTGGGCTTCAGGGTTAGTATGTGTGTTGGTGCTGGGCTTCAGGGTTAGTATGTGTGTGTTGGTGCTAGGCCTCAGGGTTAGTATGTGTGTTGGTGCTGGGCTTCAGGGTTAGTATGTGTGTGTTGGTGCTAGGCCTCAGGGTTAGTATGTGTGTGTTGGTGCTGGGCTTCAGGGTTAGTATGTGTGTGTTGGTGCTAGGCCTCAGGGTTAGTATGTGTGTGTTGGTGCTAGGCTTCAGGGTTAGTATGTGTGTGTTGGTGCTAGGCCTCAGGGTTAGTATGTGTGTGTTGGTGCTGGGCTTCAGGGTTAGTATGTGTATGTTGGTGCTAGGCCTCAGGGTTAGTATGTGTGTGTTGGTGCTAGGCTTCAGGGTTAGTATGTGTGTGTTGGTGCTAGGCTTCAGGGTTAGTATGTGTGTGTTGGTGCTGGGCTTCAGGGTTAGTATGTGTGTGTTGGTGCTAGGCCTCAGGGTTAGTATGTGTGTGTTGGTGCTGGGCTTCAGGGTTAGTATGTGTGTGTTGGTGCTAGGCCTCAGGGTTAGTTAGTATGTGTGTGTTGGTGCTAGGCTTCAGGGTTAGTATGTGTGTGTTGGTGCTAGGCTTCAGGGTTAGTATGTGTGTGTTGGTGCTAGGCGTAGGCTCTATTCTCCTATCCGAGACAGGATGTAGCCAAGGCCGCTCTAACACAAGTGTCAGTAAACACAATAAACACGGAAAGCGAGGGAGCACGGAGAGCTGGGTGGACCACAATAGAGAGGAAACGCAGGTTGTCCAAAGCTCTCCTCTTTCTGGCTCTGCTCTATATTTCTCCTAACTCCTCTTACGTCTTTCTTTCTTCCTCTCCTCTGTTGTTCTTTCTCAAATCTCTATAGTTACTCTGTTTCTCACTCTTTCACTCTCGCTTCACTTCCACTCCTTCGCCACTGCTCTCTCAACCTCCCCCGTCCCTTCCTTGCTGCAGCTGTTGGTCTCGATGAGGCGTGATGTCACAGCCACCCAGCCAATCAGGTGCTGTTGTCGAGGGAGAACAGAGCGACTAAGCAGAGGAAAGAAAGAAGGGGTGGAGAGGGGAGGAGGAAGGGTTTCGTGTGTAGTGTGTTCTGCCTGGTGGGAGCTGGTGTAGATAAAGGCCCTCCTTGTGAACAGCGATGAGAGCCAGATCACCATACCTCTGTGTGTTTAGTTCTTCTCTTTCCTGGCCTGGACAATCAACTCTTCAAGGAGCCCTTTCTCTAGCCCCAGTGTTTATTATCATATTCCCCTGGACGTCTTTCATTAGATGTAAACACAGGTCCTTGACTGTGAGTCTTATCTGGATATAGGTGAAGCCACACCCACCGAACTCCACAACTACTACCACCATGAGTGTCGTGATAAAGAGCGGACTGGTTGGTACGTGGCTGGGCTGGAATGCACTGATCCTGGGGAGGGGAGAGAGGGCTGGGGTGTTGCTTGGCCATCCCCTTTTGTGTGAGGCAGGCAGGATGCAGGGTGGGTGTGGCCGCAACATTGGCAACTCATAACAAATGAAAGGTGGATACAGCTGGCGGTGGAATGCAAAGATCCAATGGAGACCTCATGTTTTGTCTTCTCTCTTTATCTATTTTGATCCCAAAGTTGATTTTTCCACCCACTTTTTGTTGTCATGATTGGAGTTGTTTCATTACAACATGAACAATCATTGAATAGAGCCACAGACTCTTTTCAAAGACTCATGTCTATCGTTTCCTTTACCCATACCACTTAACAGTAGGATAAGCAGAAGGCTAGATTTACATACATTTAAGATGCAGTTTGTACTATGATGTTTTACGGTGTGTTACTGCTTTTGTCTTGTGTTTAACATGTACACGATGCCTCAAACAAAACTTCACATTAGGGGAGACTCAAGTCAGTAAAGATAATCAAAGACAAGAATCTTTTCTTTCTGAAAGGACAACTCAAAAAATCTATTCGCAGAAAAAGTATTTCCCAAAGGAAAGTGTAACATTTAGGAAAGAATTAGCAGAAATTAGCCCCTTCCTGTACTTTTTCCCTGCAGTTTATGAAGTCAAGAAACTTTTCGATTCAGCAATTGTCTGAATCAAGGACTTCCTCCAAAACATGGTAATTGTTCAGGGTATTCTAGGTGCGAGTCTGACCCCTGGTGGTGAAAAGATAATGCCCAGATAAATTGTCTGGTCGAACCACAAACACACACACACAATAACTATTTATTGACAAATTTATACCTCAGCACAGGTCCAGATATACAGCACAGCATGATATCATATTGGACTCTGTGATTTTGTTCATTTCTTCAACGATTTAGACAAGGCAACTTTTAGCTCCTGAGACCGACAGCATCACTCAGAGCAGATTCATCAGTGAAAGAATCCATCTGTTTGAGAGTGTTCTCCAAACCAAAACTTCCACGTTTTAGAGCTTGATGTGTAAAAGTACACAGTACTGGCCCTGGAAAAATCATTGCAGTCAGTGTTGCAAAACAAAACCAAAAGTTATTGTATCATGATTATTGTATTGTGGTTACAAAGATTGGAGGTGAAATCTGAACTTTAGCTAGCTTTCGTGGAGCTGCAGCTTCTCAGAAGCATGAGTATGCTACTGTATTGTGGTTAAACAAACACACACTGATCTGCTCATGCTCACATCTGAACATTCTAACCCAGTCTCCATGACAACGGGCCCTCGGATTCTCTCTCTCTGATTAGTTCTGAGATCCGCACACTGTGTTTGTGACAGGAGGCTGGGCTCCAGGAGTGCTCTGGAGCTGGCTCCGTGTCGTACCCAGGGAAAGGTGCTGTTTGGGGGTAGGTGTGTCTCACCAGCCCCCCTCTGAGGTGTCCACGTCCTGAACCATCCCTCCCTGCTGGATGACAGCTGTCGCCATGCTGATGGCCTCCTCCAATGTCTGTTTCTCCTCCACACACACACACACACACACACACACACACACACACACACACACACACACACACACACACACACACACACACACACACACACACACACACACACACACACACACACACACACACACACACACACACACACACACACACACCTGCTGGTAGTGAGCTGCCTGTCATAACACCCTCCGAAGTCACTATGGCAACCTGGAGAGGAAAGACAAACCACCAGAAACATGATGATCCACTTTACAGCACAAACATTGACATGCAAGAGCAAATACTGCTTCATGCATTTAGCCTAGTGTGGGCTAAGGAGTACGTGCGTGTAACCTACCTGCTGCAGCGCCTTGGCCTCCCCTGTAACCATGGTAATGTGGCGGTGTCCCATGGCGGTCGTGTCCGTCTGCTGGATCGGCAGAGAGATGGTTGTGCCGTCCCGCATTACCATGGTGATAGCCGTGCTAAGCGCCGGTAGGTCCTCTTCCGACAGACCCACCTGCCAGAAGAGAACCAACTGTTTTTATAATACACTCAAGTTCGGAGAAACAGAACAGCTTGGGACTGTGGTGACAGCATGTACTAGAACTGAGCACGCGGCTATCAAAAGAATGGGAATGGAAAATGTATGCCCTTTTCTTTCCATATCACACAAGTGGAATCACTAGATAGGAAAGTTGGACTACCTGAGAGCCAATGACGTCTTGGGAATCCGACCCTTCCTCTTTCTGCTCCGCCCCTTCCAGGAAGGAGACCTGTGAATGGTCGTTCATCGCTTTTGCAAAAGAGAAAACGGAGAGGCGGGGCATTAACGAATGAGGGGATTAGATTATCTGGCCCGGGTTACTCCAGTGAGAGGAGTTAGCACCGTGTTAAAAGTGATTGCATTTGTTTTGGAAGTAGGCAGCCTCCCGGTCATGAGCCAGGTGCCCCGTTCAAAGCCTGCGGCAAAGTCGGCTTAAAACAAAAGTGACGTAGCCTAGACTAGATGGAGCACGTGGAGTAATGAGTAGGATTGTGTTCTCACATAATAGATTGTATGTTTCTGGACGACGCACCATGCTGCCTTGTTGACAACATGACCGAGCGGAGCTGATTATTGTTCAATTTGAGAAGGGAGATCCTCCCTCACCGCTTTTCTCCGCTCACGTCACGGGCCATGGACCGTTGCACCGCGGCTCAGGTTAACAGAACTCCCTCAACGCATTGAATACTGTTAAGATCTTCAAGAGGAAATGAGTTCACAGCTGGTGTTTATTATAAGAGTGTGTGTGTGTGTGTCTCTACATACCTTCCTTGTCCCCTGTGGCCTCAAAGTCTGTGCGTGATGCATTTGTGCATAACCAGTGTAGAGTGGTTGCAGGTGTAAGGTTTGCAGTGTGTGTGAACCACATGGTGCTTGTACAGGCTGGAGTACTCTGTAAATCGCTTCCCACAGCCAGGTACTGTACACAGGTAGGGCTTCTCTCCTAGAGGAGAGAGAGGGAGATAGAAAGAGGGAGGGAGCAGGGGAGAGAGAGAAAGAGGAGTACTTATTTCATGTGAAGTATCTAACTAAACAGTCATGTAAAAGCGCCCCGTGTGTATTCTCATGTAGTATTAGTTGTGTGTGTGTGTTTTATCTTGGGGTGCGTCCTACCCGTGTGTATTCTCATGTGGTTCTTGTAGTTGGTGGCACTGGCAAAGCTTCGTCCACAGGAGGGTACAGGTCACATGTAGGGGCGTTCTCCTGTGTGTGTTCTGATGTGGACCTTCCTGATGTTCGAGGTGGTGAAGGAACGACCACAGCCCTCAAACGGACACTTAAATGGCTTCTCACCTGACAGAGAGATAGACAAAATGTCAGGGGAAGAGATTGAGAGAAGGAAAGAAAGATATGGGGGAAGAGCACGTACAGCCCTTGAACGGGCACTTTAATAGTGTCCCATCGAACAAGAGGGAAGGAAACAAGGAGGGAAAGACAAAAAGGAGAAAGCGAGAGAGAGAAAGTGAGAGGGAGCGTAAGAGGTCTACGCTGAGGTGTACAAAACATTAGGAACAACTTCCTAATATTGAGTTGCAACCCCCCTTTTGTCCTCAGAACAGACTCAATCTGTCAGTACATGGACTCTACAAGGTGTCGGAAGTGTTCCACAGGGATGCTGGCCCATATTGACTCCAATGCTTCCCACAGTTGTGTCAAGTTGGCTGTCATGTTCGTGGAACCATTCCTGGACAATCCTAGCCTTGTGGCATGGGGCATTATCCTGCTGAAAAACTCAATTTGCAGATAGATACACTGCCGCCATGAAGGGATGCACCTGATTGGAAATGATGTTCAGATATACGGGGGCTTCACTTTTATCAAGGGGCCCAAACGTGTGCCATGAAAACACACCCCACACCATCATCACTAGCCTGCAATCATGACACGCAGCATAACATATATGCAAGGACTCGTGGTTTTCGCCATACCCTAGCCCTCCCATCAGCATGAAACAGCAGGAACCGGAATTCATCAGACCAGGCAATGTTTTTCTAATTCTCCAGTGTCCAGTGTTTTCGTTCCTTAGCTCATTGAAACCACATTTTTTTATTATTTTTTTTTGCTGAAGGAAGTGAAACTCAGGTCATCGACTGCCATACCCCATTCGTGTCAAGCTACAACGAGTTGTGCATTTATTTGATGGGTCTTTGGGCACCAATGTTGTACTGGACTGTCAGTTGATGAACTGTAGCCCGTCTGTTGCTCTGCACAATTTGTGTCAGCCTCCTTTGTCCTCTTTCATCAATGACCCATTTTCGACCACTGGCTGTTGTTGGCTAGATGTCATTTGGGTGGGTGGTGGACCATTCTTGATACACACGGTAAACTGTTGAGCCTGAAAAACCCAGCAGCGCTGCAGTTCTTGACACACTCAAACCGATGCGCCTGGCACCTATTACCAGACCCTGTTCAAAGGCACTTAGATATTTTGTCTTGCTCTGAATGGCACACATACACAATTTATGTTTCAAGGCTAAAAAAATAATTATTTAACCGGTCTCCTCTCCTTCATCTACACTGATTGAAGTGGATATGACAGGTGACATCAGTAAGAGATCATAGCTTTCACCTGGATTCACCTGGCCAGTCTATGTTACCGAAAGAGCAGGCATTCCTAATGTTTTCTACACACAGTGTAGAAGTACAGAGATATGAGAAGACTGATGGAAAGAGAAAGTGACTGAAAAAGAGGGGGGACTGAGGAAAGAAGTGGTGGGGGAAAGATTTTATTTTTTAAATTTTAATTTTTAAATTTTACCTTTATTTTACTAGGCAAGTCGGTTACAAATTCTTATTTTCAATGACGGCCTAGGAACAGTGGGTTAACTGCCTGTTCAGGGGCGGAACGACAGATTTTGTACCTTGTCAGCTCGGGGATTTGAACTTGCAACCTTTCGGTTACAATGCTCTAACCACTAGGCTACCCTGCCGCCCCAAGATGCAGGGTGTGTGTGTGTCCTGCTACCTGTGTGTGTGTCCTGCTAACTGTGTGTGTGCGGACGTGTTTCTGGAGGTCCTCGGAGGTTTTGAAGGCCTTGAAGCATACGTTTTCAGGACACTTGTGTGGTTTCTCTCCAGTGTGTGTTCGCAAGGTGACACTTCAGCCCGTAACCTGTGGCGAACGCCTTTCCACACGTCAACACGTCACACCTGTATGGCCGGACAGCTGTGTGAGCCTGCTCATGCACCTGACAAGACAGGGGGCAACGTTAGTATAACATTCACATCTTGTCACGTGGTAACAAGTGTGTGGTGTTTGGTATCTTGAGGTGGCGACGCATGTGGAAAGGACGACAAACGATTATGGCTTATAAAGGGAAAGCCAGCTGTGTGGCAAACACTGATGCCCTGCTCCCAGACCAGCTAAAACACTTTTTCTGCTGACTCAGAGGTAAACAATACCGATCCTCCTAGGAGGGCCCCCAGTGCTCTCGGAGGAGGGACTGTGTGCTCTCGATCTCTATGGCCAACGTGAGTAAGACTGTGTGTGAATACTCGCAAGGCAGCCGGCCCAGACGGTATCCCAGGCGGCGTCCTCAGAGCATGCCACAGACCAGCGGGCTGGAGTGTTTACGGACATACTCAACCTCTTCCCGCCCCAGTCTGTAATCCCCACATGCTTCATGATGTCCGCCATTGTTCCGGTCTCCAAGCAAACAAAGGTAACTTGCCTAAATGACTATCGCCCTATAGCACTGACTTCTGTCATCGTGAAGTGCTTTGAGAAGCTATTCAAGGACCACATCAGCTCCACCTTAACTGACACACTGGACCCACTACAATGTGCATACCACTCCAATAGATCCACGCACGACGCAATCGTCATTGCGCTGCACTCGGCTCTATCCCATCTGGACATGAGGAATACCTATGTGAGATTGCTGTTCATTGACTACAGCTGAGCTTTCAACACCATAGTCCCCTTCAAGCTCATTAAGCTCAGGCCCAGGGTCTGAACACCTCCCTCTGCAACTGGATCCTGGACTTCCTGACGGGCAGACCCCAGCTGGTGAGGGAAGGCAACAACACTGCTGCCACACTGACCCCTACTGACCCTCACACAGGGGCCCCTCAAGGATGTGTGCTCAGCCCCCTCCTGTACTCACTGTACACCCACGACGTCACGAAGTTGGTGGGCCTGATTGCCGACGACGAGACAGACCACAGGGAGGAGGTTAGAGCCCTGGAAGAGTGGTGCCAGGACAACAGCCTCTTCCTAAATGTCAGCAAAACCAAGGAGGTGATTGTGGACTACAGTAAACAGGGGCGCCTCTTCAACCTTTCGGCAACTGAAGAAATTTGGCATAGCCCCTCAGATCCTCAAGACGTTATACAGCTGCAGTCAGGATTGTGCTGCCAAACTGCAAGCCTAAGGGGTGGTGGATGTACGCTGTGCTGCCATCGTCCAGCTGCACTGCTTCCACAGCACTGGGGTCATACCAATCTGCAGGGGTTAGAGGATGTTTGAGATCCCTTTCCTTCCATCCTTTTGAGAAGTAATACTAACTGATGTGTGAGGGACTGGACCAAAGAAAACAAGGTGACAACAACTATTGCTTTCACCAAGCCTAACCTGGCCCAGGTTTGATGTTAATATACCTTTGGGTGTGTGGTGGATGTGTGCGGTGGTCCCGTCCTCGAAGCTGAACTGCCTGGCCGTCCTCAAAGGCCAGGGGCTCTGGAGAGAGGACAGGAGAACAGCCAGCATCAGGAGCGACATGGTCTCACAGAGAACACAGACAAGGTTATTCACAAACCTTCCAGCAGATATGTGGTTCTGAGGGTGTAGAATGACCTTTCTGCTGTACAGTGACCTGGTGGATATAGGCTGTAGTACCGCCCCAACAATCCTGTGTAATACTGTATTACATTGTTCATATTTATGTGGCCATTGTCCTAACATCTTGCTCTGTAACAAGGATAGATAACCTAGGTCAGCTGATGTGACATTATTGCACTGATGATGACCTAGGAGTTGTGTGTGGTGGCTTGATACATCAGAGAAGAGAAAAGGTATTGAGTGACGGGTATTAACAATCTGTGGCTGTCCTGGACTCTCAACCACTGAATATACCATATTCTATAATATTTGCATTATGTGAATGCACCTAGGTTAGGTTCAAGATGAGTCTATGGGGAGAGGAGATCCGACGTTAAACTGCATTGGATTCAACGTCGGGTAGAAATGAGCGTTTGGACCTCTACAAGCCAGAATGTTGAATAAAACTTCACTGGTAGTCCGTGTGGATAGTCCTTCTGCAGGCAGGCATGTGAAACAACATAACCACAGGAAAGTATCTCTAGCACCCGAAGCACAAGCAGAACCATTTAAACACGTGCACAAGCTCAACATGTACGCGAGTATATGTATCATGCATTCAGAAAGTATTCAGACCCCTTTACTTTTCCCACATTTTGTTACGTTACAGCCTTATTCTAAAATGGATTCAATTGTCCCCCCCCCCTCATCTACACACAATACCACATAATGACAAAAGCAAAAACAGGTTTAGAATTTTTTGCACATGTATTAAAATGAAAAACGAAATATTACATTCACTTAAGTATTCAGGCCCTTTACTCAGTACTATGTTGAAGCACCTTTGGCAGCAATTTCAACCTCGAGTTTTCTTGGGTTTGACATTACAAGCTTGGCACACCTGTATTTGGGGAGTTTCTCCCATTCTTCTGAGTAGATCCTCAAGCTCTGTCGGATGGATGGGGAGTGGTCGCTGCACAGCTATTTTCAGGTCTTTCTAGAGATGTTCGATCGGGTTCAAGTCCGGGACTTGTCCTGAAGCCACTCCTTTATTGTCTTGGCTGTGTGCTTAGGGTCGTTGTCCTGTTGGAAGGTGAACCTTCACCCCAGTCTGAGGTCCTGAGCGCTCTAGAGCAGGTTTTCATCAAAGATCTCTCTGTACTTTGCTCCGTTCATCTTTCACTCGATCATAACTTGTCTCCCAGTCACAGCAAAATATCCCCACAGCATGATGCTGCCACCATGCTTCCCTTTAGGGATGGTGCCAGGTTTCCTTCGAACATGACACTTGGCATTCAAGCCAAAGATTTCAACCTTGGTTTCATCAGACCAGAGAATCTTGTTTCTCATGGTCAGAGTCCTTTAGGTGCCTTTTGGCAAACTTCAACCGGGCTGTCATGGGTCTTTCACTGAGGAGTGGCTTCCGTCTGGCCACTCTATCACAAAAGCCTGATTGGTGTAGTGCTGCAGAGATGGTTGTCCTTATTGAAGGTTCTCCCATCTCCACAGAGGAACTCTGGAGCTCTGTCAAAGTCACCATCGGGTTCTTGGTCAGCTCCCTGGCCAATGCCCTCCCCCAATTTCTCAGTTTGGCCAGGCAGCCAGCTCTAGGAAGAGTGTTGTTGGTTCCAGACTTCTTCCATTTAAGAATGATGGAGGCCACTGTTCTTGGGGACCTTCAATGCTTCAGAAATGTTTTAGTACCCTTTCCCAGATCTGTGCCTCGACACAATTCTCTTGACCTCATGGCTTGTTTTTTTTTGTTGCTGACATGCACTGTCAACAGTGGGACCTTATATAGACAGGTGTGTGCCTTTCCAAATCATGTCCAATCAAATGAATTTGCCACAGGTGGACTCCAATGAAGTTGTAGAAACATCTCAAGGATGATCAATGGAAACAAGACGCACCTGAGCTCAATTTTGAGTCTCATAGCAAAGGGTCTGAAGACTATAGAAATAAGGTAGTTCTGTTTTTATTTTTATACATTTGCAAAACAAAATGAAAACCTGTTTTCGCTTTGTCATTATGAGGTATTGTGTGGAGATTGATAAGAAAAACAATAAATGTAATCAATTTTAGAATAAGGCTGTAACGTAACAAAAAGTCAAGAGGTCTACTTTGAATGTACTGTATGATATACTTTATGTATTTATCTTATGCACTATAGGCACTAACAGTGCTTTGAAATGTTTACGTAAATATACTTTCCTGTGGATATATTGTCATTCCTACCTTCAAAGGACTTACCACACAGACAACTGGTAAAGTAAGTTAAAATAGATGTTTATGTCCTGAGAGAAAGCTGTCCTGATACAATCGCTCATTTATGTCCAATGTAGAATTCAATGAAATTCAAGGTCGTGTTTCCAGGATATGGGGAGGGCAGACAAATATTTTACTGTTAATGGACATAGCTATCTGCTCATGTTGACACAAGGGTTTATGGCATAAGCAGTATGCCATCATTGGGTGCATTTCCATCCGGTTGTCACTGTGCCATCATTTCCAGGTTGTCACTGTATCGGTTTAGATGGGTTCTTTTGGTAAATGAGGGATAGGTTTGCGAATGGCTGAATGAATTATTCTGCAGCAGAACTGGTCAGGCCACACAGCTATCTTTCATTTTAGTAAATTATTGGGAATAATATTTGTTGTACATTATAGTAGGTGTAACAATATGCCATGAAGTATAAAAGGTAGCTTGTCAAGAAGGGATGTGGACTCAAAATAGTCAATTTAAACTGGTTCACAAACTAGGGGTCGAGTGACAACTAAGTAGCTCGTTAACAAGTAAGTAAGCTAAAGTAATCATTACACTGAATGGCAAGTTTACCTAGCTAGCAACTGGCAGACTATTGATGCTATGGCTAGCTTCAAGAAGCACATTTGCTTCACCGTTGTTGTTACAACTAGTTAAAAATCACATAACACCAATGACATCAGCAATCGTTGAATTGCTAGCCCCCTAACCTTGACTACATTTGCAATGTCTTTTGACATGTAGCTAACTACTGTAACGAAAGCGCGCACAAAAGTCTAAATACAACCAGGCCATTACAACACCTTTGAGCTCGAATCAGACATTTGTGACGCAACATGGTTACTCCCGTCGGAAACACCGATAATCGATCCCTAACAAAGCGTTTTCTTTATCTTAATATTTTACCTCAAACTCAAAAGAAATCCAGAAATTCACAAGCCCTTCTTTATTTCCCTCTTCCATTTTCCTATCCCATCTCTCCCTCGGCTTGACAAGTTGCAACGCAAGCTGGGATGCTCACCTGCAGCAGAACGCTAGGCACCAAATAAGCACCAGGGTACCTGAATGTAATGAAAATGAGTTGGGTCACAACACTGATCTATAATCTGTTGTTATGGTGACTTGATAGGCTCAGTGGCGATTTTAGCATGTAAATCTTGGTGGGGCGAAGAAAAAAAGGAAAGTGGAATGCATGCCAGCAATGCCACTACACAACACTAAACAATATACTAATTGCACTATATAACAGTGACAAACGGTGCCCACAAACGGTTAGGGCCTACATAAAGCTGTCCCAACATCTTACCACTGCTACACCTGGCTATCAGTGTAGCGTTGTCTGGCAGCGAAACAGTTCATTCAGCTTGCTTAAACACCCTCTTTGGGATAGGCGTGCCACTAACGCCCCACCTCGACAACATCCGGTGAAATTGCAGAGCACCAAATTCAAAATATTAAACATTCATGAAAATACAAGTGTCTTACATAGTTTAAAAGCTTAACGTCTTGTTAATCCAGCCTCTTTGTTAGATTTCAAAAAGGCTTTACGGCGAAAGCATACCATGCGATTATCTGAGGACAGCGCCCCTCATACAATAGCATTACAAACATTTTCCAAACAAGCAGAGATGTCACAAAAGTCAGAAATAGCTATAAAATAAATAACTTCCCTTTGAAGATCTTCCTCCGTCTGCAATCCCAAGGGTCCCAGCTACATAACAAATGGTCCCTTTGTTCGATAAAGTCCTTTATATCCCAAAAAAGTCAGTTTAGTTGGCACGCTTGATTCAGTAATCCACCGATTTCCATCATTCAAAATGCATACAAATGAATCTCAAAAGTGACCAATAAACCTTTTCAAACAAGTCAAATAACGTTTCTAATCAATCCTCAGGTACCCTAATATGTAAATAAACACGTGCAACAATATTACAGTCAAAATGGGAGCCACCTAGAAAAACTACAAATTATAGTTCATTTTTCAAAAAATAAGCCTGAAACTTTTTCTAAAGACTGTTGACATCTACTGGAAGCCCTAACTCACAGACAGATTATTTTAACAGTTTTGGAAACTTTAGAGTGTTTTCTATTCAATACTACCAATTGTATGCATATCCTAGCTTCTAGACCTGAGTAAAAGGCGGTTTACTTTGGGCACCTCAGTCATCCAAACTTCTGAATACTGCACAAATGTGGTTTCTAATGACAATTGAGATGTACAAACTATAGCATAAGGGGACGACAAGCAGATAAGAGGCAATCTGTAATTTGGTTTAAGACAATGAGTGAGCTAGGACAGGCAATATAACTGTCTGTTAGTCAATATAACTATTTGTTTAACACTTTTGAAATGTACAGCGACAGAATTCAGAACATGGGCGTTCTTACAGTGCTCTCCCTGTACACCAAGTTAGACATGTAGGATAAATAAATGGGGCATATAAGCAGACAATGAAAGCTCTTACAATATTCAATGATTACATTTCTCTAAAACAGGTTATGGTCTACAGTAGAACAGTCAGAACAGTGGGTGAAATTATGAGGGGTAAATAGACCAAATTACTGGGGTGAGGCACATGGACTACTAACACCTTACTCCACAACATTCACTTAGTATTACTTTCTCAGCTACAGTATACATATCTCCCTTGCATGTTACAGCATTTATGAAGCCGAAATACAGTACATTTTTGGACTCACATTGTTGTGCTTTGCTCATTTGAACAGGAAGATGGTGCGGCGGTCCTCATCATTTTAAACTTGGAAAAGAGCCCCTTAATCCCAGATTTGGGACCACACAGCCACTGTCACTGATTCCTTCCAAACCACTTATTGAATTTGCAATTTTCCAACTTGTGTTATGTTTGTCCACCGATGCGTTTTATCTATAATTTATCTTCATATGACAATGATTAAAAAGGATTTCCCAGTAGATTGTCGATTTGATTCATGATGACTGCTAGCTAAGATTTTTAAAGTATGACGTTGACATGATCAGTTCAATCAAAGCTACTGTAGATATAACGTGATTTGACATTTTATCTGTGGCCTTCTTGGATGGGCACTTCTGTGGCAGCAGCTGAAGGGCTAGAACTTTCAATGTCTCCTCTTACATTTGTCAGTGACGTAAAGTACCCATGATTGACAGAAAATTGAGCCAATCACAGCTCAACGCTCCGTATTTTCTGCTGGCTTGTCCAACCACCATAGAAAGCACTGAGCTTGGCTGACACACCTGCATTTAGGAGCTGCCAAAAAATAAACGATGTTTGTACACGGCTTTATTAACTCAATGATATATATCGTTTGATATGTTACACATATTAATGCCAAAATAACATGCAAAACAGGAAAGCCACCCCCCAAAAAAACCAACAGGTGGGGCTCTGCCCTGAATGATGGGTCGCCACTGGATAGGCTAGGGGTTGATACAGGGGTGGGAAGGACTGGTTCTATATATGTTTTTAAGGATCAACTCCGTGACTTTCAACGTGGCACAATCATTGAATGCCACATTTTCCAACAAGTCAGTTTGTGACATTTCTGCCCCGGGCGACTTTGTGTGCCCGACCTCACTAAACGCTGTTGTGGCTGAATGGAAGCAAGTCCCTGCAGAAATGTCTCAACATGTAGTGGAAAGCCTTCCCAGAGTGGAGGCTGTTATAGCAGCAAAAGGTGGGCCAACTCCATATTAATGCCCATGATTTTGGAATGAGATGTTTGACAAGCAGATGTCCACATACTTTTGGTCATGTAGTGCATTTCAAGGACGGGCAACTTCAGTCTTCGGGGGCGTGAGAGGTGTCTCACTTTTTCCCCATCTGTAGCAAACACAGCATATTAAACAAATTACATTCTAAACTGAAGATCATGATTAGTTTCAGTTTGAAGTTGTATTAGTCATGTGTACGGGATACGCATGGTATACATCGTCCAACGAAATGCTTACTTGCAGCTAAGTAACGTCACGCCAGGCTAAGCCTACATGAAACACAGCCCTTATTTTCAAGTGTTTCTAAAAACCCTTATGGGAAAAATGAATGGTAGAAAAACTATAGGACCCATCTCCCTGTTTGACCGCTAGGTTTTATGGGAATTATATATATATTTTTTTGTTGTTGATTATTGAAGTCAGGTGTGTTAGCTGGGGCTGGGGCAAAAGTATGACACCAATCAGACCCTCGAGGACTGGAGTTGACCATCAATTACATATTTAGATCCGTGTGTAAAAATAATCACACTTATTTCTGGAAAATATGTAGCTATATAGGAAAAATCCCTGAATGATTCTAGTATGCATAGAAAAGCAAAGGCTAGCTTTTTCAAACAGAAATTTGCATCCTGTAGCAAACTCCAAAATGTTCTGGGACACTAAAGTCCATGGAGAATAAGAGCACCTCCTCCCAGCTGCCCACTGCACTGAGGCTAGGAAACACTGTCATCACCGATAAATCTACGATAATCAAGATTTTCAATAAGCATTTTCAACAAGCGGCTGGCCATGCTGACCCCCACAGCAACTTGCCCAAGCCTCCCCCATTTCTCCTTCACCCAAATACAGATTGTTCATGTTCTGAAAGAGCTACAGAATCTGGACCCCTACAAATCAGGGCTAGACAATCTGGACCCTCTCGTTCTAAAATTATCTGCCGAAATTGTTGCAACCCTTATTACCAACTTGTTCAAACGCTCTTTCACATCGTCTGAGATTCCTAAAGATTGGAAAGCTGCCATGGTCATACCCCTCTTCAAAGGGGGAGACACTCTAGACCCAAACTGTTACAGACCTATATCCATCCTGCGTTTCTAAAGTCTTTGGAAGCCAAGTTAACAGATCACCGACCATTTCGAATCCCACCGTACCTTCTCCGCTATGCAATCTGGTTTCCGAGCTGGTCATGGGTGCACCTCAGCCACGCTCAAGGTCCTAAACGATATCGTAACCGCCATCGATAAAAGACGATACGATACTGTGCAGCCGTATTCATCGACCTGGCCAAGGCTTTCAACCCTGTCAATCACCGCATTCTTATTGGCAGACTCAACAGCCTTGGTTTCTCAAATTAATGCCTCACCTGGTTCACCAACTACTTCTCAGATAGAGTTCACTGTTGTCCGGACTTCTGTCAGTCTCTATGGGGGTGCCACAGGGTTCAATTCTGGGGCTATTTTCTCTGTATACATCAATGATGTCACTCTTGCTACTGGTGATTCTCTGATCTACCTCTACGCAGACGACACCATTCTGTATACTTCTGGCCCTTCTTTGGGCACTGTTAACAAACCTCCAAACGAGCTTCGATGCCATACAACACTCCTTCCGTGGCCTCCAACTGCTCTTAAGTGCAAGTAAAACTAAATGCATGCTATTCAACCGATCGCTGCCCGCACGTCTTGCATCACTACTCTGGACGGTTCTGACTTAGAATATGTGGACAACTACAAATACCTAGGTGTCTGGTTAGACTGTAAACTCTACTTACAGACTCACATTAAGCATCTCACATTTCCAATCCAAAATTAAATGTAGAATCAGCTTCCTATTTCGCAACAAAGCCTCCTTCACTCATGCTGCCAAACATACCCTCGTAAAACTGACTATCCTACCGATCTTCGACTTTAGCGATGTCATTTACAAAATAGCCTCAAACACTCTACTCAGCAAATTGGATGCCGTCTATCACAGTGCCATCAGTTTAGTCACCAAAGCCCCATATACCACCCACCATTGCGACCTGTATGCTCTCGTTGGCTGGCCCTCGATTCATATTCGTCGCAAAACCCACTGGCTCCAGGTCATCTATAAGTCTTTGCTAGGTAAATCCCCGCTTTATCTCAGCTCACTGATCACCATAGCAGCACCCACCCGTAGCACGCGCTCCAGCAGGTATATTTTACTTGTCATTCCCAAAGCCAACTCCTCCTTTGGATGCCTTTCCATCCAGTTTTCTGCTGCCAATGACTGGAACAAATTGCAAAAATCACTGAAGTTGGAGACTTACATCACCCTCACTAACTTTAAGCATCAGCTGTCAGAGCAGCTTACCGATCATTGCACCTGTACATGTAACGGATGTGAAACGGCTAGCTTAGTTAGCGGTGTGCGCTAAATAGCGTTTCAATCGGTTACGTCACTTGCTCTGAGACCTTGAAGTAGTAATTCCCCTTGCTCTGCAAGGGCCGCGGCTTTTGTGGAGCGATGGGTAACGATGCTTCGAGGGTGACTGTTGTCGTTGTGTGCAGAAGGTCCCTGGTTCGCGCCCGGGTATGGGCGAGGGGACGGTTTAAAAGTATACTGTTACATACACAGCCCATCTGTAAACAACCCAACTACCTCATCCCCATATTATTCTTGTTTGCTCCTTTGCACCCCAGTATCTCTACTTGCACATTCATTTTCTGCACATCTATCACTCCAGTGTTAATGCTAAATTGTAATTATTTTGCCACTATGGCCTATTTATTGCCTTACCTCCCTAAATCTTACTACATTTGCACACACTGCATATAGATTTTTCTAACGTGTTATTGACTGTATGTTTGTTTATCCCATGCGTAACTCTGTGTTTGTGTCACACTGCTTTGCTTTATCTTGGCCAGATCACAGTTGTAAATGAGAACTTGTTCTCAACTGGCCTACCTGGATAAATAAAAGGTGAAATAAAATGAACATACCTGACAAGCAACCTCACTCACAGTAGACCGGAAACACATTTATTTATAAATATTATCCTAACATTCAGCGTCTGACAGATGTCATGACGCTAGCCCTCTTGAATTGAATTGAAGTGACCCCCCCTCCTTAGGAGGGGGCAGTTTTTGCAACAGCTCCATAAATTCCTGGCAGAGGCCCTCTTCTCCCTTGCAACATACAGTATGGAGTGTCACAGTAAGACAAAGGGACTCTCCCGCCAAATACTCCTACCTCCCGAACTCTGAACTATTGATCACTCAAGAAGTAAGTCCTAGATTGCAACCTAACAGACTGCAGCTGGAAAGGTAGAAAATCTAGTAAGAACATTGACCCAGAAGAATCAACAAAGGACAATGGCGACATCAACTGGGCAAACCAAAGCCTCACACCAGCTCAACTATCAAAGGCAGCTTCACATAAATACAATGCATTACCTTTCTCCGAACGAGCGATCATTAGTGGCATAGGTATTTGTGAGAATAGCTTCCCATGTCCGATAGTGACCCATTCCTTAGTCTTCCTTCTGTACTTCCTTTATTATCTCTGAATCTATCGTGTTATAACCAAACTGTTTTTGTTTAGTCCACTAGGGATGGTATTTACTGTATAATGTTATTATGTATTGTATATTCTGTAATTGTTTAATTAGTTAGTAAATAATTGCGCAAATGTGGATGGATGATTCATAGTAAAGGCTGGGTTCGTAGATAACCAAGAATTTTACAACTTTCAGATGAGACTGATATTATGTAAATAGTAATTAATGACTGACTGCTATTGATATAAAATATAATGTATTTAAAAAAAATGATTTAACCTTTATTTAACTAGGCAAGTCAGTTAAGAACAAATTCTTATTTACAATGATGGCCTAGGAACAGTGGGTTAACAGCCTTGTTCAGGGGCAGAATGACAGATTTATACCTTGTCAGCTCAGGGATTCGATCTAGCAACCTTTTGGTTACTGGCCCAACACTCTTAACCACTTCGCTACCTGCCACTATTTAAGAATGGATTTGGGAGATAGCCACTCTATATAAACTAACTCTTCCGTGGTGCCCCAGGTTATTAACGAGTGGCTTAATTCAATCACAATCGATTTGATAATAGCTTGGCATCACATTAACGAAGCCAGAGACGACACAGGAGTGCATGAAATCAAACTATTTGATATAATGCTCTCTGATTTTAAGATCCAACATGGAGATTGCACATTTTATAACATCATGATTTAAAGGGATATCAAAAATACAATAGTCAAACTAAAGTGTTGATTTCCATGACACCTATTAAGCACACACACAACCAAAACAAGTGTCCAATTCTTGACTCACATTGCAATTTGATCATACAAAACTATTGTTCAAAGCCAATAAGAAAAGGTTGAATTGCCACTTTCACCAAAGTAATCACATTTAAAGCCAGTGATATACATCGCCCCGTTTTCAATACAAAGAACCCACAGTGGACTGCTTGAAGGACACCAAATTAAGTAGCCTTGAGCTTGCTAACAGAAAAATAAAATAAAACAGGGAGAATATTAGCTACAGATAGTATGCCAGATAATGTGATATAACCTATTATAAAAGTCTCTGGTTACTGGACCCCAAAAATATTTGGTTCTATCACATTATCTGGCATACAATCTGTAGATAGGATAATATATGCAATGACATACAGTGCACTATAAGAAAGGCGCGTTATGAAAAAGACAAGCTTGAACTCAAGGGAAATGTGTCAGGTTTAGGAAGGAGGTGATATTGGTTGGTCAAAACCGAGGGCCTTGAACCACAACTATATTTTGAGTGTCAAAGAAGATGTAATGGTAAAGATATCTCACCCACCCAACTGGGTTTCAGACAGGAGAGAGAAACCGAGAGCCACTTTGTGTGGATTCTAATTTATATCCACCCAGAGAACTTTGATGGGTGGATGGATATAAATGGCATGTTATGGAAGGGTCCAGAAACTTTTTTGCTATTTCACTTGTTTTTGAGAAACTTACCCCAGAAACTTACCCCTTTAGATGTACACATGAAATTGTCTCAGCAACTTAATATTATATTTTGGATAAGTTCCTCAAAAACAAGTGAAATATCAAAGAAAATGTCTGGACCCTTCTAACATGCCATTTAAATATTTTTTTAAAGATTTGGTAAAATAAATTAAAAAATAATCGAACTTCTTCAATAGACTATTTTTGTCACTATCCTCAGAGTTAATACAAAGGAGGGAATTAAACATGTGTACTACCAAAATAACAGATGCATTCATAGTATGTATTATGCAATATGGCAGTAGTACATGCCAATACATCCACAGTCATGAAGAGATGAACAATAACAACCACTTAGGTTCCACTTAGGTTCCAGTACATGGACATCATTTGAACTTGAAACAATAAATAATGATAAAAGAAGGCAGCTCCAACAGGAAAACAGATTAATTTAAAATGTTAAAATATAGCTTAACAATAAGGCCATACATAATGTGACAATGGTGAATTCTGAGAGATTAAAACGCTATAAACACTATGTTGACAATAGAACCGGATCAAATCTCTGAACATCGATATTCCATGTCGCTATTCACATAATAATAAGGAATTCCCCTCAACCATGCCCACAAATTGGGGAAAACAAAACGTATTTCCCATTGACCCCCAGTGTAAAAGAGCCAACTCATCAATTTTTTGGTAAACAGAAATAACAAAACATGGAGAAAATCTGCTGTGTTGTTCAATGTACATGTAACCAGGTCAAAAATCACGACCAGCAGTTCCAAATGCTCCCACACAGGGAAATGGAGCCTGCGAGAAGAGCCCTGTGGCTATTCTCGGCGTGGGAGATGCGGGGACCTGGTGTCTAAGTAGGCTAAAAGGTAGCTGTGTGTGGAAAACATTTAATCATAGGTAAGACATTTAACTTGTTTAGTATAGTCCGTTTGTAACGCCACTCACTACTGTTTTTGTTTGTTTTGTGTTTGTTTGCCTTGGCTAGCTTAATTAATGCTCCGGTCGGTAGCCGGTAGCATTCACTCAGCTGCTAGCACCATCATGTAAAGGTGCATGAGGGAAGCCCTAGAATATTTGTTTTTTTCCTAAGTAGTGAGAAGGCAAGCAATGTTGAAACAACAAGAAAATTGCATTTGAAAATGTTTTGGCTGTGAACCAATGGGGTAACCTAGGTAACTACAGGCTGTTTTCCCCATAAAACGTTGCGGCCCTGCCGCTTATCTAATACTGACTGGGACTATAGCGTTAGTGACAAAACATCAAACACTGACATCACTAAAACAAACTCTGGCTTGTTAGTGCTCACGCGGGAGACTGGATGACAGGGGAAAAAGCAGTGACAAAAGAAAAACAGTTAGTGAAATAGCATTTCAGTCTTTCTGAAATTATGGCACAAGCACTTATCAACTATATATTAAATACAATATCTGCACTTTCAGTAATCAAATGCAATTCCCTAAACTGACAAATCAATTTCATACATCCTCCTAACCAACTGTCATTGTTACACTAGCAGCGACATGTTGAACTTAGGTGATGAATACGGTCCGGTATAAGAGTGAGTAGATGAAGGGAGGGCAGCGCCACAAAACTGTCCCATTTTTCCTGTTGTGGCGGTGTGATTTGATCACAACTAAAAAACATAACCAAAACAATCTTGAACATTCCAACTGAACAAAACAGAGACAACTACTTCTGATGTTCAAAAAAATTAAAATCAGTCACTCTCTCCATTTTTCTTCTGAGGCAAACGGTCCGAGTTTGAGAACATTCCAGCCTCTTCCTCATCGAGACACACACCTCCAAGCCTGAGAGTGGTCGCTCCCTGCTTACAACCATCCAGTTGTCTTAGATCTGCGAAGGGTTATCAACAAAGAGGCACAAGTAGGGGCTAGAAAGGAGTTTGGTATTAGGCCAGAGAAGGGTAGGGGAGATGATAGGTGTTCAGATTTCTTCAGTCTATATTGTGCCTGTGGTGAGTGTGCTTTCCCATACCTAGAGGAGGGCGGGACTAGCCTGCAAGGGACGGTTAAAAGGTCCAATCACACTCGGACTCTACAGGAAGTGATATTCTCAGCCAGTATGCAGATGTCAAGACCGGAATGGAGTTTCAAGAGTTCTGTAAGACAGAACCCTTCACTCTCTCCCTCAGTCTTCCTCCCATTCGGTTGTTCCTCTCCTCCCTCAGAAAGTGGAGCCGTCACAAACTATGTTTTGGTCTCGACCGGGAAACAGCTCCATCTGCCAGTAAAGCGGGTCAGCGTACACTGGCAGGGTCAAAGCACAAAGGTCACAATGAGGTCAAACTAAAATGGAAATTTGTATAGGTCTAAATCAGGCTTTGGTTACTGCCTAGCACAAAGACACAATTCAAATAATTAACTAATAATGGTTACAGTATACTTACAATATTACACAGTATACTTGCAGTGTGTGTGTGTGTTCTTCTCACCCATATCTCCAGGTCCCAGCCAGAGGTTGAAGGAGCTGCAGTGTTTCTGACAGTGGTGGACCGGGAGCACTCTAACTGTGGGCAGGCCCTCTCCTACCACCAGCCAGCCCAGCACTCGCACCCCCTGAAACACACACGCACAATACCACTAACAGCACACAGCTGAATCAAGACAAACACCATAACAACAAACATACAGTGCCTTCGGAAAGCATTCAGACCCCTTGACTTTTTCAACATTTTGTTACGTTTACAGCCCAATTCTAAAATGTATTTGCTAATAAAAACAAAACCTGAAATATCACATTTACATAACTATCCAGACTTTGTTGAAGCAGTTTTGGCAGCCATTACAGAATTGAGTCTTCTTGGGTATGATGCTACAAGCTTGGCACACCTGTATTTGGGGAGTTTCTCCCATTCTTCTCTGCAGATCCTCTCAAGCTCTGTCAGGTTAGATGGGGAACGTTGCTGCACAGCTATTCAGGTTCCTCCAGAGATGTTCGATCGGGTTCAAGTCCGGGCTCTGGCTGGGCCACTCAAGGACATTCAGAGACTTGTCCCGAATCCACTCCTGCGTTGTGTGGGCTGTGTGCTTAGGGTCGTTGTCCTGTTGGAAGTTAAACCTTCGCCCCAGTCTGAGGTCCTGAGCGCTCTGGAGCAGGTTTTCATCAAGGAGCTCTCTGTACTTTGCTCTGTTCATCTTTTCCTTGATCCTGACAAGTCTCCCAGTCCCTGTTTCTGAAAATCATCACCTCAGCATGATTCTGCCACCACCACGCTTCACCGCAGGAATGGTGCCATGTTTCCACCAGACGTGATGCTTGGCATTCAGGCGAAATAGTTCAATCTTGGTTTAATCAGAACAGAGAATCTTGTTTCTTATGGTGAGAGTCTTTTGGTACCTTTTGGCAAACTCCAACTGGGCTGTCATGGGTCTTTTACTGAGGAGTGGCTTCCGTCTGGCCACTCTACAATAAAGGCCTGATTGGTGGAGTGCTGCAGAGATGGTTGTCCTTATGGAAGGTTCTCCCATCTCCACAGAGGAACTCTGGAGCTCTGTCAGTGGCCATCTGGTATCTGGTTCTTGGTCACCTCCCTGACAAAAGCCCCCACACCCCACACCTTTATTTAACCAGGTAGGCTAGAACAAGTTCTCATTTGCCACTGCGACCTGGCCAAGATAAAGCATAGCAATTCGACACATACAAAAACAGAGTTACACATGGAATAAACAAAACATCGTCAATAATACAGTTGAACAAAATAAAACAAGAAGTCTATATACAGTGAATGCAAATGAGGTAAGTTAAGAGAGTTAAGGCAATAAATAGGCCATGTTGGCGAAGTAATTACAATATAGCAATTAAACACTGGAATGGTAGATGTGGAGAAGATGAATGTGCAAGTAGAGATACTGCGGTGCAAAGGAGCAAGATAAATAAACAAATACAGTATGGGGATGAGGTAGGTAGATAGATGGGCAGTTTACAGATGGGCTATGTACAGGTGCAGTGATCTGTGAGCTGCTCTGACAGCTGATGCTTAAAGCTAGTGAGGGCGATATGAGTCTCCAGCTTGAGAGATTTTTGCAGTTCGTTCCAGTCATTGGTGGCAGAGAACTGGAAGGAAAGACGACCAAAGGAGGAATTGGCTTTGGGGGTGACCAGTGAGATATACCTGCTGGAGCATATGCTACGAGTGGGTGCTGCTATGGTGACCAGTGAGCTGAGATAAGGTGGGGCTTTACCTAGCAGAGACTTGAAGATAACCTGTAGCCAGTGGGTTTGGTGACGAGTATGAGGCGAGGGCCAACCAACGAGAGCGAACAGGTCGCAATGGTGGGTAGTGTATGGGGACAAAACGGATGGCACTGTGATAGACTGCATCCAGTTTGTTGAGTAGAGTGTTGGAGGCTATTTTATAGATGACATCACCGAAGTCAAGGATCGGTAGGTTGGTCAGTTTTACGAGGGTATGTTTGGCAGCATAAATGAAGGATGCTTTGTTGCGATATAGGAAGCCAATTCTAGAATACATTTTGGATTGGAGATGCTTAATGTGAGTCTGGAAGGAGAGTTTACGGTCTAACCAGACACCTAGGTATTTGTAGTTGTCCACGTATTCTAAGTCAGAGCCGTCCAGAGTAGTGATGTTGGACGGGTGAGCAGGTGCGGGCAGGGATCGGTTGAATAGCATGCATTTAGTTTTACTTGCGTTTAAGAGCAGTTGGAGGCCACGGAAGGAGAGTTGTATGGCATTGAAACTCGTCTGGAGGTTAGTTAATTAACAGTGTCTAAAGAAGGGCGAAAAGTATACAGAATGGAGTCATCTGCGTAGAGGTGGAGTAGAGAATCACCAGCAGCAAGAGCAACATCATTGATGTATACAGAGAAGAGAGTCGACCCGAGGATTAAACCCTGTGGCACCCCCATAAAGACTGCCAGAGGTCCAGACAAAAGGCCTTCCGATTTAACTCTATCAGATAAGTAGTTGGTAAACCAGGCGAGGCAATCATTTGAGAAACCAAGGCTGCCAAGTCTTCCAATAAGAATGTGGTGATTGACAGAGTCGAAAGCCTTGGCCAGGTCGATGGATACAGCTGCACATTAATGTCTCTTATCGATGGCGGTTATGATGTCGTTTAGGACATTGAGCATGGCTGAGGTGCACCCATGACCAGCTCTAAAACCAGATTGCATAGCGGAGAAGGTACGGTGGGATTCGAAATGGTCGGTAATCTGCTTGTTAACTTGGCTTTCGAATACCTTAGAAAGACATGGTAGGATAGATATATGTCTATAGCAGTTTGGGTTTAGAGTGTGAAGAGGGGGTTGACTGCGGCAGCTTTCAATCTTTGGGAATCTCAAACAATACGAAAGAGGTTGAACAGGCTAGTAATAGGGGTTGCAACAATTTCGGCAGATAATTTTAGAAAGAGAGGGTCCAGATTGTTTAGCCCGGCTAATTTGTAGGGGTCCAGATTCTGCAGCTCTTTCAGAACATCAGCTATCTGGATTTGGGTAAAGGAGAAATGGTGGGGGGATTTGGCGGATTACTGAGGAGGGTGCCGAGCAGTTGACCGGGGTTGGGGTAGCCAGCTGGAAAGCATGGCCAGCCGTAGAGAAATTCCCAATTATAGTGGATTTATCGGTGGTGAGTGTTTCCTAGCCTCAGAGCAGTGGGCAGTTGGGAGGAGGTGCTCTTATCCTCCATGGACTTTAGTGTCCTAGAACTTTTTTGAGTTAGTACTACAGGATGCAAATTTCTTGCCTTAGCTTTCCTAACTGCCTGTGTATATTTGTTCCTAACTTCCCTGAAAAGTTGCATATCATGGGGGCTATTCGATGCTAATGCAGAATGCCACAGGATGTTTTTGTGTTGGTCAAGGGCAGACAGGTCTGGAGTGAACCAAGGACTATATCTAGTCCACACTCCGATTACTCAGTTTGTCCTGGCGGCCAGCTCTCGGAGTCTTGGTGGTTTCAAACTTCCCCAGATCTGTGCCTTCAAACAATCCTGTCTCAAAGTCCTACGTACCATTTTTTTGACCTCGTGACTTGATTTTTGCTCTGACATGCACTGTCAACTGTTGGACCTTATATAGACAGGTACGTGCCTTTCCAAATCATGTCCAATTAATTGAATTTACCGCAGGTGGACTCCAAGTTGTAGAAACATCAAGGATGATCAATGGGAACAGGATGCATCTGAGCTCAATTTCGAGCCTCATAGTAAAGGGTCTAGTGTAAATAAGGTAACTGTTTATTTTATTTTTTATACATTTGCAAAAAATCTAAAAACCTGTATTCGCTTTGACATTATGGGGTACTGTGTGTACATTGCTGAGGATTGTTTTTTATTTGAATTTTTAATCCATTTTAGTAATAACAAAATGTGGAAAAAGTCAAGGGGTCTGAATACTTTCCCGAAGGCACCGTACATGCTTGTCTATTTGGACTTCGTTAGAGGCCAGACTCACTCTGCTCTGAGAGTTGGCACTATGCGTGACCAGGCAACGCTGCAATGTTGTTCCGGCGCTGTCCAGTAGGGGACATAGCTCAGCCTTGGGGAACAGCCACCTTAACACCTTCTCTCTGGCCACAGATGTAAACCTCCTAGAGAAAGAAGGGGAGGACACTGACAAATGCATCCTTCTTTTCTTCCTTCCTTGAGACCTGTTTACTAAATCATATGCATTTGTGGGTGTGGTTGGGATTCTCTGTGTGTGCATGTGCATATCTGCACGCAAGTGTGTGTGTTTGTATCTATATCACATTTTATTTGTCACATGCGCCGAATACAACAGGCCTTACAGTGAAATGCTTACTCACAAGCCCTTAACCAACAATGCAGTTAAGACAAATACCTACAAAAATAAAGTAACAAATAATTAAAGAGCAGCATATATGCATTAGTGTGTGCGTGTAAGTGTGTGTGTACCAGAGCAGGGTGAAGTTTGCTGGGCCCTGTGGAAAACCCTCGTCATGTGACAGTAAGTTGTCTTTCTCCACTAGTATACTCATGGAGCCAGAGTGGGCGGAGTAGAGCTCCTCTAGCTGCTGCCTCTGCATGCACAGATACTCCCCACCCTGCATAAAGACAGGGGACATACGTCGGGCACAGGGCAGAAAAGACAGCCGATGTTAGCTAAATGAACTAGCACAATATGTATATGCTTTATGCTGTGATGGACCTGTAAACAATAAGCAGACTGGACACTCACTTTCAGGTACATTGTTGTTTTTCCAGTCGAACTAAGATTTTCAGTCTAACAAAAACATTTCCTTTCAGTGATATTGCTGTTTTCCTGTTGAACTAAAATGTATATTTGAGTACATTTGTATGGTGTTAGTGTTTCAAGTTTTATTAGCCATTCAGTATGTACGGGACACGCATGGTATACATCATCCAACGAAATGCTTACTTGAAATTCTTACTTGCAGTGGTGGTCGTACCTTAAGCAGCACAGGTTGTGGCCCCCTGCGCATGGCTGCAGACTCTCCGAGGGTCTCGGGGACCTCCAGCACAGAGGAGACCTCTGCACAGCCAGAACAGTTGACCAGGCCCTGCCGCAGAGCCCCCACACTCCACCAGTCATGGAAACCTACAGGAGAGAGACAGTCCGGAAGCTGTTATTACACACACACTGGCTAGGAACAAAGATCCAACTATAGTGAACAACTAGTGTCTAACATAGGTCTTTTCCCTCAGTAGCTGTACCTTGCAGGTTGTACTTCTTGGAGATGGGCAGAGCTAGTAGTCTGACGTGGCTGAGGGGGGAGGACCAGTTGTGTCCCCCCGTGTACATCACACCTAGCTGGGGCCGAGTCTGGGGGTAGGTGAAGGCCAGCACCACCACCAACAGAAAGCCTACCGCTACCACAAACTACAGTAAGGAGATGAGGACAAGTGAGAGGATGGTTGATCAATGCAGAGATTGACATTAAGGGTTGTCTAATTACCGGGGCAAGTGACCTGAGTAGACCTGCAAATTGAGCCTGCTCTGAGGTTTCAACCTTGGGCAGGTGAGTTTTGGACTGATAACCAAAATGCAAAGAATTCCAGTAGTCTGGTCTTGCTGGGTCCTCCCGTGTGTAGGTGAATAGCCACTTTACATTTTCAGGCAAGTGATCATAATCTTCCAGCAACCCAAAAAAATGCTCCTTACTTGCCCAATGGGCGAGTGCCTTTCAAACCTTAATGTCAATCCCTGCAATGTGCTTTTGATATGTTGATAGCTGTTGGACATCGAAAGTCCCATTGCTTGATATATGATCTGTGGCCACCACGTGTGTGTGTGTGCACATCTTACCTTGATAGTGGCTCGAAGGATAGGGAATTGTGGCGGGTCTCTTCGAGGCTCGTTGGTCTCCAGGACTTGTTTGATAAACTTCTCGATCTCCCTCTCTGACATGCCATAGCGATACCCAGACTGGCGGAGAATATCGATGCTCTCTGACAGCTTGTCGTAGATGCAAGGCTCACTCAGGGTGGTGCCCATGACAAACGTGGTCCAAATGAATCTAGTCAACAGTTATTTTAGAAGGGACAGTGCCTCTAGTCTTCGGTTTGTTGCTGTGTAACTCATATTCCCTCGGAGGTTGGGAAAAACAGCACTTCCAAAGCCCCAGACAGAAGTTACACAAACAATCCAGATGATATAGCGGAACTTGGCCTTGGACTGTGGTCAAAAACATACACATTGTCAATGTCAACACAAGCATTCAGAGGCCCACATGAACTGTAAGCAATAACAACAAAAAATGGTTAGATTGACACCGAGTTGAACTTGGTCGACGCGTTCTGTACATTTGTAGTTTTATGTTAAGGACATATGCCTCTGCCTGCTTAGATGTTGTCCCAACGTTTTCAACCTCTCAATTGTTTGTTGACATTATTGTCACGTGCACATAAATTGAACCTTTAAACTAGGCAAGTCAGTTAAGAACACATTCTTATTTACAATGACGGCCTACCCTGGCCAAACCCTAACGCCGCAGGGCCAATTGTGCGCCACCCTATGGGAATACCAATCACGGCCGCTAGTGATACAGCCAGGAATCGACCCAGGGTCTGTAGAGACGCTTCTAACACTGTGATACAGTGCCTTAGACCACTGCGCCACTCGGGAGCCCCAGTGAATCCAGAAATTAGTGTCAGTTGCAGCAGTGGGGTGAAGAAATAAAGCGAGCTAAGTGGCTAGGGTCAGATATTTACGAAAATGAGTCTCTGCTAGGGTTACTAGCTAGCTAACAGGTGTAGCTATATTTTATAAGATCAAGTAAATATAATTTGTCAAACAGTGACCACAAACTCACCGTAATTCACGGTTAATGTGCAATTACAGGTCCACTATGTCTTGCTCATATTTAGCTTCGTGTCGACCAACCAACCTTTCCCCACTTTTCTTGGTGCTTGAGAATTTGCGATGTCACTTGACTTCCCGGTTTTACAGATTCAAGTTGAGAGTGTCAACATCAGATTCGAGTAGCAAAACTAAAGATTGATGTTTAAATATAATATAATTAGTACAATTGTATGGATTAAAACTAACGTATATTCTTACTCTTGTTTGTCTTGTATTGGCAGTATTTGTTTTACATGCATAAAATAATTAAATAGACGAATCTGCCTGGCCACAAAATGTTATATTTAGTGTAATATATCTTATCAACCGGTAGAGAGCGCACTTTCCAGAGTGAATCGGTTTTACACCCGTCAGTGATCGCAACTGCAGCTACTCATACTTGCTCCTTTTATCAAAGCGCCCCTTTCCGCGCTTTGTTTCGTGGATCAGCTGTGCATGGACCTAAAACCCCACCCGATTAGGAAGGAACGAAGGGGGAAAAAGCAATAATGACCGCAAGAAAATAAGAGGCTTTAAAAACAATTAACATTCTGTAAGGCGTCTAATCAAAACACCGCCGTTTATATTGCGACCCTTGAGGACTGAAACGGGTCACATCTTCGCATTCCTCCCATCTGATAGCGGCGGCGGCGAAGACATCCAGTCAGTTGATATTTTGCTACCCTAGCCACTCTCTCAAGATGATAGCCCTTTTTAACAAGCTGTTGGACTGGTTTAAACAGCTATTTTGGAAGGAGGAGATGGAGTTGACACTGGTTGGTCTGCAGTATTCGGGGAAAACCACCTTCGTCAACGTAATAGCGGTAATTTCTCAGTTTACTCGCTCCGTCTGTGTGTGTGCACCGATTACGATGGGAACAGACCTTTGCACAAAGTAGCGGTCTCGTGATTGAACCGCTGCTCCTCCTTTCAATTGGTACAGTGTCGCAGTATTATTCGTAATCCGGACCTTTTCGTCCTGGCTAGAAACGAATAGACTCTGTGTGTGTGTGAATAATGTCTAGATGTAATTGATGTAATTGACGATATGCTATAATTAATTGGCGTATATAATTTATTGAAGGATGGAGACTGCATTTACAACCTTGAAATGGTGCACGGTTATTTCATTGTACACCAGAGTGTATATGTTACACACAACCTAGATAATTATGTGCAGTAAAATGTGCTGGGGCTAAATCCGCCCAGGAATGTCCAAACCAAGGTCTTGGATTCGGATGCTGATACTGCTTACATGGATCTATGACAAGGAACTAGAAAAGGCCAAGAATAGGACCAGAAATGACCCAGGCATAGGCCTACATAGGTTGAAGTACTTTTACACACTGCAGGCTACACCAGGCCCTAAAATAGTGTATCTCTCTGACATACAGCCAGTAGGTCACAGTTGGGCTGTACATTCGATATTAGCCTCCACTCTGACTGTATTCATTGTATCACCCACTCCTTATTTGCTTCTACTTTGTGGCAACAACAACAACAACCCTTTCACCTGCTCCACTGCAACACTGTATCAAGCCTCTCACCAGCCAGTGTGTGATTGTAGTGATATCCTTGCAAGTGTGGTATGTCAATGGGTGTATAATGGTTTGTACATTCTACAGGTATTTTTGTATGAAGAGGACATGATTGGCCTATCTTTATTCAAATGTGTGTTAATACTGTAGGTGTGTGTTCACCCCTCTACCAGTGCTGATGAGTATCCCCTCTGCGAACACACACAAAACCAGGCTGTGCAGAAGAATGTCATATGTCACAGAGCGCATAAATTAAACCTGGATTTTACCTCCTTGCATCTGCCTGCTCCAGCTGAGCCCAATCTCCCAGCCCTATCTACGTCCCCTAGCCTAGCGAGCTGCCTGATCTTGCGAGTTTACATGAATGTTCACTGCACGGATATGCAGTAATCAGCCTTATGAGGCTACCCAGGCCCTGCCTCAGACCCTGCCCTTGCTCCTACCCATCCTGAGCCCAATCCTTATCCCCTGCTCCAGCCCATCCCCAGGCTCGGCTAGCCACAGCCGATTACCCGGCCCCAGCCTCGGCTCATTCCGCTGCCCCATTCACAGCTCCAAGTCCAGCCTCAGCCGATTTTCCCCAGCACCATCACATCCCCATTTTCTGCCCCATACTCAGCCCATTCCCGGCCCTGTGCCCATCCCCCAGGCCACATCCGTCTGGTTTCACAGACCGTCCAATTCCCAACTTCCTGATCCTTGTGGTGTATCTGTTGAGCTGCCACAGGTGGCAGTGAGTGGGGTCGTCCTGTCTTATTGGAGGAGTGAGAATCAGAAGGCTGTCAGCTCTGGCCCTGGCTCCCCACTGAGTGCTAGACAGGGACTTGGGAAGATGGTGACTTAGTGACTCATCCTGGTTTGTCAGATCCTCCCATCTGGCAGTTTTGTGTCTCATAACAGTCCCAGTTAAGTGTCCTTTTATCTGTCTGCTTTTATTGCACAACTGAAGGACCAGAGTCTAAACTCAGCCATGCTCTGATCAGTATAGACAGGTTATGGGTGACTGCAGTATGATCACTTAGTAGGGAAGTGTATTTTTATTGGTGTAGTTTTCTAACATTTTGGGGTGACACTTTCAGATAGAGATGTAATGTATAGAGCATACATGGCGTTCTGTTCCATTTTAAGACAGAGGGAATCATATCAGTTCTAGACATTACATTTCTATGTCCAGGTTGTTGTGAAAGCATTGAAGCCATATCCCACTCGTACTAAGAATCCAAGTACAGATCTGTAGGCTAGGCTATGGGCTATGTAACAAGATGGCGCCGACAGACATGGGCGCCCTGTTCTTAGTTCCTAGCCAACTTTGCAGTATTTATATATATATATGCCATTTAGCAGACGCTTTTATCCAAAGCGACTTACAGTCATGTGTGCATACATTCTACGTATGGGTGGTCCCGGGGATCGAACCCACTACCCTGGCGTTACAAGCGCCATGCTCTACCAACTGAGCTACAGAAGGACCATTTATTTTTTGGGTGTTATTTATTTCTTACATTATTGGTGCAGAATGTTTCTTGCATTATTACATACAGCCAAAAATAACTTTTGTATATTAGATCGGCAGTCACTCACCAGCATTTCGATCAGAAATGAGACTTTCCTGAATTGGATCTTTTGTTTGTACCCCTGAGGTAATTTCTCTCATCCCAGGGGCTGCTCGTTGATGGAAAAGACAAATATGGAGTGGGCTTTAAGTCTCACTCAGGATGCATACATACCATCCACCGCTTCCGACTATATTACTCGCTAATATTCAGTCCCTGGACAATAAAATAGCCGAGCTCCGGGCGAGGATCTCCTTCAGGAGAGACATCAGATACATACTTTGTTTTACGGAATCATGGCTCTTCGGATATACTGTCCCTGCCCATAGAGCCAACAGGGTTCCCCCTACATCATGCGGACAGGAAGAAAGAACTATCTGGGGAAAAGAAAGGTGGAGGCGTATATTTCATGATTAACTACTCATGGTGTGATTGTGGTAACGTAAAGGAGCTCAAGTCTATTTCTTTTCTCCCAATCTGGAATACCTTACCATCAAATGCAGACCGCATTACTTCCAGAGGTAATTCTCTTCGGTCATCGTCACAGCTGTGTATATGCATTCGGCCCCTCCCCTCCTATAGACAGAAATCTTTGGTCTAATCAATCAGAATGTATGCTTCTAGATTGTTTTGATCACACAAACTGGGATATTTTCCGGGTTGCCTCCAAGAATAGTATTTTCGTATACACTGACTCTGTGACTGGGTTCATCAGGAAGTGCATAGAGGATGTTATTCCCACTGTGACGATTAGAACTTATCCAAACCAAAAACTGTGCATAGATGGCAGCATTCGCGCAAAAGTGAAAGCACAAACCACCACATTTAACCATGGCAAGGTGACTGGGAACATGGATGTGTACAAACCGAGCTGCTATGACCTCCGTAAGGCAATCAAACAGACAAAGCATTAGTGCAGGGACAAAGTGTATTTGCAATTCAATGTCTAAGACTCAAGACCTATGGGGCAGGGACTCCAGAAAATCACAGATTATAAAGGGAATACCAGCCACGTCTTGGACACGGAGGCCTTGCTCCCGGACAAGCTAAACACCTTCGCCCACTTCGAGGAAAACACAGTGCCGCCGTCGCGAGCCACCACCACTCACAAAGACCTTGAGCTCACGTTCTCCGTGGGCGACGTGAGTAAGACATTTAAACAGGATAACATTCGCAAGGCTGCCGATCCAGATAGCATCCCTAGCCGCGTCCTCAGAGCATGTGCAGTCCAGCTGGCTGGAGTGTTTATTGACATATTCAATCTCTCCCTATCCCCGTCTGTTTTCTCCACTTGCTTCAAGGTGTCCACCGTTGTTACTGTACCCAAGAAAGTGTGGCCATGCACGTCTCCAACTCATTCACCAAGTTCGCAGACAACAGCAGTAGTAGGCCTGATTACCAACAGCGACGAGACGGCCTACAGGGAGGAGGTGAGGGCCCTGGCAGAGTGGTGTCGGGAAAAATAAATAACATCTCCCTCAACGTCAACAAAACAAAGGAGCTGATCGTAGACTTCGGTAGACAGCAGAGAGAGCACTCCCCCATCCACATCAACGGGGCCGCAGTGGAGAGGATGAAGCACTTCATGTTCCTCTGCGTGCACATCACGGACAACCTAAAATGGGTCCATCCTCACAGACAGTGCGGTGAAGAAGGTACTAAGACCCTCACAAACTTCTACCGATGTACCATTGAGAGCATCCTGCCGGGCATCCTGTAGGGCTCTCCAGAGAGTGGTGCAGTCAGCCCAACGCAGTACCTGGGGCACGCTGCCTCCCCTCTAAGACATCTACAGCACCCGCTGTCATAGGAAGGCATCTACAGCCACCTGAGCCATGGCCTGTTCACACCGCTACCATCTAGAAGGCGGAGACAGCTGGGACCGAAGAAACTGTTTTTCAATCTCTATCTCCAGGCCATCAGTCTGTTAGTCACCACTAGCCTCCGCCCAGTAACCTGTCCTGAATTTAGTCACTGTTACTAGCCGGCTACCACCCGGTACTCTACCCTGCACCTTAGAGACTGCTGCCTTATGTACAGTACAAAGTCATTGAACACTGGTCACTAATAATGTTTACATACTGTTTTACCCACTTCATACGGACATACTGTATTCTAGTCGAGGCTCATCCTATATACAGTTGAAGTGGGAAGTTTACATACACCTTAGCCTAATACATTTCACAATTCCTGACATTTAATCCTAGTAAAAATTCCCTGTCTTAGGTCAGTTAGGATCACCACTTTTTTTTTAAAGAATTTGAAATGTCAGAATAATAGTAGAGTTTACATACACTCAATTAGTATTTGGTAGCATTGCCTTTAAATTGTTTAACTTAGGTCAAACGTTTCGGGTTGCCTTCCACAAGCTTCACACAATAAGTTGGGTGAATTTTGGCCCATTCCTCCTGACAGAGCTGGTGTAACTGAGTCAGGTTTGTAAGCCTCTTTGCTCACACACGCTTTCTCAGTTCTGCCCACAAATGTTCTATAGGACTGAGGTCAGGGCTTTGTGATGGCCACTCCAACACCTTGACTTTGTTGTCCTTAAGCCAGTTTGCCATGAGATGTTGCTTCAATATATCCACATGATTTTGCTTCTTCATGATGCCATCTATTTTGTGAAGTGCACCAGTCCCTCCTGCAGCAACGCACCCCCACAACATGATGCCGCCACCCCCGTGCTTCACGGCAAAAGACATTTGTGGAGTGGTTGAAAAACAAGTTTTAATGACTCCAACCTCAGTGCACGTAAACTTCCGACTTCAGCTGTAGCTGCTGTACACACCTTTTCTATTCATATACTGTCCATAATGTCTATACACACCATCATATACATATAGATTTATTCCATGACTCTGACATTGCGTGTTCTGAAATGTCTTAATTATTTTCTTTTTTGGATTTGTGTGTATTATTAGGTATTACTGCAATAGAGCTAGACACATCAGTATTTCACTGCACCTGCGATAACATCTGCACAATGTGTACGTAACTAATCAAATTTGAGTTATGTACAAATATGTTTTCATGTAAGATGGGATAAATTAGGTGAGATTACCCCCCCATATAGCAGACTGGGACCGACAGAGCTAAATGCAATCAATTATAGCTAGGGCCCTTAGTCTTTTCTAGGGCCCTTAGTCTTTTCTAGGGCCCTTAGTCCATGTGACCTGACCAGGACAACCTCAAGGCCTAATTCCTTTCCTGGTCAGGTCATGCAGTCAGGGGAAAACTCAGGACCCCAATTATATCATCATCTGTAGACAGGGAGTGACATTATGCTTAAATGGCATCTGACTTAACAATGAGTTCCATGTGACGTTGATACAATATTGTGAGGACAATGGCCCTCCTTTACAGTTTTCTCCTGGAAAAAAATCTAATGGCTGCTCTGGCATCCACTGAGAGATTTTTTAGATTTTTATTATTTAACTAGGCAAGTCAGTTAAGATCAAATTCTTATTCACAATGACGGCCTAGAAGAAAAAGACAATTCGTTTAAGCACTGTCTATTGTTGCAACTTAGAGGCAGTGGTTTAACTGCCTTTTCATGGGCAGAAGGACAGATTTTTACCTTGTCACCTCGGGGCTTCGATCTAGCGATCTTTCCGTTACTGGCCCAGCGCTCTAACCACTAGGCTACCTACTCTGGGATCCTCTCCAATATTTAGGTCAGATGTTGTTCAGTGGTTATGAAGGAGGAACAAAGGCCTCGCTTATTTCCTCCCAAGTTGATATGAAGTCACTCCATGATAAAAACAGTAGGCTTGGCTGTAGGCAAATCCTATTGACCTTTTTACATAGGCTCCCTGTTTGGGGTTTCTATATCCAGGAATGTTTGCCCTTTGCAAAAAAGTGATTTCTGTAGTTTTGCTATTTCATTTGGACTGTTATGGAAGTTTACATCTTAATCTTAGGGATTTTGGTCAAACTTTGAGCTCACAATCTTTGCATTGGGACATACGCAGCGTTTGCATTAGGAAATACACAACAGGCAACGCTCGCCACATTTGTGTCCATTGATCCCAATTGATCGTGGGGCTCTTTCTTATTTGAACTACACAAACGGGCTACACACAGTTCAGATAGGCCTACACACAAGTGTATGAACCCCCTGCCTGCCTCTGAAAGTCTGTGAGAGACTTATTCCCTTGGCCGAACAGGTCTTTGCTAGTAATGTGTCAGTCTGGCTGAAATATAGTTCCAGGTTGCATTAGTCTTGTCTGAGACACCTCTACAGCATAATCAGGTCAACACCTCGCCCCCGGGACGACGGAAATTACACTTGTCTCAGGACCCTATAGAGTGAAAGTGTAATATTGATATCAAGTAGAGAGATGGCTTTGTGGCCTAGTGTCCTACTTTTACTTAGTATACTTTATTTAACCTTGCCTCAACCGAACTGACTTCATGAACAAAGTGCATCAGGTGGTGGTGTGGAATAAGCTTGTTTTGTAATGATGGCACAAGGACAACCGCTGTGGATGCTCTTTAAGTTGTTCATTTAATGGGCAGCCGTTCCCTCTGCTTCCTGTGTTGCTCTCAACTCAAATGTTATTCGTCAGAGAGAGTACAGGAGCAGCACTCCGACGGTACAAGATGAATGCTTTCTTCTTGAGTTTCGTAATGCATTTTACTCTTTCACTATTGGGTTTATATTTGTAAACTGATTTAGACCTGGAGATTAACACGACACTAGCACTGGGTATGTTTTAGTCATTTTCAGCTGAACTCGTGACATTTTCCTGAAAGTTGTGTTGTCTAGGCTGAGCTCTGGTGTCAGCATTCTGTAGATTTAATGACTCGTCAGAAATGTCAGCTCCGAGGTGGAGTTTCTCCTAGGTCCAGATCAAACATCCACTTTCCCTCCCCATTCCTAACCTTAAGGAGCAATCTGCAGTTGCTACATCCATTTTTGGAATTGTAAACGAATGATATGTACTCATTGATTCTTGAAGAATATAACTTATAAATGCCTCATAAGCTTTGTTCAACTGTCGTACCCCATCAGAAACCCGTATGAAAATGTGTGTGTATATATATATATATATGCGCTTGTTTAACCTTTATTTGTAAACAAAGTAAATGTAAACAACCACTATATAGCCTCAAAACATGGTTTAATCTATCACTTTGATATCATGGATGGTCGGTCCTTGCACCCATAGTTCTATCTATGAATTTGAGAGTCGTTACATTTCTCCAGCCCCTTCCCTCATCTTTTTATCGAAAGAGGCGGGGAGGCTCTTTGTTACAGTTTCAACCAATGGTTGCCCCTTTTAACATAAGGGGGAATGCAAAACTGATCTGACATCAGCTTCTAGAATCAACTTAAACCCTGCGCCTGAAATGTCAATCTTTTAAAGTCCTAATAGCCTTGTCTTCCTGTCGGGACACAGTAACACCTAGCGTGAATTTGACCCAATGTTTCAGCGTGGAACCTGTCTACTATTTCAGTGAGTTCTCGTCCACTTACTCTCACAGCGGTAGTCTGAAACAACTCAATATCCGTCTTGATTCTTGATGAATATAACTTCTGAATTCCTCGTGAGATTAGTTCAACTGTCGTACCCCCTCTTTTTTTTAAATGTCATTTTTTTTCCTCCTCTGTATGTGAACTGTAGCGCCTCAACGTATGTTTAAAGCTATGACTTTGATCTCATGCGTGGCCAGTCCTTGCATCCAGAGCTCTGTATGAATTTGAGACTGGCTACATTTCTTCAGCCCCAAATCTGTGGTGGGCGGACTGCTTTTTTTTGTCGCTTGCTTGAACCGCACTTTTGCCCCTTTTATAGAAACACTTATTGACAGAATCATTGGTATTACTACCTCATTTGATAATGTTCCCTTTAGTATAAAATAGAAACTGAGGCCTATTTCGTTTTATCCAAAGGTGGCTAGATAACTCATTGATCCTGCTTCATGAAACACGCTACCACCTTGCTGTCAGGTGAGAAACAAAGTACATAGGCCTATCCACTGTGCACTGAGACCTGAGTGTGTATGGTACAGGAACCCTATTTACTCTTCTTCATACACACCTCCCAGGATGCATCTGATGACGTAGCCTTGGGGAGTGTGATGAAAGTGCTGCTGGCCGTTGGGATCAGGTGACTTGCGGTCATGTCTCTGAGTTACGCATCATCGTCCAATATGGCTCATAATAATGATGAATGTGTCTGCTGAACGGTACTGCGTGTCTAACGGTCGCTCTCTCCGTCTGTCTGTCTCTCCCCACCCCCCCCGTCCCTCCAGTCAGGACAGTTCAGTGAGGACATGATCCCTACAGTGGGCTTCAACATGAGGAAGATCACCAAGGGCAACGTCACCATTAAGGTCAGAGCGTCAGACCTGATGACGAGAACACAGGCAATGTTTTGATGATGAGCTGGACTTGTCCTTGGTGCTCATGCTGATAGTGTGTATTACGCGTCAGGTTACGTGAGACTGAGAGCGAGTCTGTGCGCGTGTGTGTTTTGTACACTTACATTCCATTGTTCCCCAGCTGTGGGATATCGGGGGTCAGCCTCGATTCCGGAGCATGTGGGAGAGATACTGCAGAGGAGTCAGTGCCATTGTGTGAGTATACACACACACACACACACACGCACACACACACCCTCATCAGAGATCCATGTACCCTTTTTACCTTTCACATGCAGTAATACGTAATGCTGAATCTCTCTCCTCTCTCAGTTACATGGTCGATGCTGCAGACCCAGAGAAGATTGAGGCCTCGAAGAATGAACTACACAACCTCCTAGACAAACCCCAGCTACAGGGGATCCCAGTGAGTACAGCCTTTTACTAAAATATGATATTGGTATTGGTGTGTCGATGTTACTGAAGAGGTCAAGATGAGTGTAGGCGTCGTGGAGTATGGAGGTATTGGGCGGCAGAGGCTCACCTTGACCTGAGCTGTACACAAGTCGAGGGGCGGGGGTAGGAGAGGAAGAGAAAGGGTAGAGGTTTAAGAGAGACGGGGGAGAGCGACGAATGGACAGAGCGAACAACTGGGTGGTGGTTGAGCATTGCAGATTTACTAGCATCTCCAAGGCTAGTGCTGTAGCAGTGCTGGAGGTAGGGAGGGGTGGAGGTGGGGGAAGGACAGAGGGAGGGGATTGTGTGTCTCTGTCTGGGGCCGGACATGTATTGACTGTGGGGGGACCATTAGCAGACCTGGGCAGTGCAGTGAGATCCAGACAGGATGGCAAGTGATTCTCAGAGTATTGTTAGTATCGGGTCATCTTTAAACACATCACTGCTCTCATAGACATGCCGATAGGGGCCTAGAACACAGGGATGGATGACACAAGTCACATCACGCATGCTGCTGACTGGGGTGAGGACATGTTTATTTAAAGCCGTGGGGAGTGTGGCTGTCAGCCATTTTAAATGAGAGAGGGATGGATAACGTTGTTCTGACACTAGCTAGCTATTCCCCCACTCACACCAATTCTCTTTAGCTGCCTTTGTTTCTCCACTAGCAGATATTGGCTTCCAACTGTTATTTGGAATGAGCTCTAGTTACTGTGTTACAGCGTTAGCCTGTGAAATGTTGTTCACAGCTCCAAGTGGACTACACAGCTCTAGTAACAGTGTTATAAAGCCTGTGGATTCTATTGTTAAATGGCATTGGGTTTGCAGAAGAAAAGCCTAAAAGCAGGTGCGTTGGCACAGGCAAAATCACTCATGTCATTTCCGTTGACTCTCAGGTACTGGTTTTGGGGAACAAAAGAGATATTACGGGTGCCTTGGATGAGAAGGAGCTGATTGAAAGGATGTGAGTATGGGAGCTCTGCCTTTTCCTTTAGCATGATTTTCACAATCTACTGTGTGGGTCTCTGTCTGTGTTTGTCCTTGTCTGTGTGTGTCTGTGCCTGTCTATGCGTCTGTCTGTATGTGTGTGTCTGTGTCTGTGTGTGTGTCTTATGTGTGTCTGTGTGTCTTGTCTGTCTGTCTATGTGTCTGTCGGTGTGTGTCTTTGTCTGGGTAATTTAAATGTTCTCTCTTTAACATTGCCCTCACACAGGAACCTGTCAGCCATCCAGGACAGAGAGATCTGCTGTTACTCAATCTCCTGCAAGGAAAAAGACAACATTGGTAAGAAAACAAATGGTTAAATGATTCCGAGGGGTTGGGTTAAATGATTCCGAGGGGTTGGGTTAAATGATTCCGAGGGGTTGGGTTAAATGATTCCGAGTGGTTGGGTTAAATGATTCCGAGGGGTTGGGTTAAATGATTCCGAGGGGTTGGGTTAAATGATTCCGAGGGGTTGGGTTAAATGATTCCGAGTGGTTGGGTTAAATGATTCCGAGGGGTTGGGTTAAATGATTCCGAGGGGTTGGGTAAAATGATTCCGAGGAGTTGGGTTAAATTATTCCGAGGGGTTGGGTTTTCAGTTGTACAACTGACTAGGTATCCCCTTTCCCTTTTTAATGTTATGTAATTCCATAATAATGGCCTGATAACTATACCTTTTTATACTTTTTGTGTCGTTGGGAGTAATTGAAACAAACAAAACCATTTTGTGTTTCTATCTTCTGGCAGATATCACACTACAGTGGCTGATCCAGCATTCCAGAACCAGGAGGACAACAACATGAGGCCTCAACTTACTGGATGACCCCTCCTCCTCCTCCCCCCTGCAGGACCACAACTCCAAGACCAACCGTACCCCTCCTTCTCATCTGCTCTCTCCTCTCCCCCTCCTTTCCTTCCGCTCCTCTCTTCTCTCATCGCTCTGATCCATTTCTAGTCCCTTCGTTTCACTCCTACCCTCTTGGTATACACAGATCTGAGAGGATTGGATAGGTGTGAGCAATATGGCCGAATATGGAGCCATCACCACAATGCTTCTTCTCGGATCTGCGTACATGGAATGAGTAGAGGCTAAGAGAAGGGGCAGTCCTGTCATCTTCAGGTCACCTTCCTTTTTTAATTTTTTTTTTTTTTTAGCTATCTGAGATCCCTACATCTTACTCTTTAAAAACACCCGCCCCCCTCCCCCCCCCTACCTGATTCTGTTCTTGTAAAAGAGTGTGAAAAATTATGATTTGCACTGTTTGAATTGTTTTGGTATGCATTTTTTTACACTGTGTACTTCAGGTTGGATAATGTTGACTCTTGACAGTCACCCACTGAGTAGGTATTGTTTGCATTGACTGTTGTTTATTTCGTTTTTTTATATATATATATATATATATATATATATACTTGTACAGTGTGGGTCTGATTGGATGAGATTTTGGTCAATGAGGTAATCTATTTTCACTTGCTCAAATTAATCATGTTAGCCTGTCATTCAAAGTTAAAACTACTCACACAGACACTCACTCATTCTGTCGACTAACCTGTAGCTTCACAGCTGTTCCCATAGCAACATGGTGGCCATTTTGGCTCTTAACCTGATCAGGTGATCAGCTCTGACCAATTATTTGTTGAGATTTATTGGACACAGTCATTACGCCTTTCTCTTGCATGTTTAACCTAACTGAAAGGTAAAGCATTTCACTACAATCTGAAGGATACATAAGTTTAATACATAGGTCAGCTCACAAGTTAGCAAAACTGATATATATATATATATATATGACATTACAGGAAATTGTTCCATGTTGATGCAACATAAATCAATAAAGTTTCACACAGGTTCGATATCCTTGACAATAAGTAAACCAATGTGATGGTCTTAAGCAAACATGTTCACCTTAGTGCTGCTTTTCAAACAGCTTTTCTCATATCACAGTCAAAGTCTGTTCCAATTCCAAATGCAAAACAATGTAATATAAGATTTGATATCGTGTTATTTGGGGTAGATTTGGACCCTGCTTTGAGTTGTACATATTCTCACCAATATCAGTTTGCAACATTTGACTTGAACCCTCCTTTTTAAAAGTCCTACGTGACACTGTCATAAGTCATGTCTGCTGATGGCAACTGATGAGTTGGAGAGGTCAGATGGAGAGATCAAGTAAAGTGTAACTATTGCAACCAGACACTTTAGCTAGCTATCCCTAATGTTACTTAGCAACATTTTGAATGGGCTATTCCTATGTCACCTCACATTAGCATGCATTGACATTCACACGCTTTTCCGTCCGACATGTATCTCACTAAACCACATGTCCATGAATTGTGATGAATGCTACAGTACTTGCCATCTCGTATAACATGTTTATAAGGCCATATTTGACTCTTAGTGTTTAGGTTTTCTTTTCATGTCTTAACTTTGAACATAACCACGAAAAAAAAGACGCAATACAACAATTCAATACTAAAATCAGCAGTATGCTCTTTAAAAACATCTCATAGAGCACAGAAAGGATGTAAAGCACGCAATATCCAACTTGTATATTTTGTTTCCAGTGGGTTTTTGTCTGATTATTCACTCCCTGAATATAAATATAGCCATTGCCTCCACTAACAGTTCCTCCCTGTTGGATGTGGAGGTTTCAGCTCCGCCTTTAGTTTAGTGCCATGTACTGTACTGTACTGTACTGTAGCTATAGGTTGCATACTAGTAGTCTACTGTTGCTTCCTCCCCCCTTTTCCCCTTTCCTACATTCACACAGATATGAAAGAACGAGACTGGTTAAAATAGGCATCCATCCACCATATTGCTTTCACACGTCCTCTCTGTCCAGATTATTTCAGGTTGAGCCGAGGAGTTGAGCCGAGGAAGTCCCTTTTTATTGAGATGCATCCCCGGTCCCGTTCTTCACTTCAACGCCTCTCCATAGGCTTAATACCTGTTTAAGGTTGCTAGTCGTTATTTGACGTTGGACGTTTGTACCTGACGAAATGTACCACGGGTGAATTGGCTTGTTTTAACACAAAGTAAAAATGGTCTTGTCTCGAAAATGAAGTGAAAGGTGTAATTTGTTCCACGATGCACCTGGCTACAGTGACTGACAGTGATGTGTTTCAGGGTTATTGGTTAACAGTGACAGTACCTCTTCGTCTTGGTTTCTATGCCTGAGAATAGGAGTCTCTCACCTTATGCTGAACAGGCCTGGTTGTGTTGGGTTTTATGTGTGTGGGTTCAGAGAAGTCTGGTGCCAGTCTGTTTCCTTACGGAATTGTCATGTAATGTTTCGATTGACAATGGAGTTGGCAAAAGCGCAAACCGATCGGGGACCAGGTTCAGAGTACAGTGAAACAGAGAGAACTCACATCATGACTGTCTGCTGGAATTATCTCAGCCTTTATTTTATTTTTAAAATTTTAAATGTAAAAAAAAAATCATTTTTGTTTCAGTTTCATGCCTTTTGGGAGAATATACACATTCCTGATGAAAAGGAATCAGCACTAAGAAACGGAGCTCTATGTACTAGTTGTTTTTAATCCTTTCAGATAGGATCTTGTACATAGCGACTTTCAACCAAAACAACTCTCCTGAATATCAGGCCTGATGAATATGGCTATTCTTTTAATACAAAACTATACACACTTTTCCTACAGCGGCTGTCTGCAGCCGTAACGAGCTGTTATGAGAGCCAGGATGTTATCCTTGTAGCAGTCTTCTGAATGCATTGTGATAAAGTGTATGTCATTCTTATGGGGTGGGGGATGGGGGGGGTGATGGCTTGTCTCTGTCTGCTGTGAGCGAATGTGTGATTTTGGATGAGTGGGTGGTGCGTCGTTCCCAGTGGTTAGTACCTCCTGAACTACTATGGTGCGCCATTCTCAGTTCTGAAATGCAGCTGTAGTTGAGAAGCTCAAAACTGTTAAGTTTCCTCGCTCTCTTAATACATTATCCAGAGTGACTTCCAGGAGAACTTAGGGCACATTGACTGATTTTTCACTTAGTCGGCTCGGGGATTCGAACAAACAACCTTTCGGTTACTGGCCCAGTGCTCTTAACTACTAGGCTACCTGCTGTATTCATACATAAAATACATGAAACCAGGCTGACCAATTGCCTAATGAAAGACCAATAAGGCCACATGAACATATTAAATATATAGTTTCATATTGGCACATATTGAAATATTTCCATCATGGTTCATGAACCTCTTTGCAGTGAACTACAGTAAACCAATCTCTGCTCCATGATCCCAGCATAAGGAAGAGAGTGATCCACAAAACTCTTGAATCAAACCTCCCAACCTGCTGTTGGTGGAGCTCCCACGGAGAAGCGACATGGTTAGCCAGTTGAACTAAAGGTCACAGTGTGAATGTACAACAACAACAAAAAACAACGTCTGATCTTTGCAATTTCTTCTTTTGAACTATTTTTTTGGATTTCAGTTGATGTGGTCGACGAGGTGGGACGAAACAAAGTCCAGGGGTCTCTGTCATCACGAGGACCCCACGTGACTTTAATTAATGTATCTTCATTTTCTGTCCTGTCAGTGACCACTCTGTATGTGTCGCTATTGTTATCTTGAGATGAAGAATAAAATAAAACTGTCCCACTCTGTAAACCCAATTTATGGATTTTCTTTCTTCTGTGAGTTTCATTGTATGACTGTAATTTATTATATACAGTACCAGTCAAAAGTTTGGACACACCTACTCATTCAAGGGTTTTTCTTTATTTAAAAAAAACTATTTTCTATATACCTATACCACCCATTCCTTGCCACAACACAACTGATTTGGAAAAAAAATCCACAAATTAACTTTTAACATGGCACACCTGTTAATTGAAATGCATGCGAGGTGACTACCTCATGAAGCTGGTTGAGAGAATGGCAAGAGTGTGGAAAGCTGTCATCAAGGCAAAGGGTGGCTACTTTGAAGAAATAAAATCTATTTGGATTTGTTTAACACTTTTTTGGTTACCACATGATTTGATATGTGTTATTTCATAGTTCTGATGACTTCACTATTATTCTACAATGCAGAAAATAATCTAAATAAAGAAAAACCCTTGTATGAGTCAGTGTGTCCAAACTTTTGACCGGTACTGTGTGTTTGCTTACATAATAAAACTATTGGTCACTATTTTTGGAATGCGGCACTGTCTACAAATGAATCTGGAGTTTCATTGTTGGAATGGTTTTTCCATGGTAAGTACAGTTCAACACAGATGAGAACACTTCTTTATTTGTCCAGATCATTATGTGTTGCACAGACGAGAACCGTTATTTCACTGCATAATAGATGTCATTCCCAAGTAGACCCAGCAAGAGGCGGTATAGGATCAGGTTTCAGATGGAAAGGGGTGTCTTTCTGGGGGAGGGAAAGGGGATACCTAGTCAGTCTTCCGCATTTAACCCAAACCCTCTGAACCAGAGCGGCCTGGGAAAAGTAATAACACGGGTGGACCTTTCTCTTCTCATCCTTGAACTTGTTTTTTTGTTGTTGTCTCTCTCCCTCTCTCTTTCTCTCTCCCTCTCTCATATTCACATGCAAAATAGACTCGGTGTAACTCGGGAAAGAGTTAAACTCATTAAGTAGTGTTGATGGCTCCAGCCTGTTTGGCAGTGGAAAACGAACAAGAGAATGAAGGGACAACCAGATTACAAATGTCCGACAGATGGGTGCTGATGAGACGCCTTGCACTTAGCAAAGAAAACAAGTCACTTGCACAGAACGCTCACCATTTCATCTACAACAGTCTTATCTCAAAAGACCTGCTAGTTGGACTGTCTTTCAATAGATGTTGGTTTTCCAGGGCCTGCCTGACTATGTAAAGCTGTGAACCAGTAAATAGAGCCAGTGAAAGCACTGTTTCAGCCGGGATAAAAAGGTGATGTCTTTAGAGCTTATTTATTTTTCCCATGTTCCTTTAAAACCAAAGCCAAACACCCTCACAGAGGAAGTGTCCTGTGGTGGTCTGTCACTGGTACCAGTCCTGATTGAAAAACAACCCCAGTCACACACATAGTCCACCCCCCTGCTGTCCCGACTCCGGTCCGGTTCCACCCCCAGCAGTGACAATCCAGAGCGGACTGAGCCGGTTCTGTGTTCTGCTGACAAAAGGAACACATGGAGACTGAGAGGTCCAGAACCTCTGCCCTCTCTGGGAACTGGGCCCAGGGTTCTCTGCAGGGTTCTAGCCTATGGGCCTGCGGAGCGCTGGACCCCCACAAAAAACGGTTCTGTTTGCATTCTCCAATGTTCCAGAGCTGGCTGCTAGGCAGTAGCCGTGACAACGTGTAGATTGTGGTGTGATCGGAGCCTGCTGAGCAAGAAGGGAACAAGACAAACAGAGGGCCTTAACACGGTCAGTACACACATGGGGAGGCTGAGAACACACACCCACACACATATTTTTCTCGCTCTTCTCTATTTTCTCCCATCCTTTCTCTAACCGTCAATGAATAAAAGGACATAAATTCCCAAAATGCATTCGCATATGTGTACGACTGTGAATGAATGGACATGTGCATCTGTATATAACCATGAATAAGATTTGCTTGTGTGCCCCAACAAAGATCCCTCTTTCATTTCATAGACAGCTTGTGTCACTGAACTTGTCTCAATCACAAGATTTCCCTTCACAGCTGAGAATGAGCTTTACTGCGATGCAGTGGGTATCTGTGGCCTTTCTCAACACAGGCGGCACATTTTAGACACTGGCTGCCTCTCAATGGTCAAAAACCGTCTCCCTCTCCTAATCTCCTTTCCTTAATCTGCACTGACGAGAACGAGCTGGACAGGTGAATGTCCATTCACAGTTGGCACCCCACCATACTGCGTTCACCTGTCCTGTCCCATTAGACCAATCCCTATTCAGAAGTCTGTACTGAAACCATGCTCTTCGTTCATACCCTTGCTAATGTGAAAGCACCGATTAGATCAAAGCTTTATGGTGGATTCTCTACTCTGACCTATTGGAGAGCTAGGAGAAACCATATCCATGTTGTTGTCCACTCAAGTGCTTCCCAAGCTGTTTCTCACCCAGACTGGTTCCTAACTGGCTAGAACCTGTTCACTTGGTGTGTCACCAAAACACTCCGACCGCGTTATGTGGGTCACAGTTCCAATACTATGTGTCAACTGTGCCCTCCTCATCCTGGCTTTCATTGCTGCACTTTGTCACCTTAGCCTACTTCAAGAGTCAATTCAGCCCCACCTCGCTTCATCTCGGATGCAGATCAGGTTTGAAAACCTTGTCTGATGAGAAAAGTAAGCAGTCCGAGAGAGCGATAAGGCCTCTCATTTTAATGAACCTTCCCATTATGCAGCCTCAGACACTCAATGGTGGCTTGGTAGACAGAGGAGAATTCCATGCGCAGCAAAAAACGTAACGTCTGGCCCGAACAAACAAGAGACCAGACCAAAAAAGGCCCCTCATTCGTCGTCATGGGAACCACAGGGCAACTGAAGGGTTTGGGAAAATGCGGGTTGTTTTGGTCGCCTAGTGCCCCCTTTTTCCCTCATTCTTCCCTCTCTCCCCTCGTCTCCCTCTCTTGGTTCTGTTTGGTGACTGCGAGGGGAACTTCAATGTGACGGTAGCTTGGCAACTCCCCCGGTGGTTGGACATTGATATGCAGTGAGGGGACTGGGACTGGGGAGAGGGCTGAGGAACAATGCTCTCCTTATGAGAGTCCCCCCCCTCTCAGTCCCAGGCAGAACTAAGTGGGAGGACAAATATTTCAGCTCAGGGAGCCGAGACGCAACACATAAGACAGGGTCGACCAGCCGAAGAATCCTCACTGTCAATGTCCTCTGTGCTGTTAGTGTGTGTGTGTGTGTGTGTGTGAGAGGGATGATGGATGAGGATATGTGTCTGTGACAGAGAATGTGTGTACTTGTGTGTGTATGCGTCCGTGTGTGTGCATGTGTGTGCGTGCATGTGTGTGTGTGGGCAGACGTGGTGGTCTCTTTAAATTGACAGTGACTTGTTCATGCTCTGATAGATGCTTTCCCTCAGCCATGACTTCCGTGCCAGTAAAAACAAGACCACAGACACTGTTTCACTATTTATTGAGCACTGAATAAAAAAACATACAAAACACCCGCGACTAAATACTACCTCAGATAAACTATGTTAGATTCAAATCAGACATAATTGCAGTAAATTCACAATATAAGAGAATATAAACTAATTCCAAAGAAAAACAATGGATTTATTGATAACTTGTTACTACATTCATATGATTTGACTGATCTCTTTTTGAGGAGTGAAAGTTTTCCAGATTGTACACATATGTAGACTGAAATACACTGAAACATGGACACTAAAATATTGTTCATTGGGTCCTGCAATCTGAGCAGGTCGAAATTCCAGTATTGTGTCACATGACAGCAAACCACAATAGATATCAGCATTGTATCAGTCAGATTGTACTCTACACAGATTCACCATTTTGATAGGGATTGGTTAGGTTCTATCTCGACTTACAGTATATCAACATATTGACACAGGAGCCATTGTGTGGACTAGTGGTTACACTAATCGCTTTTAATAATAATAATAAGGTTTATCTGTAGAATAGACGTGGTGTAAAATCTGGGCGCTGTGTCAACAAAGCCTCTCATGAGTAGGAGTGCTGATAAAGGATCTGTCCATATAATAATATTCAAGTTTGATCCAAAAGGCAAAACTGATCCTAGATCAGCATTCCTATACTGAGACGCTTGGAGGATAGGGGCCCTGAGCAATGTTCGTAGCTCTGCAGAAGATGCTCAGCAGCATGGTGTTTTGACGGGCAAAACGATGAGACAACCCTGAGCAACACCAACAAACATTACTGGAACAATTCTTAACACACCAGACCATTGATTTGCGCCCACTGTCACATTGCTCTGGAGAGATCCTAGACGACTACACTGTACTGGTTGTTAGTTACCGAGCTAACGGCAAGGTCAATGAATATTTACACCACGTGTAAACAGTGTGTCACCAGCAGTAGTGGGTGTTATGACTGATGTTTGACGGGTACCATTCTACCACATTCCTTCCCTTGTAGATCACTGTGAGATGGAGTGCAGGGGGGTTAGAAGGAGGTTAGAGAGGGAACATGTACCCCACGGACACAGTCAGAGGATCCCTCAAAGGCTCTTTCTGTTGTTAATCTCCACTAATACAAACTCAGGAAGTTAAAAAAAAAAAAAAAATACACCAAGAATCCAGACCATTATTCACAGCTAAGATAATTGTTTTCTTTTTTTTGTAAGGATAATGGAATGTCTTTGTTGGTGTTCTTTTTTATTATAAGAGAGTATAGAAAACTAGTTTTAAAAAAGCTGAGAAAAGTTTATGGCAGTTGATTCAGCTCTCTTCTAGCTTTCAGCTCCACCACTACAATTGATATGTTGTCTCGTGTCATAATGTTTAAGTTATCTTCATAACTTATCTCGCGGCTGGGAGGGATTGAAGACAACCAAAGCCCTAGTCAAGAGTTCCTCAAGTAGTCATAACCATAATTCTCTCAAAACCAATGACCGTAAACTCATAAAAAGTGGGCTTTAAGCAGGAAGTCGCCCCCTATGCATGATGATGTCAACAGTGTCGAGTCTACCTTTCATCTCAATAGTCTTCTTGGGTAAATAAAGGTCAAATAAGTCACTCTCTAAAGACAGAGCATCATAGAGATCCTTTATCTTCATTCAGTTCAATGCCCAGCACAGCCACCGTGGGCCGAGAGAGGTTGGGGTAAGAGAGCTGGAGGTCTGGAGGTCTAAGGGTAGCTTGGTCACTTTGTGCTCCAATGAAGTGACTCCTGGCTGGTCAGGGAGAGGATCTCAGCAGGGTGTTCCGATGACCATGAGAGAGGAGCTGTCTTTGGCCTTGTCATAGAAGATGGCTGGTGTGGTCCCAGACACAATCGTCAGCTTCTCCTCCTTGGTGGACGACGGAGAGAGTGATGACGGAGAGGAGAGGGAGGCCGCTGTGGCGGTAGTCGAGGAAGACAATGATGAAGAGGCTCCGTCTGGTAGACACTCCTCACAGCAGCAACAACAACAGTCCATGAAGGCCTGGCCCAGTGAACGACACAGACACAGGAACAACACCGGTGTCACCGAGCAACGGACAAACAACAGGAACTGGCCAATCAGAGCCAGCAGGGCCTCAGTTGTCGTGGAGACGGGGTTGGCGATGTAGGCCAGGGCGATGCTACAGACATTCTCGGGGAGGTTACACGCGGCGTAAACGACGGCCAAAGCCACGACCGTAGAACTCAACCTACGCTCTCTCTTCAGCTGCTGCTGCTGCTTCTTAGGAGCGGAGGAGGACGACGATGAAGAAGAGGTGGAGGAGGAGGAAGGGCGTACTCTTTTTCCTCCTACCACTGTGGTTGTCCCCTGTTTCCTCCGTGCCTCTTCAGCGACAACGTGTCTCGTCACCAGCTGACAGGCGAGGGTGAAGAGGAGCGGCAGGCAGAAGTAGCAGCCGAAGCACCACCACATGCGGGCCTCGTGGTAGGTCAGCACCAGCGAGTAGACCGACTCGGGCAGGCTGAGGGAGGGCCTCCGGATACACAGGTCCACCACGAAGCCCCCTGGCTGGACGGAGACCTCCTGGGTGAGCTGCCACAGCAGCAGCTCTGGAGCAGCCAGGACCATGGAGCCGATCCAGACCACAGACAGCTTGGCCAGGATGGACTGGCAGGGCTCCACCCGCGGGGCCTGGGGCTGGGGGCTGGTCGCTGCGTGGAACCGGTCGATGGTCAATGCACACAGGCTGAATGTGGCTACTCCCAGGGAGGTCACCTGGAAGGAGAGGGGTAGGAGAAGGACAGAGGGAGAAACAAGGAAGAAGAGGGGGGAGAGGTGTAGAGAGGGAGGCGAAACAGGCAGAGAAAGTGAAGATGGGAGAGAGGGGTGGAGGGCAGGAGAGGAGAGAAGAGGACAGTGGAAAGGAGAGGGAGAGTGAATGGGATAGATGGAGTGACACTGGTTTCAATACAAGATGTTCATTTGGCAGGTCTTGATGCTGATTCTGAGGCTTCTCCAACCCGCTAAAGAAAACACCGGGGGAAGCACTACTGCCCCGAATAGATGCCCCAGGAATATGCAAATGTCGTAGGCTTGGTTAAAAAGAGCATATAGACTAACATCAGAGCGTCCTGTCTGACCCAGATCCCCTCCTCGATAGAGCTCCTAACAACCTCAATTAGTTAAGCACACCCCACCAGACTATTAGCGTGGGGCACTTGTTAGCATAACAATGGGCTAACTACCACAACACAGAGGGGTCTGGCAGACTGGTCTGAAGACAGCTATATACATGGGCAGTGGTGCACATAGTGTAATTACAACTATAAAACATACACATTATAGTGATTAAGTATAGTTTGTGTTTGAAATATATAAATACCCAGACAAATAGAACAGCCAGACTTGGGCTAGCACCATCAACCCTAAAAGGGGATAATTTCAGCACAGATGGCACTAACACGGGGAGTATTCATACACAAAAATATGTGAATAGTAGCCGATCACCCATATATATAAATAATAAGATAAGACCTTTTACAATAAGAGTTCCTTGTATCTCTTCATTTATATATTTGCTGCCTATCACATGTGTACCTAGGTATAATCATTTGTATTTATACAAAAGTATGAACACTTGTGTGTATGACTGGCCTAGCCCTACTGTTCAATAATGGGAGAACGAGGAGAGCTAGATCCTATGCAGAAATAACGGGCACCTGCGCATGACGCAACAGTTGCATCTCTTTGCGCTTGTGAACGCACACGGCTGAAAGGTCCTCACGTACGTGGACGTTCAATGTGAACTTTTTTTTACCTCCATGTAAGGCACAATCCGACATGACAGGTCGCCTAGCAACCGTCTCTTGGTGAGCTCGTTGAAGACGACCACCGGCATGCAGAAAAAGAGCACGAGGAAGTCCCAGAACGCAAGGCTGGCCAGGATGCAGTTCCACGCGCTCTTCAGGTAATAGTTGTGCCAAACGATACACATGAGCGCGAGGTTACCGATGATGCCCATAGCGAATAGGATGAGCGCCAGCAGCATCACTGCGTAAGCCCGGTAGGAGCTGTCAGTTACCGGGTAGAGTGGGTTGTGTAGCAGCACCGAACCCTTGGAATCTCTGTCTGCGGTGCTATTGGCCAGGTGTGCATTCTTGGGCGTGGTAAAGTAGCCGTCCGGGTCATACGGTCTGGGGTGTCGGTAGCTGTGGGGAGACTGCTGGTCCCGGTTTCTCGAGCTCCCATCCTTGGCGCCCCGGGGGATTCTCTTTGGGTTTGCGTCTGGTTCCTGCAACAGAGATTCGATATGTCCTCCTCCAATCTGATTCAGATTCACCCCAGTGTCTGACTCTCCGTTCCCCGTGGTTAATACACGTGCTGACCCGTCCCTGTCCTGGCTCCTCAGCGCCGTGTAACCAGAGCCGACATGTCGGGGCTCCGCAGCCCTCAGGAAAAGTACGAACAAAGCAAAAAGCGGAGTCATTTTACCTTGATAGAACGTTCAGAGCAAAGTACGTAAATATTCTGAAATTGTTGAGCTTGTTTATAAGGGATCACTCCATAAAAGCCTAAATGTATTCACAAATAGTTTCAGAAGCGTATCCAAAAATCCGTCCACCGGCTGGTCCTGATGTAGAAGTTTTGAGCGTCTGTCTGGCTCCAACAAGCATGGCCGTTATTCACTCATGCCCTGCACATTCAAGAGACCACATCCGCCCTCTGGTGGCCGAGATGGGCGAGACAGACCTCAAGCCAAAGCCAAGTTCAATCAAAGCAAGGCAATTCATCTTGGCCATATTTCCCACAAAAGTGGCAGAAAGCAGGCCTAAACAAAAAACACAATGTCCAGTGGACAGGAGATGGTAGGAAAAATATATTGTTCAAAATAGCAGTTTTAATTGAATATACTTTTTTATTATGTCTTTCTATGGAATGTATTTATTATAGGCCTACAGATGATTTATTTACGTTAGAGAGATCTTCACACTCCAACAGCGATCTAATTTTCCATGACGACTGGATTAATTCATGATGGGGTTCCATGCAATGCAAACAGCAATCCTGATCGGCATTTTATGGATGTAGGCCAAAGCCACAGACACCCTGGTAAGAGACAGAGAATAACCTAAATTCCATTGAAGAGTTGGATAGATAGAAGTAGAAAGAGAAAGATGGAGAGGTAGATGGAGAGGTAGACGGAGAGGTAGACGGAGAGGTAGACGGAGAGGTAGATAGGGGAGGTAGATGGGGGAGATTGGGGCACAAGGTAACACTTTCAGTCCTTTTCTTGTTCATGAAAAGGAGATTTGAGTTAGATTAATAATATTTATTATAACAACATACAGTGCCTTCAGAAAGTATTCACACCCTTGACTTTTTTTTTGAAATGCTGCAGTGTCTTGAGTCAATAAGTATTCAAGCCTTTTGTTACGGCACTCCTAAATAAGTTCAGGAGTGAAAATGTGCTTAAAAAGTCACATCATACTTGCGGGGTGGCAGTTAGCCTAGTGGTTCAGAGCTTGGGGTCACTAACTATAAGGTCGCTGTTTTGAATCGCCGGGCTGACTAGGTGAAAAGTCTGCCAATGTGCCCTTGAGCAGCAAGGCACTTAACCCTAGTTGCTCTGGATACGAGTGTCTGCTAAGTGACAAATATATATATATAAGTTACATAGACTCACTCTCTGTGCAATAATAGTGTTTAACATGATTTTAAAAAAATGACTACCCCATCTCTGTACTCCCCCACACACAATTATATGTAAGGTCCCTCAGTCGAGCAGTGAACTTCAAGCACAGATTCATCCACAAACACCAGGGAGATTTTCCAATGGTTCGCAAAGAAGGGCACGTGTTGGTGGATGGGTAAAAGAAAAGGGAGACATTGAATATCCCTTTGAGTAATGTTGCAGTTATTAATTACACTTTGGATGGTGTATCAATACATCCAGTCACTACAACGATACAGACGCCCTTCCTAACTCATTTGCCAACAACATTGTAGTTACTTGTAGTTACTTCTAACATAAATTACAGTGAAAGAAGGAAGCCTGTGCAGAAGAAAAATATTCCAAAACATGCATCCTGTTTCCAATAAGGCAAAAAGTAATAATGCAAAAAATGTGGCTAAGAAATTAATTTTTTGTCCTGAATACAAAGCGTTATGTTTGGGGCAAATCCAACACAAGCATGGTGGTGGCAGCATCATGTTATGGGTATGCTTGTCATCAGCAAGGACTACAGAGTTATTTGAGGGATAAAAAGACATTGAATAGAGCTAAGCACAGGCAACATCCTGGAGGGAAACTTATTTCAGTCTGCTTTCCAACAGACACTGGGAGACAAATTCATCTTTCAGCAGGACAATAACCTAAAACATAAGGCCAAATATACACTGGAGTTGCTTACCAAGACAACATTGGCTCGACTTGAAAATGGCTGTCTAGCAATGATTAACAACCAACTCAATAGACCTTGAATCATTTTTTCAAGAATAATTGGCAAATATTGTACAATCAAGGTGTGAAAAGCTCTTAAGACTTGTACACACTGCAAGCCTTAATGCTCAAATCAGTTTTGTTTTTCAAATCAGTTTTGGACTACTGACTGTACAAACAGAAAGTTACCAGTCACCAAATCAGGTGTGTCTGTTCAGAGAGTCATTTGCTGACATGGCTAAACTCGTTATCATAGTAACAACGTGTGTGCGCAGTGGTGTAGGCTCGTGCTTCCAATTGCTCAGAAGTTATGTAGCGAGCTAAGGTGACAGCAATGCCTGCCATGGATGTTTCCCAGTTGCTTTTTAATGTAGAAAATTATGTAAAAACACTTTTAAAGCCACAAAGAACAAGATGATCCAACTTTCAAAACAAATAATGTTTGGCTAACCACAGCATTCAACAGCCATTTAGCGTTCTAGCACGTTGATCTCATTTCTTTGTAAACAATCAACAAGCTATTAAGCTACCACATGTTCTTGCCATACTGTGAACACGGTAGCCAGTGAGCAACAAGATATGACAAATAACCGTAAAAAAAAACACTTCTTGAGGACAAATAAATCAGATTTGACCGTTCAGATGTAGGTCACGTGGCCGGGAATCAGATTTGTATCAGACTTGGAATGTGGCTTAAAATATCAGATTTCATGTGCTTTTTGGCTGTTCATCAAAGTAGACTTTAATAACATACGCCATTTCGCAGACGCCTTTATCCAAAGCGAACTGTGTACATGGTCAGTCCTTGCATCTATAGCGCTGTCAATGAAATTGAGAGTGGTTACATTTCTCAATCCCTCAGATTTTTACCAAAAGACGAGCAGGGAGGCACTTTGTTATTGTTTATACTGCTGATTGCCACTTTAAGAAGTTAAAATGGAGATTAAACACACCAAAATATGTTACAGATACTATAAAAATGTCCCATCACTCAGACAGTATCCAGCACAGAGGGTGCAACAGTTCAACACCTCAGGAGCAAATGTCAGTTGGCTTTTCATAGCTGAGCATTCATAGGTTGAGAGAGAGCGAGAGAGAGAGAGTCGAAACAGCAGGACGGGGACAAGGTTGAAACGGGTATAAAAATACAATTGGTGGAAAAACAATTCCACTCAGATTCCCTTTATGGATGGGTGTATCTTTCAATTCGCTGTTGAATGGCCTGTTTCTTCTCCATTTTCGGGAATACCAGCCCGCTCCCTCAAAGTAATCTTTTATGGTCTTCACTGATCTCACTCTCTGTCAGCTCCATCTGTGGCGTATAGGGGCAGGCCTTGGATGTATACTGATGGTCGTGAGCACAATCTAGCTGGGCACTGAGCTCTTTAGTGATGGTCTCGGTGGACCTCTTCTCCACCGCAGCACAGGAACACTCTGGCACCCAGGGGTCAGTTTGGCATGCGGTACTAACCGTTCTTTCCTGTTGGTAGAAAAAAATGAAAGCAACTATTAGGCTATAGTTATATTCAAGATTCACTGCATATACTTGAAACTAACAATAGCCTTAGAAATAACATGGATTACACATTTCTCCTCCAGGATGAAAACATTTTCAGGGATGAAGATGTCATCCTGAAAACAAACAAACATTTTGTTAAGACAACTAAACCTAAATAAAGCTAAATATATCAGTTGGCATTAACAAGCTACTGTCACGGTCGTCCTCCTCTTCATCTGAAGAGGAGAGGCGAGAAGGATCGGAGGACCAATATGCAGCGTGATATGTGTTCATGTTGAATGTTTAATTAAAGGAGGAACTGAACACTGAATCACTATACAAAAACAGTAAACAAAATAACAACCGTGAAGCTAATGTGAGCTGCGCTGAAACAAGCCATCAACATAGACAATCACCCACAAACAAACAGTGCAACCCAGGCTACCTAAGTATGATTCTCAATCAGAGACAACTAATGCCACCTGCCTCTGATTGAGAACCATACTAGGCCGAAACATAGAAATACCCAAATCATAGAAAAACAAACAGACTGCACACCCAACTCACGCCCTGACCATACTAAATAAATACAAAACAAAGGAAATAAAGGTCAGAACGTGACAGTACCCCCCCTCTCCCAAAGGTGCGGACTCCGGCTGCAAAACCTTAACCTATAGGGGAGGGTCTGTGTGGGCGTCTGTCCGCGGTGGCGGCTCTGGTGCGGGACGCGGACCCCACTTCACCATTGTCTCTTACTAACCATGGCCACACTTCTCAATGACCTCACTGGACAGAGGGGCAGAAGCTCTGGACAGAGGGGCAGAAGCTCTGGACAGAGGGGCAGAAGCTCGAGGCAGAGGGGCTCTGGCAGCAGCGCCGGACAGGCGGGAGACTCCGGCAGCAGCGCCGGACAGGCGGGACCACCTGCAGGGAGGAGACAGAGAGACAGCCTGGTGGTTCCTGTGGCAGCCCCACGCACCAGGCTGTCTCTCTGTCTCCTCCCTGCAGGTGGTCCCGCCTGTCCGGCGCTGCTGAGGAGACCTTCAGGAGGCTTGGTGTTAGGAGGAGCCTGAAGGACTGGGCTGTGGGGGAGCACTGGAGCTCTGGTGCGCAGCCTTGGCACTACTTCCCCAGGCTGGACAACTACTCTAGCCCGGACCCTCCTGATTGCAGGCACAAGTTGAACCGGGCTGTGGGTAAGCACGGGAGATCTAGTGCTTACTACGCGCACCTCTCCCTTAGGCTCCACTCCCACATTTGCCCAGCACGAGCGGAGCGCAGGCAGAGGACACACTGCACCCTCCCAGCGCCCCGGAGACACAGCATGCAGAGCCGGTGCAGGATACCCTGGACCAAAACTGCGTACCGGCGACCAGACCCGCTGAGCAGGCACCATACGCCCTGGCTCGATGCCCACACTCGCATGGCACTTTCGGGGGGCTGCCCTATAGCGCACCGGGCTTTGGGCACGTACTGGCGACACCGTGCGCTTAACCGCATAACACGGTGCCTGACCAGTCATGCACTGCTTATAATAAGCACGAGGAGTGAGCTCAGGTCTGCTACCTGGCTTAGTACCACACCTCTTCTGCCACCCCCCAAAACATTTTTGGGGCTGCCTCTCGTACCTGTCGCGCTGCCGTGCTGCCTCCTCATATCGCCGCCGCTCAGCTTTCGCTGCCTCCAGCTCTGCTTTGGGGCAGCGATATTCCCCAGCCTGTGCCCAGGGTCCCTCTCCATTCACTATCTCCTCCCATGTCCAGGAGTCCTGTGATGCTGGCCTCTGTTGTTGATGCTGCTGCTGCTGTCCTCGCTGTCCTTTACCACGCCGCTCGGTCCTTGGTGGGTGGGTGATTCTGTCACGGTCGTCCTCCTCTTCATCTGAAGAGGAGAGGCAAGAAGGATCGGAGGACCAATATGCAGCGTGATATGTGTTCATGTTGAATGTTTAATTAAAGAAAGAACTGAACACTGAAACACTATACAAAAACAGTAAACAAAATAACAACCGTGAAGCTAATGTGAGCTGCGCTGAAACAAGCCATCAACATAGACAATCACCCACAAACAAACAGTGCGACCCAGGCTACCTAAGTATGATTCTCAATCAGAGACAACTAATGACACCTGCCTCTGATTGAGAACCATACTAGGCCGAAACATAGAAATACCCAAATCATAGAAAAACAAACATAGACTGCCCACCCAACTCACGCCCTGACCATACTAAATAAATACAAAACAAAGGAAATAAAGGTCAGAACGTGACAGCTACCTGTCTTGTAGGCTTTGTCAACAAACACACACACACGCACACGCACACACACAAAATAAATGACATGACCTAAACGCTGCCCGTTTCTGTCGGGTCTTTTTTTTAAATGGCGGGTAGTGAAACTAATGCGTGATAGTGAGAAGGAGAGATGTCGCGTGGGAAAATAGCTTTTTTTCACTTGATCTGTCCAACTTATCACCTTATTGTCCTTCTGTAGCACAGTTGGTAGAGCATGGCGCTTGTAACGCCAGGGTAGTGGGTTCGATTCCCGGGACCACCCATACGTAGAATGTATGCACACATGACTGTAAGTCGCTTTGGATAAAAGCGTCTGCTAAATGGCATATATTATTATTATTATTGCCTCTAAAATGTAAATAAAACACTATAAAGAGTTTATATAATGTGTCATTTACATACCTATTTGAAGGTTTGTGTCGAATTTGAATCAGGTTTTTAGGGCGGAGCAAACGTGATTTTAGAAGTAAATAGAGGCTTTTAGAATGATGGTCGCATGCTTTGATGACGCAAAAAATGACTATGTATCCCCCCCTTACCCCCGTCACTGTCCATTTCTTGTTTCTAAAGGATGAGAGAAGTGCTAGTGAGATTGTAAGACAGAAATAGTTGCTTTATGTGTGCTGTACGTTACGGGATGACGCGTCACGATGTAACGGAGGGTCCGTTTTTTCAACTTTTCTCCAATACTATAGAGCCATTACCATGTCGATCGACGCTTGAAGAGAAACCTAGCTCACATCCCCGATTTTGAAGTCAACACAGTCCCAGTACTTTTCTTTGTAGCCTCGTTTGAATGTTGCGGTTGCGCACATTTGCCAAGGAACCAAATATGCTAGCTGGGTATTCTCCATCTTTGTAATGATTCAACTCTCAATGTGTCTCAAGCTGCTGTTGTTAATGTTAAAACATCAAACCTGGAGGGGTTAAAGATGTTGGTATCATAACTGAAGACAATGTCACGCCTTGGCCATAGAGAGGCTTTTTATTCTCTATTTTGGTTAGACCAGGGTGTGACTAGGGTGGGCATTCTATGTCCTTTTTTCTATGTTTTGTATTTCTATGTCTTGGCCTGGTATGGTTCTCAATCAGGGACAGTTGTCTATCGTTGTCTCTGATTGAGAACCATACTTAGGTACCCTTTTCCCCCACCTGTTTTGTGGGAAGTTCATTTTGATTTTGTTCAGGGCACATAGCTTCACGTGTTTTGTCGGCGTCATTTTTAAATAAATTACTGCACCTTGGTCCAGTCCTTCAGCCAGCCGTGACAGACAATGTCTAGGATTTCCCCCTTTTATATTAAAGATGACTAAAGTAGCTCATATTGTCCCAATATATGAGGCAGCTTTTCCATCTGGGAAGTAGTGATTAAATGTAGTTTCGATAGGGTTCAAGAACAATATCAAATGCTCAAAATAACACTGTAAGTATGAGTTTAGTTTAATTTAATAAGTAGTAAGCCTATCTCCTGTTTCTGTAGCATTATGCAGCTTGATGTTCAAGTACAACCACAGGACAGGATGCTGGTCTGTCGCAGGGAAATGAATCAATAGTTGTTTATAATGGTTTCCTCATGTGTATCATATTGAATTGAATGCATTTGAAGGCAGATAGGGACCCTGTCACCTCTCATGTAATTACACAATATGACCACACAGAGGCAGTGTAAGATTCTCTCTCTCTCGCTCTCTCAACTAAGGACGCTTGCCACCTGCTAAGGTATGACAGAGAAAGTCATAAGTTGTGTTTGAATACTCATACTAACCATACTATTTTTGATGGAAATTGAACATGTAGTATGCTTATGGGACAAGCAGTGGACTCGACTTCCATGCTTTTAGGCCCCATAATGCAATTATTCAGAAAATGGCCGTGGATTTGATTTGAGAAAAATGGTGGAAAATATGCAGCCGAAGTCCGACGAGAGCGGATACAAATGTATTGCTTTAACCAATTATGATAAATGTTAAGAAAATGTTGAGCAGTGTAATAAAGTAATGACTTTTCAAATGAGTTATGTTACATGTTTTATGTTACACAATTTGTTAGCTACGCTATCCTTACAAACCGCATAACATATCATTATAGCAGTATGTACCGGTATGTTAGCTAGTTATCTAATGTTATGTAGCTACTAATACATTGAAATTCACATCATTCTTAAAGTGGTATAGTCGTTATGCATTCTCAATGGACATTGTTAATAAAGTTGTAAAATGCCTTGCTAGTCATTTGTTATGCTACCAAGCTCGTGGTTGCATAGCAACAGCATCAACTTCCAGTAGACAGATGAAGCGCTTGTACACTCAACTGAAAGGATACCGTTAATTTACATTATACAAAAATGAACTAATAGTATATAGTATGTAATATATAATTGAGTATTTTTTAGTATATTGTATGGGTATTCGAACACATCTATGGTCTTGACTGACATACAATTTATAGTTTTATTCCTGTTACAGCAGATGCCTTCCAAACGTCCAATATTTTCTGTATGCAATCATTTCATGGAGAAATATAGCCACCATCATCACCTTTATTATGAAAGGGACCTTATTGTAGTTATTTTAGTTAGCACTGTTCTGGCCACTGTTTAATGACCAATGAATCATCAAACCATGGAGAGAAAGGCAGCAGCATCCCTCAGGAGGCAGATGAAAAACAGAATCCTGATAAATGACGCACATCTATTTCTATGGGCACAAGCACTGTTCATGACACCAACTGTTCACACCCTTCTTGATGGTGGAGAGAATTTTGCAGGTTTAAAGTTGATTTCCTGCAATTCTACACATTTTGTGATGGGGTTCAAAGAAACTTTAGCAGTTTTCATGAAAATGTCCTTGCAATTGCATACATTTTGCCATTTGTAATGTGTATTCATGTGATATTTGAGTGACAAAAAAATTACAACAATATCTATGAGCTGAAAAACCCAAATAAAAAAACTTGAGTTGACATGGGCTAGTTGATTAAAATACAAAACCTTGGAGGCTCGTAGGCCTTACCCTCTTCAATAGACATACATGGTAATTATGACCACTTCCGGGAGCCGTCCTCCAACCAATCAATGTTTTTGCAATGTGAACTGACATGTTGTCCATCCAATCATATGATTAGGATCATGCTAACAACAATGTAGCTGATTTTTTGTTGAAGAACCCCTTTATTGCGGCATCGATCATGTAAATGGATGAATGGATGAACGCCTGTGTATTCGAACTGCGCAACACAACGAGAAGGTAAGAAGAAACAGTGTCACAAGCAGCTTATTGGCAAGAGTTGACTTTTACTTAGGGCACCACGAGTGCTTTACTTGCTGAGCATATGAAAGTTTGTACCGTCTTCTCTGGGATGTCGAAATCAATTCATTGCAATATCCATTAAAAGTGAGGTTAAAAAGAGAGGAGTGACGTAGCACATTTTTTCACGCTTCTTCAAGTAGGCTTTCCACTTTTAATTTATTTAGCAAAGGTAATAACAGATCATCACTTCCGACAGACACAAGCAAAAACTCGTTACATAAATGTTGCAGAAGCCTAGGCACACCAAAACATTAGAGATCTGACACGCTGTATGGAATGAAAACGAGACGATTTTTCAGTCTGTTCAACTGTAGGCTACTAATAATAGAGCCCAACAGTGGAGGTGTCACAATACCCATAAAACCTAGCGATCAAACAGGGAAGTTGTTTGTGGCGTGACATTGTGATAACCATGTAAATCTCTCGGACCAGGTGACTTATCAATATATTCGTCTATATTTACTCTCAGTTTAGAAAATCCCAATTGGCATCAAAGTAGACATCATACAAGACTACAAATCCCTGCAAGCACCTTTGCTAACAGGTATTGTGTAAATTTCAAACTTGCACAAGACAGTTCAAAGAATCATCAATTTAAAGAAATGTAGCCAATGTATACATTACAAAATGTAGATAACATTAAATATATAGTCCAGAGATTTGCCTTTGCCTCAATTCGGCCATTTTGTCCAGATCATCATGGCATTTGTAGTTCCTTATGATAACTACATTAGCAGCTTATTAGCATTTTATTTTGGGGGGGGTAAATACAGGCAAATATATTGATAGAAGTCACCTTGTCCTGGAGAGATTTACACGGTTATCAAAACTTAATGACAGCGTAAGCCTACACGAAACACAAAAATATGGAACCATTTCCTTGTTTGACCGCTAGGTTTTATGGGTATTATGTCATACTCTAATACTCTATAGCAGCTGCGTACAGTCTATGTGCTCTGTCCATCTGGTCAGGGTAAACAAATTGGTAACATTATGCATTTAAAGTCCATTTGTTTGTCAGGAGAAAATGTCAAAGTGATCAAATTTGGTTTACATGCAAACTTGGGCTGGCTAGACCTTTTCAATCCAAAATTATTCACTTGAATTAATCAATCAACATAATATTGATGACATAGATACAGTTTTAATTAGGCCTACAGTTGCATATGCCTGTGCTATGCAAACATGCATAAAGCAAGCTCAGCCCTGTGAGTTGTTGCCTCTGTCTAGATAGAGGAAACCCCCCTGTTAGTCTAGTCTAAATATAATTAATATAAAAGTATAAGGTTGCTGTAGTTTGACAGGGTTTTCATCCTCCCCAGGGCTTGTTGACCAAACCTTGTTGACCAAACTTATGGTGGCGCTGCTGTAATGGAATGTACAGTGCATTCGTAAAGTATTCTCACCCCTTGACTATTCCCACATTTTGTTACGTTACAGCCTTATTCTAAAATTGATTAAATAAAAAATATTCCTCATCAATCAACACACAATACACCCTAATGATGAAGCAAAAATAGTTTTTTAGACATTTTGGCAAATGTATATATACATTTTTTAAAAAACTTTACTTAAGAATTCAGACATTTTGCTATGAGACTCGAAATTGAGCTCAGGTGCATCCTGTTTCCACTGATCATCCTTGACATATTTCTACAATTTGATTGGATTCCACCTGTGGCACATTTTAGAAAGGCACACACCTGTCTACATTTGACAGTTGACAGTGCATGTCAGAGCAAAAACCCAAGCCATGAGGTCGAAGGAATTGTTTCATAGAGCTCTGAGACAGGATTGTGTCGAGGCACAGATCTTGGGAAGGGTACCAAAACATTTCTGCAGCATTGAAGGTCCCCAAGAACACAGTGGCCTTCATCATTCTTAAATGGAATACGTTTGGAATCATTAAGACTCTTCCTAGAGCTGGCTACATGGCCAAACTGAGCAATCGGGGGAGGGCCTTGGTCAGGTGACCAAGAATCCGATGGTCACTCTGACAGAGCTCCAGAGTTCCTCTGTGGAGAAGGGAGAACCTTCCAGAAGGACAACCATCTATGCAACACTCCACCAATCAGGCCTTTATGGTAGAGTGGCCAGACGGAAGCCACTCCTCAGTAAAAGGCAAATGACAGCCCGCTTGGAGTTTGCCAACAGGCACCTAAAGAACTCTCAGATCATGAGAAACAAGATTCTCTGGTCTGATGAAACCAAGATTGAACTCTTTGGCCTGACTGCCAAGCGTCATGTCTGGAGAAAACCTGGCACCATCCCTAAGGTGAAGCATGGTGGTGGCAGCATCATGCTGTGAGGTTGTTTTTCAGCAACAGGGACTGGGAGGCTAGTCAGGATCGAGGGAAAGATGAACAGAGCAAAGTACAGAGAGATCCGTGATGAAAACCGTCTCCAGAGCGCTCAGGATTTCAGACTGGGTTGAAGGTTCACCTTCTAACAGGACTCGAAGCTCACAGCCAAGACAATGCCGGAGTAGCTTCAGGACAAGTCTCTGAATGTTCTTGAGTGGTCCAGCCAGAGCCCGGACTTGAATCCGATCTAACATCTCTGGGGAGACCTGAAAATAGCTGTGCAGCAGCACTCCCCATCCAACCTGACAAAGCTTGAGAGGATCTGCTGAGAAGAATGGGGGAAACTCCCTAAATGCAGGTGTGCCAAGTTTGTAGCGTCATACCCATGAAGACTCGAGGCTGTAATCACTGCCAGAGGTGGTTTAACAATGTACTGAGTAAATGGTGTGAATACTTATGTGAAATTTCATTTTTTAAATGTTTATAAATTAGCTAAAATATCTAACACCTGTTTTTGCTTTGTCATTATGGGGTATTGTGTGTAGATTGATGAGGGGAAAAAACAATTTAATCCATTTTAGAATATCGCTGTAACATAACAAAATGTGGAAAAAGTCCAGGGGTCTGAATACTTTGTGTTCCCAGTCGAGTCCTGTCCTGCTCTCAGTGGAAGAGTTGATCTCTTCTCCAACACCGTCCATCGATGATGAGCCTGTCCTGCACTGAAGCCTCTGAACACCTCAACCCCAACCCCTGAAGTCAAGGCTCTGAACACCTCAGCTCATGCCTCATACTCTCATTCAGTCACTGCTGTGATCCCTTCCCAACACTGTGTAAGGAGCCCTTTCATTCCCATCCCCCATAATATTGTACTATAAATGTCTTTATTAAATGCTTTAGGTTAGAATAATTAGTCTTTCACAATTTATTTTACACGCTTTGTCGTCTCCATGCGGTCCGAGCCTATACTGTGGCTCTCCCATCCTCCTCAATTTTTCAAGTCACCACCCTCCACTGGTGCATGTGTTTGTGTTAGAAAATCCCAAACCGCAGAGGAGAATGCCACTAGTCTGCCTTTCCATTGTCTCGAATGCCTTTGTCCAACTCTCCTTTCAACATCACCTTGGTTTCTCACATCGATTATCTTTCACTTTCCCCAAAGCTGCCAGAACTAGATTCTCTGGTTCTTGCTAATCCCTTATATAGCAACGGTTCTGTTGAAGGATCGTTCTGCATCTGTCCCATGATGCAGAAAAACACATCATGGTGTTTTGATGTGGGAACTACCTGAGGGACTGATGTAAATACCTTACATCACTGTCTAGCCTTGCTACAGAGGCACTTTGCACCATAAATATGTTTTTATCCCTTTACCTGAACATACACCTCTTACCTTATCCTTAGCCATAAATGAGTTGTAGAGAGATACAGTAGTGAAAGTGAGGGGCTTGTAGATAAAGCAGTCAATGCTAGACTAATTCATATAAAAACAAAGCCTTTTTCATGAGAACCTTGTCCATCTTATCATCTGATCAGCAAGCAGCAATAAAATGTTGCCTGAATGGTAAACAAACCCTCACCAAACTCCTTCATTGGGTTTAGCTACTTTAATGGCTTTCACAGTCTGGTAAAGCAGCACGACGATCCCACATAGAAGTCTCTCTTCCAGATTGTTGAAAGGTCTGTAAACGTTCAAAGACGTTGCTCCTAATGTACACTATATTGAGAACAGTTGCTGAATCCATGGCTTTGGTAGGAGGCAGAGCGAATTGGATGAAAGAATGGTTTGCTAATCATTGATACGTTTTTTTTTATAATATCAGTCAATCATTTCTAAATGGTCATTTAGAAACTTAAACTTAGTAACACTCTCTGGATGCACTGCAAACCAAAATCAATTTTCCCAAGGTGAGGCTTGAGTGCCATATAAAACAAATATTACCAGATCTACTAGGTCCAGTTGATAAAAGTGTCTTTACTTCATGGGGTCTATGGAGACCCACATGCCCCAGGCCAGTGAGTGGGCACACTGTTCTACAAAGGCTGTATGTCTTCGGACATGAGATGGTGAACGAGATCCTGATTCTCTGCCATTCCATCATGGAAATTAACTGAGTTGATCTGATCTGTCTAGAAGCTGATTGGCTCTCTGCTTCTTGAGATAATCGGATCTCGGCTGACTGGAAACAGGTCCATGTTAACTGTAAACGAGCAACCGTCACTCGCCAAACCAGTCTTTAACTCAAAGAACGAACAACCCAAATCCATTCCTGACATCCAGTATTTCTCACCCGTTGCCTTGGTAGGAGGACTGGAAAGATTATTACTCTGCATGATTGCTGTTATGGTGTGTGTGTGTGTGTGTGTGTGTGTGTGTGTGTGTGTGTGTGTGTGTGTGTGTGTGTGTGTGTGTGTGTGTGTGTGTGTGTGTGTGTGTGTGTGTGTGTGTGTGTGTGTGTGTGTGGTCCTAAAACTTCCTTCTCTCATTATTATGGGTGAATACCTGGGCATATAGTCCTGTTATGTCTTGGCAGTGGCCCAGAAAAAGTATCAGACCATTTGTGTGACACAAAGATACAGAGACAGTTGAGGACTTCCTGACGGGCCACCCCCAGGTGGTGAGGGTAGGCAACAACATCTCCACTCCGCTGATCCTCAACACTGGGGCCCCACAAGGGTGTGTTCTGAGCCCCTCCTGTACTCCCTGTTCACCCACGACTGCGTGGCCACGCACACCTCCAACTCAATCATCAAGTTTGCGGACGACACAACAGTGGTAGGCTTGATTACCAACAACGACGAGACGGCCTACAGGGAGGAGGTGAGGGCCCTCGGAGTGTGGTGTCAGGAAAATAACCTCACAATCAACGTCAACAAAACTAAGGAGATGATTGTGGACTTCAGGAAACAGCAGAGGGAACACCCCCCTATCCACATCGATGGAACAGTAGTGGAGAGGGTAGCAAGTTTTAAGTTCCTCGGCATACACATCACAGACAAAATGAATTGGTCCACCCACACAGACAGCATCGTGAAGAAGGCGCAGTGGCGCCTTTTCAACCTCAGGAGGCTGAAGAAATTTGGCTTGTCACCAAAAGCACTCACAAACTTCTACAGATGCACAATCGAGAGCATCCTGGCAGGCTGTATCACCGCCTGGTACGGCAACTGCTCCGCCCACAACCGTAAGGCTCTCCAGAGGGTAGTGAGGTCTGCACAACGCATCACCAGGGGCAAACTACCAGGACACCTACACCACCCGATGTTACAGGAAGGCCATAAAGATCATCAAGGACAACAACCACCCAAGCCACTGCCTGTTCACCCCGCTATCATCCAGAAGGCGAGGTCAGTACAGGTGCATCAAAGCTGGGACCGAGAGACTGAAAAACAGCTTCTATCTCAAGGCCATCAGACTGTTAAACAGCCACCACTGACATTGAGTGGCTGCTGCCAACACACTGACTCAACTCCAGCCACTTTAATAATGGGAATTGATGGGAAATGATGTAAAATATATCACTAGCCACTTTAAACAATGCTACCTAATATAATGTTTACATACCCTACATTATTCATCTCATATGTATACGTATATACTGTACTCTATATCATCTACTGCATCTTTATGTAATACATGTATCACTAGCCACTTTAACTATGCCACTTTGTTTACATACTCATCTCATATGTATATACTGTACTCGATACCATCTACTGTATCTTGCCTATGCCGCTCTGTATATTGTCTCACTCCTCTTCAATGGCTGTCCAAAGTTGCTGGATATTGGCTGGAACTGGAACACGCCGTCGGACACGTTGATCCAGAGCATTCCAAACATGCTCAGTGGGTAACATGTTTGGTGAGTATGCAGGCCATGGAAGAATTTTAAAATGTTCAGCTTCCAGGAATTGTATTATCATGTTGAAAAATTAGGTGATGGCGTTGAATGATGATGATGGATGAAGGATGAATGGCACGACAATGTGCCTCAGGATCTAAAAACGCTATCTGTGCATTCAAATTGCTATCGATAAAATGCAATTGTGTTCGTTGTCCGTAGCTTATGCCTGCCCATACCATAACTCCACCGCCGCCTTGAAACTCTGTTCACAACGTTGACATCAGCAAACCGCTCGCCCACATGACGCCATACACGTGGTCTGTAGTTGTGAGGCCAGTTGGACATATTGCCAAATTCTCTAAAACGAAGCTGGAGGCGGCTTATGGTAGAGGAATTAACATTATTGTAAACAAATACGTGCACAATATATGAGTGAATTATTTTTTGTGCGTATGAAAAATGTCTATGATCTTTTATTTCAGCTCATGAACCATGGGACCAACACTTTATATGTTCAAATCAAATCAAACTTTATTTGTCACAAGCTGTTACAGATCCCTCTGGAACTTTCATTGCGCACACCTGGCCCCTATTCCCACTGATTGTATTTGTATATACAGTTGAAGTTGGAAGTTTACATACACCTTAGCCAAATACATTTAAACTCAGTTTTTCACAATTCCTGACATTTAATCCTAGTAAGAATTCCCTGTCTTATGTCAGTTAGGATCACCACCTTATTTTAAGAATGTGAAATGTCAGAATAATAGTAGAGAGAATTATTTATTTCAACTTTTATTTCTTTCATCACATTCCCAGTGGTTCTGAAGTTCACATAAACTCAATTCGTATTTTGTAGCCTTGCCTGTATATTGTTTCACTTGGGTCAAACGTTTCGGATAGCCTTCCACAAGCTTCCCACAATAAGTTGGGTGAATTTTGGCCCATTCCTCCTGACAGAGCTGGTCAGGTTTGTAGGCCTCCTTGCTCGCACACGCTTTTTCAGCTCTGCCCACAAATGTTCTATAGGACTGAGGTCAGGGCTTTGTGATGGCCACTCCAATACCTTGACTTTGTTGTCCTTAAGCCATTTTGCCACACCTTTGGAAGTATGTTTGGGGTCATTGCCCATTTGGAAGACCCATTTGCGACCAAGCTTTAACTTCCTGACTGATGTCTTGAGATGTTGCTTCAATATATTCACATAATTTTCCTGCTTCATGATGCCATCTATTTTGTGAAGTGCACCAGTCCCTCCTGTAGCAAAGCACCCCCACAACATGATGCTGCCACCCCCATGCTTCACGCTTGGGATGGTGTTCTTCGGCTTGCAAGTCTCCCCCTTTTGCCTTCAAACATAACGATGGTCATTATGGCCAAACAGTTCCATTTTGTTTCATCAGACCAGAGGACATTTCTCCAAAAAGTGCGATCTTTGTCCCCATGTGCAGTTGCAAACCGTAGTCTGGCTTTTTTTATGGCGCAGTGGCTTCTTCCTTGCTGAGCGGCCTTTCAGGTTTTGTCGACATAGGACTAGCTTTGTACCAGTTTCCTCCAGCATCTTCACAAGGTCCTTTGCTGTTGTTCTGGGATTGATTTTCACTTTTCGCACCAAAGTACGTTCATCTCTAGGAGATGGAACTCGTCTCCTTCCTGAGCGGTATGATGGCTGCATTGTCCCATGGTGTTTATTCTTGCGTACTATTGTTTGTACAGATGAGGGTGGTACCTTCAGGCGTTTGTAAGTGTCTCCCAAGGATCAACCAGACTTGTGGAGGTCTACAATTTTCTTTCTGAGGTCTTGGCTGATACCTTTTGATTTTCCCATGATGTCAAGCAGAGGCACTGAGTTTGAAGGTAAACCTTGAAATACATCCACAGGTATACCTCCAATTGACAAAAAATATGTAAAAAAATATGTCAATTAGCCTATCAGAAGCTTCTAAAGCCACGACCTCATTTTCTGAATTTTTCCAAGCTGTTAAAAGGCACAGTCAACTTAGTGTATGTAAAATTCTGACCCAATGGAATTGTGATACAGTGAATTATAAGTAAAGTAATCTGTCTGTAAACAATTGTTGGAAAGGTTACTTGTGTCATGCACGAAGTAAATGTCCTAACCGACTTGTCAAAACTATAGTTTGTGAACAATCCATTTGTGGAGTGGTTTAAAAATGAGTTTTAATGACTCCAACCTAAGTGTATGTAAACTTCCGACTTCAACTGTATGTGCCCTTTGTTCACCATGGTGGGATCGATTTTTGTTACAATGTCCGTTAGTGCGTGTGAGTACCTCTGCTGTGTGTTTTGGCTTTTGTGCCATTGTGGATTGCGCAGATGATTACGGGCCTCGTCCCATGTGTTAATCATCATGCGCTTGTTATTTTTTTGAGCTACTCCTTGCTCTTTTGTTTGGGTTTCCAACCTGTGTTGTTTTAAGTGTTCGTTTGGTCTTTGTCCTGCCGTAATTTGGGTACACATGCAATTCCTGCGTCTGTCTCCCGCATCATTCATACCAACGTGACATGTGCCAAACCGTGAAATGCTTACTTACAAGCCCTTAACCAACAGTGTTGTTCAAGAAGAGTTAAGAAAATATTTCCCAAGTAGACTAAAATAAAAAGTTACAATAAAAAGTAACACAATAACAATAATGAGGCTATATACAGGGGGCACCTTTACCGAGTCAGTGTGCAGGCTAGTTGAGGTAATCTGTACATGTTGGTGGGGGCGAAGTGACTATGCATAGATAACAAACAAACGGCGAGTAGAAGCAGTGTACAAAGGGGGGGGTCAATGTAAATTGTCCGGTGGCTATTTTATTAATTTTTCAGCAGTCTTATAGCTTGGGGGTAGAAGCTGTTGAGGAGCCTTTTGGTCCTAGACTTGGCGCTCCGGTACCACTTGCCGTGCGGTAGTAGAGAACACAGTCTATAACTTGGGTGACTGGAGTCTGACAATTTTATGGGCTTTCCTCTGACACCGGCTATTATATAGGTCCTGGATGGCAGGAAGCTTGGCCCCAGTGATGTACTGGGCCGATCGCACTACCTTTTGTAGTGCCTTACGGTCAGATGCCGAGCAGTTGCCATACCAGGCGGTGATGCAACCGGTCAGGATGCTCTCGATGGTGTAGCTGTAGAACCTTTTGAGGATCTGGGGACCCATGCCAAATCTTTTCAGTCTCCTGTGGGGGAAAAGGTTTTGTCGTGCTCTCTTCATGACTGTCTTGGTATGTTTGGGCCATGATAGTTCGTTGGTGATGTGGACACCAAGGAACTTGAAACTCTCGACCCTCTCCACTTACAGCCCCGTCGAATTGAATGGGGGCCTGTTCGGCCTAGCTTTTCCTGTAGTCCATGATCAGCTCCTTTGTCTTGCTCACATTGAGGGAGAAGTTCTTGTCCTGGCACTATACTGCCAGTTCTCTGACCTCCTCCCTATAGGCCGTCTCATTGTTGTTGGTGATCAGGCCTACCACTGTTGTGTCATCAGCAAAGTTAATGATGATGTTAGAGTCATGTTTGGCCACACAGTCGTGGGTGAACAGGGAATACAGGAGGGGACTAAGTACACACTCCTGAGGGGCCCTGTGTAGCGTTTATATTTTTATTGGTGTAAATGTAATTCAGGTAATTGAACCTATGTTGGTCAATTAGTTGTTTATTAACCAAAACCCCCCAGAAATGTTGGTTAATCACTCAGCACCAGTAGCCGATGTGAGTAAGAACTTTAAACAGGTTTACATTCACAAGGCAGTGGGGCCAGAAGGATTACAAGTACACATACTCAGAGCATGCGCTGACCAGCTGGAAAGTGTTTTCGCTGACTCCAGCCTAGTCGTAGGCTGTTCTTTCTGCTACCGGATGGCAAGCGTTACCAATGCACCAAGTTTGGAACCAACAGGACCCTGAACAGCTTCTACCCCCAAGCCATAAGACTGCAAAATAGTTAGTACGGGTAGCTATTGGTTAACTATTTAACTATTTGCATTGACCATCTTTTGACTCATCACTTAGGCTGCTGCTACTGTTTATCACCGGTCCTGTTGCCTAGTCACTTTATCCCTACCTACAAAGCCTTCAAAAAATATTCACACCCCTATACATTTTCCACATTTTGTTGTGTTACAGCCTGAATTTAAAATGGATTAAATTGAGATTTGTGTCACTGATCTACACACTTTAATGTCAATTTGGAATTTTGTGTGTAGAACAAAAATGAACAGCTGAAATTTCTTGAGTCAATAAGTATTGAACCACTTTATGACATGCCTTAATAATAAGTTCAGGAATAGAACTGTGCTTAACAAATCACATAGTGAGTTGCATGGACTCACTTTGTTCAAGAATAGTGGTTTAACATGCTTTTTGAATGACTACCCCATCTCTGTACCCCACACATGCAATTATCACTAAGGTCCCTCAATCGAGTAGTGAATTTGTAGTGAATTTTTGTTGTTGTTGATCATATTACTCCAGTGCAAGCCTCTCTACACTGGCTTCCTGTTAAGGCAAGGGCTGATTTCAAGGTTTTACTGCTAACCTACAAAGCATTACGGGGTGTGGTTAGAGCGTTGGACTAGTAACTGGAAGGTTGCAAGTTCAACCCCCCGAGCTGACAAGGTACAAATCTGTCTTTCTGCCCCCGAACAGGCAGTTAACCCACTGTTCCTAGGCTGTCATGGAAAATAAGAATTTGTTCTTAACTGACTTGCCTAGTTAAATAAAGGTAAATAAATGATATACCTACATGTATGCTACGGTCACAAGACACAGGCCTCCTTACTGTCCCTAGAATTTCTAAACAAACACCTGGAGGATTGGCTTTCTCCCATAGAGCTCCATTTTTATGGAATGTTCTGCTTACCCATGTGAGAGACGCAGACTCTGTCTCAACCATTAAGTCTTTATTGAAGACTCATCTCTTCAGAAGGTCCTATGATTGAGTGTAGTCTGGCCCAGGAGTGTTAAGGTGAACGGAAAGGCACTGGAGCAACTTGCTGTCTCTGCCTGGCCAGTTCCCCTCTCTCCACTGGGATTCTCTGCCTCTAACCCTATTACAGGGGCTGAGTCACTGGCTTACTGGTGCTCTTCCATGCCGACCCTGGGAGGAGTACGTCACTTGAGTGGATTGAGTCATTGACGTGATCTTCCTGTCTGGGTTGGTGCCCCAATTGGGTTATGCCGTGGCGGAGATCTTTGTGGGCTATACTTGGCCTTGTCTCAGGATGGTAAATTGGTGGTTGAAGATATCCCTCTAGTAGTGTGGGGGCTGTGATTTGGCAAAGTGGGTGGGGTTATATCCTGCCTGTTTGGCCCTGTCCGGGGGTATTTTCGGAGGGGGCCACAGTGTCTCCCTACCACTCCTGTCTCAGCCTCCAGTATTTATGCTGCAGTAGTTTATGTGTCGGGGGGCTAGGGCCAGTCTGTTATATCTGGAGTATTTCTCCTGTCTTATCCAGTGTCCTGTGTGAATTTAAGTATGCTCTCTCTAACTCTCTCGCTTTCTCTCTTTCTGTCGTTCTGTCTCTCGGAGGACCTGAGCCCTAGGACCATGCCTCAGGTCTATCTGGCCTGATGACTCCTTGCTGGCCGTGCTGCTGCTCCAGTTTCAACTGTTCTGCCTGCGGCTATGGAATCCTGATCTGTTCACCGGACATGCTACCTGTCCCAGACCTGCTGTTTTCAACTCTCTAGAGACAGCAGGTGCGATAGAGATACTCTGAATGATCGGCTATGAAAAGCCAACTAACATTTACTCCTGAGCTGCAGACCTGTTGCACCCTCAACATCCACTGTTATTATTATTTTACCCTGCTGGTCACCTATGAACATTTGAACATCTTGGCCATGTTCTGTTATAATCTCCACCCGGCACATCCAGAAGAGGACTGGCCACCCCTCATAGCCTGGTTCCTCTCTAGGTTTCTTCCTAGGTTCCTAGGTTTCTTCCTAGGTTCTGGTTTCTTCCTAGGTTCTGATATTCGCCGAATATCCCTTTTAGCATGGTGAAGTTATTAATTACACTTTGGATGTCGTATCAACACACCCAGTCACTGCAAAGATACAGGCGTCCTAACTCAGTTTCCGGAGAGGAAGAAAACTACTCAGTGATTTCACCATGAGGCCAATGGTGATTTTTAGACAGTTACAGTTAATGGTTGTGAAATGAGAAAACAGAGGATGGATCAACATCATTGTAGTTACTCCACAATACTAACCTAAATGACAGAGTGAAAAGAAGGAAGCCTGTACAGAAGAAGAATATTCCAAAACATGCATCCTGTTTGCAACAAGGCGCTCAAGTAATACTGCAAATAATGTGACAAAGTAATGGCATTTTTGTCCTGAATACAAAGTGTTATGTTTGGGGCAAATCCAACAGAACACATCACTGAGTACCACTCTTCATATTTTCAAGCATGGTGGTGGCTGCATCATGTTATGGCTGTACTTGTCATCGGCAAGGACTAGGGAGTTTTTTGGGGATAAAAAGAAACAGAATACAACTAAGCATAGGCACAATCTTAGAGGAAAACCTGGTTCAGTCTGCTTCCCAACAGACAATGGGAGACAAATTCACCTTTCAGCAGGATGATAACTTAAAACACAAGGCTACATTTACACTGAGTTGCTTACCAAGACAACATTGAATGTTCCCGAGTGGCCTAGCTACAGTTGTTCTAGCAATGATCAACAACCAACTTGACAGAGCTTGAAGAGACGTACCCAAAAAGACTAACAGCTTTAATCGCTGCCAAAAGTGATTCTAACATGTATTGACTCAGGGGCTTGAATACTTATCTAATCGATATACTTTTGTATATATAGTGTATGTGGACACCCCTTCAAATGAGTGGATTCGGCTATTTCAGCCACACCCTTTGCTGACAGGTGTACAAAATTGAGTACACAGCCATGCAATCTCCATAGAGAAACATTGGCAGTAGAATGGCCTTACTGAAGAGCTCAGTGACTTTCAACATGGCACCGTCATAGGATGCCACCTTGTTATTGTGAAGTGGAAACGTCTAGGAGCATTAACAGCTCAGCCGCAAAGTGGTAGGTCACACAAGCTCACAGAATGGGCCTGCTGAGTGCTGATGCGCGTAAAAAGTGTCTGACCTCGGTTGCAACACTCACTACCAAGTTCCAAACTACCTCAGGAATCAACTTCAGCACAATAACTGTTCGTCGGGAGCTTCATGACATGGGTTTCCATGGCCGAGCAGCCACACAGAAGCATAAGATCACAATGTGCAATGCCAAGCATCAGCTGCAGTGGTGTAAAGTTTGCCGCCAATGGACTCTGGAGCAGTGGAGTGATGAATGGGGCGGCAGGGTAGCCTAGTGGTTAGAGCGTTGGACTAGTAACCGGAAGGTTGCTAGTTCAAACCCCCGAGCTGACAAGGTACAAATCTGTTGTTCTGCCCCTGAACAGGCAGTCAACCCACTGTTCCTAGGCCGTCATTGAAAATAAGAATTTGTTCTTAACTGACTTGCCTAGTAAAATAAAGGTAAAATAAAAAAAAAATTAAAAAATGAATCACGCTTCACCATCTGGCAGTCCGTTGGACGAATCTGGGTTTGGAACCTGGCATCCGATGCATAGTGCCAACTATAAAGTTTGGTGGAGGAGGAATAATGGTCTGGGGCTGTTTTTCATGGTTCTGGCTTAGTTCCAGTGAATGGAAATTTTGAGACAATTCTCAATTCATTTGAGACAATTCTGTGCTTTCAACTTTGTTTGGGGAAGGCCCTTTCCTATTTCAGCATTACAATGCCCCCATGCACAAAGTGAGGTCCGTACAAAAATTGTTTGTCGATTGGTGTTGAAAAGCTTGACTGGCCTGCACGAGCCCTGACATCAACCCCATCGAACACCTTTGGGGTGAATGCCGACTGGGAGTCAGGCCTAATTGCCCAACATCAGTTCCCGACCTCACTAATTCTCGTGGCTGAATGTAAGCAAGTCTCCGCAGTAATATTCCAACATCTAGTGGAAAGCCTTCCCAGAAGAGTTGAGTCTGTTATAGCAGTAATATTCCAACATCTAGTGGAAAGCCTTCCCAGAAGAGTTGAGGCTGTTATAGCAGCACAGGGGGAGGGGTGGGGTCCATGAGCTCCATCAGCTCCATGATTTTGGAATGAGATATTTGACGAGCAGGTGTCCACATATATTATATTATATATATATATATATATATTTTTTTACAAATGGTAGAATATTTTCTTCCACTTGGACATTACAGAGTACTTTGTGTAGATCGTTGACAAAAAAAATGACAACGAAATCTTCAAATAGCGTTTGAATGTTTATTTATTTATTGTAAAGCAGTAAATTAACTTCAACTTTCAATTCCTTTCCTGTGGACCTCACTAAAACTGTTCCTGACATATTGCTTACCCTTTGACTGGGCATGTAGGAGGATAAATGCTTGAAAGATCTTCAATATGATTGGCTCTTATGGTAACATTGTGTGTGACTTCTGGTAAAGGAGATCCTATCAGGCGATTATCTACACACCATGAAAATACCTTCTGAGATATTGCATTCATTCCTATGGCTGAATAATTAGGCATATCTTCCCGCCATGCCTTGGCCCTGAAAAAGCATCACATGCAGAACTATATTTTATAACATGTGCCTGTTAAAATAGAAAATGTATTTGCTATCCAAATACTCACTGAAAAATGGCTGTTCTTTAGAGGACACAAGCAGATGTTGTCTGAATTATTTGAATGTTAATGCAAATAGGAGGTTACTGAAATACACACACACACACACACACACACACACACACACACACACACACACACACACACACACACACACACACACACACACACACACACACACACACACACACACACACACACACACACACACACACACACACACACACACACACTCTGTAAATGAATAATGACAGACATAAAAAAGGTACTGTCATGTCACTCAGAGTGAAATGTGTGTGTGCTTGTGTGCACGTACGTATGTGTGTACTGTGCATGTGTGTGTGAGCTAGTAAACTGTGGACAGCTTGGGCTTATTTTGACGTTTGGTTTATTACAACGATGGTGGTTGCTCTCTACAGAAATGAAGTAAAAGAAGCCACACCTCTGGAACCTTAATGTTCCTCGCTGGCTGCCATTTGGAGAAACTATCCAGGTCAACTACTCTGTGTGAGCTCCCGACAGGTTGTGTTGTAGAACCAGGTGAGAAATGAGCCCTGGCAGAATGTACATAGGATTTGGGGACAAACATTGTCTAAAGGTTTTCGAAACCATTCAGCATGCCAATGTCAATCACTGTGTAAATGTGAGGAAATAGCTTTGCGACAGGTATAGATAGAATGTCAATTTTAGATTGACCTTTTTGATGTATTGCCTATAAATCATTAAAAATAAAAAAGACAAAGACCAAAAGAGGATGTTATGAGTCATATGATAAACCTAAAATATTTTGTATAATTTTATCACAGGAATAAGTTGATTAACTTACTTATTTGACATCTGAACAAAATCTACTTTGTCAGTGAAAGGCAAATCATAATGGCCAACTCAGGCCTTTTTATTGGCCATCCACTTCCACAATACTGCCATTATCAGGCCTTTTTATTGGCCATCCACTTCCACAATTCTGCCATCATCAGGCCTTTTTATTGGCCATCCACTTCCACAATTCTGCCATCATCAGGCCATTTTATTGGCCATCCACTTCCACAACACTGCCATTATCAGGCCTTTTTATTGGCCAAAGGGAGATTATTAACCTCATAATGTGCTCTTATGTGTCTCTGCATCATAAAATAATCATATTTACAGTCCTGGTATTTTCTTAAATCACCAGAAATGGGCTTCTTGACAGGGCTTTATTTAGTCAAACCAGAAATCTGGTGAAATGGCACTGCAGAAAATGTCCATCAAACATGTGCCCTGAAAATGCATGATTTTCAAAGTATTTAATCATTGAATGTTTACTAGTTTACCCCACAGACCTTTAGGAGTGCCTGTGACGGGTGGCACTAGTGGTACAACATCTGTTTTGTGTGTGTTTGTGACCTACTACCCCTTCTCTTTCCTATGTACTTCTCTAGCAAATAGATACAGATATTTGTTAAGCTAAACCTTGCCTGAAGCCTGAAAAAGTCAGGCTCAACTGCTGCAAGGTAAAATCACATTAGTGAAAATAACATCTAATCACTGGTCTTTCAGATGGGCTCTTATTATTTTCACACTAACTCCCTTTCAGACAATTTTTGTGAACTCAGTGCGGTTCACTTAATGTTTTTGTGCAGTGTGAACTCTCCAAAGGAACTCAGACTCCTCAAACAGTCCCCGAAACGTACCGAACTTACACCATCTTCAGAGGTCGCTTGAGTTCCGTTCGCTTGAATTACCCGATCCGGTTCTATTTTTTAGGGAAATGTGAACACAAAGCTCCCCAGGTTCGCTTGTCATAATTTTTTGTATAGGCCTATTGATTAGCGATTGTCAAGGATGCACCAAAATGTAAAAATATGTGTGAAGTTCTTAGTTTCCAGTAACTGGCGCCGGAGAACATGGCTGACGTTTGACATTCTCCCAACCAATTGTGCTATTTTGTTCAGTTGTTTTGCGTTTTGTGTAACTTGTTTTTTAAATGATTGTGTACATAATGTTGCTGCTACCATCTCTTATGAATGAAAATAACTTCTGGACATCAGAACAGCGATTACTCACCGTGGACTGGAAGAAACTTTTTCCTTTAACGAGTCCGACGAGAAGGATATCCCGCTTTCACTGGAACCGGCCCAGGCAAGCGAGTATACTCCCACTGCCATCTGTTCTTCTTGCTAATGTGCAATCATTGGAAAATAAAATTAATGACCTACAATTAAGATTATCCTACCACGGGACATTAAAATCTGTAACATCTTATGTTTCAACGAGACGTGGCTGAACGACGAGACGGACAATATAGAGCTAGCGGGATTTTCCATGCATCGGCAGAACAGAGAGGGGTGGGGATGTGTGTCTATTTGTCAATAACAGCTGGTGCGCGATATCTAATATTAAAGAGGTCTCAAGGTATTTCTCGCCTGAGGTAGAGTACCTTATGATAAACTGTAGACCACACTATCTACCAATATAGTTCTCATCTATAGTATTTGCAGCCATCTATTTATCACCACAGAACGAAGCTGGCACAAAGACCGTTCTCAACCAACTCTATAAGATCATAAGCAAAGAAGAAACTGCTCACCCAGAAGCTACGCTCCTAGTGGCCGGGGACTTTAATGCAGGCTTTTACAATTTTTTTTACCAGCATGTGCAACTAGAGAAAAATCAATCCTAGACCACCTTTACTCAACACACAAAGTGTAAGGAAGTCTGTGTGTAGCTGGTGTATAGGGGTCAGGTGCAGGACAGCAGATATGAGTAAATAAACATATTTTACTCAACATATAATAAATGCTATACAAAAACAGAGCCCACAATAACAGACCTTCCTACATAGAAACAATCACTCACAAACAAACAGAATGTTAAATAATGAACAGGTAATTGGGGGATTGAAACCAGGTGTGTAAGACAAAGACAAAACAAATGGACAATGAAAAGTGGATAAGCGATGGCTAGAAGGCCGGTGACGTCGACCACCGAATGCCGCCCGAACAAGGAGAGGGACCGACTTCGGCGGAAGTCGTGACACAGAGATGCATACAAAGCTCTCCCCCACCCTGCATTTGGCTAATCTGACCATAATTATATCCTCCTGATTCCTGCTCACAAGCAAAAACTAAAGCAGGAAGTACCAGTGACTCACTCAATACGGAAGTGGTCAGATGACGCGGATGCTACGCTACAGGACTGGGGCGGCAGGGTAGCCTAGTGGTTAGAGCGTTGGACTAGTAACCGGAAGGTTGCAAGTTCAAAACCCCAAACTGACAAATCTGTCGTTCTGCCCCTGAACAGGCAGTTAACCCACTGTTCCTAGGCCGTCATTGAAAATAAGAATTTGTTCTTAACTGACTTGCCTAGTTAAATAAAGGTAAAATAAATACAAATTTGCTAGCACTGACTGGAATATGTTCCCCGGATTCATCCAATGGCATTGAGGAGAACACCATCATCGGTTTCATCAATAATTGCATCGACGATGTCGTCCCCACAGTGACTGTACGTACATATCCCAACCAGAAGCCATGGATTACAGGCAAGATCTGCATTGAGCTAAAAGGCTAGAGCTGCTCAAGGAGTGGGAGACTAATCCGGATGCTTATTTCCTCAGACAAACAAGCAAAGTGTCAATACACTCGTCAGATGTGGCAGGGCTTGAAAATTATTACTGACTACAAAGGGAAACCCAGACGCGAGCTGCCCAGTGAAGCAAACCTACCAGACGAGCTAAATGCCTTTTATGCTCGCTTCAAGGCAAGCAACACTGAAGCATGCACGAGAGCACCAGCTGTTCTGGATGACTGTGTGATAACGCTTTCGGTAGCCGATGTGAACAAAACCTTTAAACAGGTCAACATTCACAAAGCTGCTGGGCCAGATGGATTACAAGAACGTGTACTCAAGGCATGCACGGTCCAACTGTCAAGTGTCTTCACTGACATTTTCAACCTCTCCCTGACCGAGTCTGTTATACCTACATATTTCAAGCAGAAGACCATAGTCCCTGTGCCCATGGAAGCAAAGGTAACCTGCCTAAATGATTTCCACCTCGTAGCACTCACATCGGTAGCCGTGAAGTGCTTTGAAAAGCTGGTCATGGCTCACATCAACAGCATCCTCCCAGACACCCTAGACCCACTCAAATTCGCATACTGCCCCAACAGATCCACAGATGACGCAATCTCAATCACACTCCACACTGCCCTTTCTCACCTGGACAAAAACACCTATGTAAGAATGCTGTTCATTGACTACAGCTCAGCGTTCAACACCGAAGCTCATCGCTAAGCTAAGGACTCTGGGACTCAACACCTCCCTCTGCAACTGGATCCTGGACTTCCTGACAGGCCGCTCCCTCCTCCTCAAAAGGTTCTACAGCTGCACCATTGAGAGCATCTTGACCGGTTGCATCACCGCCTGGTATGGCAACTGCTCAGCATCTGACCGTAAGGCACCACAAAGGGTAATGTGATTGGCCCAGTACATCACTGGGGCCAAGCTTCCTGCCATCCAGGACCTATATAATAGCCGGTGTCAGAGGAAAGCTCATAAAATTGTCAGAGACTCCAGTCACCCAAGGTATAGACTGTTTTCTCTGCTACTGCACGGCAACCAGTTCCGGAGTGCCATGTCTAGGACCAAAACAGGCTCCTTAACAGCTTCTACCCCCAAGCCATAAGACTGCTGAACAATTTATATAATCGCCTCCGGACAATTTATATTTCACGGTAAAGTCTACACTGTTCTATTTGGTGCATGTGACAGATATAGTTTGATTTGATTTTGATCTATAGGCTAAGAGAGCTTCACAACACAGGACACAAAATCAATTCTCGCTCTTAAAGGGGCAGTAGCCTACATTGGGTTTACAATTTTCAACTGCAGCACTATTTAATCTGCAGTTATTCTTCTGCTATTTATTCTGTTACCAATAATATTTACATGTTAATAGTATTTTCTGATTACAATTATTATGTTTAATCCTTTAACTAAATGCAATCTATTAGTTTCCAAAATGTAAGTAGGCATACAGTATCTAGCTGTCCGATAACACATTCTGATGTAGTTGCTTGTCGTGCACTTTGTAAAAACTCAGAGTGCATTGACTTAATGTTGGAAAAAGATCTTGGTTTCTTTCTGTAAATAGCAATATGAATGTAAAGAGTACTCGGACAACAAAATAGGTCAAGTGAACTGGTCAAGTGAACTGAGCCCTGATCCAGAGGCAAGGGCAGTGTGAATACAAAGAGAACGGGGCTATTTTGGACTGAGATTGGTTATTTTAAAGAGGACTATATGAAATCACCCTTTTATAATGCTTCTGTTGAACTTAAACTGTTATCCAACATCCTCCCCCTCTTCCAGTCAACTCTTATCTCACCATGGAGTCTAGATTATTATGCATTTACAATCTTGTTTGTTCATACCTGAGAGGTGTGGGTTGTGAGTTATGACATGTACTGCCTGTAACACTTTATTTCGTTTGCTGTTGTACCACGGGGTCAGTCACAGGTCTACAATGTACAGGAAGTACAAATTCTCACCATGAAACACTACAGTGAAGTGTTTCAGTAAGAAATTATCTAATTTACCAATAAATAGGTCTTATATTTGATGGTTAGTGATCAATATTGTTATGTTTCTTGTCATTAGTTTATGTTTCTAAGGAATGTTTCTTGTCAGCTAGTCAATCTTGAATTTAGTTAAACAAACAAAAAGGTTTCGAAACGTACACCCACGTTGGATTTGAGCAACTGGGGGGGCATTGTACAGAGTCACTCAAACCTCTCGATTCTAAAAGTGACTGAATTATTGTTGAGTTTGTGGACAAGTCAACATAAGTGCCTAGGTCATTCGCTGTTACACTGTAGGTTTGATAAAGGGTCAAAGTAAAGTTAATGTTCATCCCAGGCAAAGTACTGATTCACAATGCTGGGTCTGATTTTGCATACCCACAAGGGAAGGGATTTCCCCTGACCTACCCCTTATTCCCAGGAAACTCCGAAACAAACAGAGGCCGTGTATTCACCACACAAAAATGTCTATTGATCTGCCTGTTCTGGTTAAACTTGGCTAAAGTACACATAACACACACGTACGCCACTAACACCTTTACCCAACGGTCCAAACAACAATGGATTTGTACATGGAAAAACAATGTGACTATGTTGTCACCAGCGTTTCCAAACACCCCTCGTACATTAGATACGATTCATCAACGCCTCGTGTTAGAGACCCATTCGCCATGTCATGTATTCTCCTTTCAGAATACAGGTTCAGACAATGAGAGGCTCCATGTCTATTTCAAACCATCTCCCCGAAAACGGTTTCAACTCTAGTTTCAATACAGACCCCAACATTCCGTCATGACATCTGGTGCCATACAGTCGAGGCATCAATCAGTTGACGTTCAAAAACGCATCCTCTGTTGGGATGACAACCCAATGTTTTCTGGAGGAAATGGTACGTGTGGTGACTTTGTTGCTCTGTATCGTTGTTGCCAAACAGTCAATGGATAGATTACGTAAGACACAGATGTTCATAGTGGATGACATTCAGAATTACTGTCATGATTACTCACTGTGTTTAAATACAGGCTTCTCCTTTTGTCCGAAATGTTAAGTGTTGAAAGTATTACCGTGGGCACCACGATTAGTGGCAATGTTGGTCCAGATCACTTTTTTTTAGGGAACTAAATTGAAGTTATTGGAATCAGTAAATCCCATTCTGTAAATTGTTAAGTTTGACTATTGTCCTATTGTGTTGGTCATTTCGGTGTAAATGCCCCAAATAGGTTTTGGCCTGCCTGTCAAATGACGGGATGTTCCCGCTGGGCAACCCCGGGTTGAATCAACATTGTTTCCCTGTCATTTACAACAAAAATAATTCAACGTGATGACGATGAATCATAGTGGAAAATCGGATGGATTTGCAAACAGTAATCAACGTAAGGGAATTTCATATTTTGTTTTCCACCCAACTTTGAACCTAAATCCAATGGCATGGTAGTTTTTGGGGGATTCACTTTGAATTCACTTTAGTTGACAACTCAAACAAATGTAAATCAAAACTAGACATTAAAATGATATCTGTGCCCAGTTCGTTGTGTGTTGCTAATGCTAATCTTGACCGGTTTCACAGAAATATTCCAATCTCAAAATTCTGTCACTTTTGTAATCTCACCCGATTCTGAGGCCGATGGGAACTGAGGGATGAATTTTAATTTTATTTAACCTTTATTTACCTAGGCAAGCCAGTTAAGAACAAATTCTTATTTACAATGACGGCCTACCAAAAGGCAAAAGGCCTCCTGCGGGGACAGGGGCCTGGGTGTCACGTCCTGACCTTAGTTCCTTTTTTATGTCTCTATTTTAGTTTGGTCAGGGCGTGAGTTGGGGTGGGTAGGTGGGTATTCTATGTTTGTTCTGTGTGTTATAGTTCTATGTGTTTGGCCTGGTATGGTTCCCAATCAGAGGCAGCTGGCAATCGTTGTCTCTGATTGAGAACCATACTTAGGCAGCCTGTTTCCCCACAATGGGTTGTGGGCAGTGGTTTTCTGTCTCTGTGTCTGCACCAGACAGAACTGTTTCATGTTGGTCTATTTTTGTTATTTTGTCTTAGTGGTCTGAGTTAAAATAAATATTAACATGGACAGTTACCACGCTGTGTTTTGGTCCGATCTTGACTACTCTTCATCAGACGAAGAGGAGAACCATTACACTGGGATTAAAAATAAAATATAAATATAGGACAAAACACACATCACGACAAGAGAGACAACACAACATAAATAATAATATAATATATATGCCATTTAGCAGACGCTTTTATCCAAAGCGACTTACAGTCATGTGTGCATACATTCTACGTATGGGTGGTCCCGGGAATCAAACCCACTACCCTGGCGTTACAAGCGCCATGCTCTACCAACTGTGCTACAGAAGGACCACAACACAGCAAGGCAGCAACACGACAACACAGCATGGTAGCAACACAACATGACAACAACATGGTAGCAACACAACATGGTAGCAGCACAAAACATGGTACAAACATGAAAGAGAAACCCTTTTCCTAAAACTCTGCTCTAATCCTGACAGACGGGTAGCATAGGCTGACAACAATAAGGGGGACAACAATAGCGTTACGACAGCGATTGTTGTGGCTGTTTCTACAGAAGAAGAGGGGTGGTCTTAGTTTACAGTGTCGAGATTCTGTTACGCAAAACCAGATAGAGGGAAAACAAAGGGTAATTGAGGTAGTGTGTTTGTTTTTGTGGGTGTGGAGTGCATGTGGGTCTGAGCATCCGTGTGTGAGCATCCTGGAGGCTGGGTTCAGAGTTTAGGGTTGTTTCTGTATCTGGAGTGCCATTTCAAATCCCTTTATGCACTGTGGTATAGAAGTTAGAGTTGGAGGACGATCTTACTCACATCCGTAGCCAATGTAAGACCTTTAAACAGGTTAAAACGGGTTAAAACGGATTACCAGGACGCGTACTCAGAGCATGCGCAGACTAGCTGGCAAGTGTATTCACGGACATTTTCAACCTCTCCCTGACCGAGGCTGTAATACCTACATGCTTCAAGCAGCCCACCATAGTCCATGTGCCCAAGATCGCCAAGGTAACCTGTCTAAATGGCTACGGCCCTGTAGCACTCACATCTGTAGCTATGAAATGCTTTGAAAGGCTGATCTTGGCTCACATCAACACCATTATCCCAGAAACTCGGGCCTTTCTAAGAAGCTATTTTATCACAGTAAAGGCATCCGCATGCTTCCCATCTGAAACAGTTCAAAACAGTTTGTGTATATATTATGAAATTTAGTTAATGTTTTTGTTCGTTTTGGTCTTTGGTATTTTTTCCCCCCAGCTGTGTGTTTACACATTCTTTTCTTGAGGCAAGCCAAAGTTCAGCATCCGAACTCTACGCCCCTTCGTCGGTGATTGGTCAACAGTACGGATTCTTCAATTAAGTGTTTGTTGTCATTCAATGACAGATGAGTAGTTTTCATGCACAGTTTTCCACTTGAGAAATACTCCCTCAAACGTACTTAATTCTGACTATTTTGAGGAAGTGTACTGGCTACAGCTTTCCAAGAGGGACAAACAGTAATATTGCACATTTTTCTCGTTTTTCAAGTGAAGATATTTTAAAGGAATATGCTAGCACACTCGTTCGGTTCACCTAGCCGAGTTCAGCTAGGTGCCAGCCGAACCAATGTATGAGGATGGCTTTTGCTACTTAACTGTTACCCAGAAATGATTTGATATTGAGATAAAAACAGCTGCCGTGATCATTATTTTTTTGTGGGTTAGGACAGCAATTAACAACACAAAGAGAAGAGGTGGAAGGAAATTCAGTGTTCCATATCATCAATGTGTGGAACATGTTCATCTGAACGCAACTCGTGATTCCACCCGAAATCAGCGTGTAACATTCAAGTGAACACCACTCATGATGTCATAAAACAACAACCACAACAACCATGACCGGTCCTGGATGTTCTGCCACTCTAGGCAAGAAAATAATCTGCCACCCCCACAGTAGGTTTGGCCTCGGGCCAATTTTTTCTCTCAGCTAAAAGTCGAAGGAACAGAACATAATAACAGCCCAGTTAATAGGCCTATGCTGCAAATTAAACACCATTTTTAACACATCAGGTTAGTAGGCTATATAATCAGTTCAATGTCAATTACACAGCCTAATATTTTCAATCTTTTACATTGATAAAATCACCAGTGCCCTGGACGTTCTACCACCCTAGGCGAGACAAAAATAATGACATCTTAGACGTCCTCATGAATATAAGCATGGCCCTTTCAAAAGTTACCTTTCCAATCAGACAGAGGCTTTACTGACACAGAAAACTGTAAGCTTCAACTGCTGGCTACTTGTCCGTTGTATAACCCAACAACAGAAGTGCTTCCCTAAAAGCTGCCTGGGTTGAAACAAACATCGCTCTTCAGAAAGAGAAAAGCTCAATGAAAAGGGACAGAATAGCAAAGTACATTTGTTTTATCCCCTCAAATATTATAGGCTACAGCTCAGCTTCAGATTGTCATAGAGAGGAATCATTGTATCCCCATATGCATTGCAGTCACATCTTTCGCGGGCATTTTTGCGCTTGTTTCTACCACAAGGCATCACAGAGTTAAGCATTATTTTGCCCTTTTCTTCAACAAAGGGTATTATCACGTTTCAGGTAAGACCCAAATGCAGACTGTGTTGAAGTAACAATGTTTATTAAAGCAAACAGGGGTAGGCAAATGAACAGGTCAAGGCAGGCAGGGGTCGATAATCCAGAGTAGTGACAAAGGCACAGGACGGCAGGCAGGGGCAGGCAGAGATCAAAACCAGGAGAGAGAGAAAAAGAGAGACTGGGGAAAAGCAGGAGCTGAGACAAAATGCTGGTTGACTTGACAAACAAGACAAACTGGCAACATACAAACAGAGAACACAGGTATAAGTACCCAGGGGATAATGGGGGAGATGGGCGACACCTGGAGGGGGGTGGAGACAAGCATAGGGAAAGGTGAAACAGATCAGGGCGTGACAGGTATGTGATACCCTCACTCAATTCGAGCCCTGGTTTTATTCAAACACACCAAGCCCTTCCCAGACACGGAGGTATTTCATCAGTGCATGCGACAGTATTGGAGCGTTTGGCTATACCAACATCTATGGATAGGATAATTGTGTCTGTCACTTGTTTTTTGGAAGATGAAGAAATAGCTCCAATTATATATGTAATTCTATGATTATGCCCATAAAACATTTGGGTGCACACGGTCCCTTACCAGGCAGAAGGGAATTTTACTGTAACCCCTGCATTAGATAGTTACAATGTTGCTATCACTATGAAACATACTACCTATAGTAGGACAACAAGTTTCTTCGTAATAGTATCCCACCTGTTATCACAATGGCAAGACCCCATAATTGTTACAATTACAATAAAAATAACACTTTTATATATATTCATATTCTTGTAGAACTGTAAAACAGATTAAGATCATTTGAACTTTGGAAACAAGTGCTTTCATAAATGCATGGCGGGCATCGTTTCGCTGGAGCAGTGTAAAATAAGCTTAAAGTCAATGACCCAGCCTTAACGAATTTAGTTTATTTACATATCGAATTTGATTGTCCAACTTCAGTTCCAGCATTTATTATATTTATTTAGTCTCCACCTACAGTGGTCTCTTTCCTTTGCTGGTGTCCTGCATTGCAGACAGCGAATTTTTTATCTCGGTAGCTGTCCACCTCATCGTTCTCGGCGAATGAATGACCTGTCCTTCGGCTTGTCATTCTCCACACTAGCTGATGGACATTGCTGCACGCTGATTCATTTCACCAGTGCATTTATTTGGTTTAGAGATTGTGCCTCTTTTCTCATTGTTCCCCAAAAAATATTAAATTCCTGATAGTTTTTGTCTCTTACATATGGTAGCAAATAGTTTCAAATCTCTATAGATTACTTTTAGCTAAAATTATATCCACTAGGCTACTGCCTTAATCACTAATCGTCTTCATCACACACAAACATAAAAAAATACAATAATTTAATTGGCAGATTCATTCATTAATGATTCACAATTGGATAATCCCATATGGTCACGCCCTGGCCATAGAGAGGCTTTTATTCTCTATTTTGGTTAGGTCAGCCTACCACGCTGCACCTCGGTCTCCTTCTTCAACCCACGAGAGTCGTGACAGAACTACCCACCACCAAAGGATCAAGCAGCATGGCCAGGAGGAGCAGGGATCCTGGGCCCGGGAGAAGAGGGAGTGGAGGACCTCATGAACATGGGAGGAGGTTATTGCAGGGGACAAGACCCTGCCATGGAAACAGGCGTAAACAGCAAGGGAGGATTGGCGACGATACCAGGAGTCATGGCAATGAGGCAAGCACGAGAGGCAGCCCCAAAACATTTTTTTTGGGGGAGCACACGGGGAGTGTGACAGAGTCAGGGTTCAGACCTGAGCTAACTCCTCGTGCTTACCGTAGGGAGCGTTCCAGCTCCCCGCATTGGATGGGCTAGAGTGGGCATCCAGCCAGGACAGATGGTGCCGGCTCAGCGCACCTGGCCCCCAGTGCATCTCTTCGGCCCAGGATATCCTGCGCCGGCTCTGCACATTGTGTCTCCGGTGCGTCTGCACAGCTCAGTGCGTCCTGTGCTAACGCCCCGCATTTACCGGGTGAAAGTAACCATCCAGCCAGGACGGGTTGTGCCGGCGCTACGCTCGAGACCTCCACTGCGCCTCCATGGCCCAGTGTATCTGGTGCCTGCTCCAAGAACCAAGCCTTCAGTATGTCTCCCCAGCCTGGTGAGTCCTGTGCCTGCTCCCAGAACCAGGCCTCCTGTATGTCTCCCCAGCCTGGTGAGTCCTGTGCCTGGCCTCCAGTGTGTCTCCCCAGCCTGATAAGCCCAGTGGCAGCTCCACGCAACAGGCTGCCTATACGTCTCCTCACTCCAGGGATGATCCATGGCCCGAAGCCTCCAGTGATGATCCATGGCCCGAAGCTTCCAGTGATGATCCATGGCACGAAGCCTCCAGTGATGATCCATGGCACGAAGCCTCCAGTGATGATCCATGGCATGAAGCCTCCAGTGATGATCCATGGCACGAAGCCTCCAGTGATGATCCATGGCACGAAGCCTCCAGGGATGATCCATGGCACAAAGCCTCCAGGGATAATCCATGGCACGAAGCCTCAAGGGATGATCCATGGCACAAAGCCTCCAGTGATGATCCATAGCACAGGGCCTCCAGCAACGGTCTCCGGTCCGGAGCCTCCAACGACGGTCTCCGGTCCCGAGCCTCCAACGACGGTCTCCGGTCCCGAGCCTCCAACGACAGTCCCCGGTCCGGGGCCTGCAGCGACGGTCCCCAGTCCCGGGGCCTGCAGCGAGGGTCCCCAGTCCGGGGCCTGCAACGAGGGTCCCCAGTCCGGGGCCTGCAACGAGGGTCCCCAGTCCGGGGCATCCAGTGAGTGTCCCCAGTCCAGAGGCGCAACCAAAGTGGGAGACGCCAGAGGTGGAGCGGGGTCTGCGTCCCGCACCGGAGCCGCCACCGAAGTAGATGCCCACCCGGACCCTCCCCTATAGAGTCAGGTTTTGCGGCCAGAGTCCGCACCGTTGGGGGTGGGGTACTGTCACGCCCTGGCCATAGAGAGGCTTTTATTCTCTATTTTGGTTAGTCCAGGGTGTGACTAGGGTGGGCATTCTAGTTTCTTTATTTCTATGTTTTGGCCACGTATGCTTCTCAATCAGGGACAGCTGTCTATCGTTGTCTCTGATTGGGAATCATACTTAGGCAGCCTTTTTCCCACCTGTGTTTTGTGGGTAGTTATTTTCTGTTTAGCTGTTAAGTTGCCTGACAGAACTGTGCACTTTGATTTTCTACTTTGTTATTTTGTTGCGGTGTTCAGTTTGATAAATATCATGAACGCTTACCACGCTGCATCTTAGTCTCCTTCTTCAACCCATGAGAGTCGTAAACACACACGTCACCATAGCTACCAAGGATAGTGGGACTGAACTTCGAGAGAAGTGGGAATGGGTTGGGGGTGGGAACTGCAGCATCGCTATAAGCTGGTGGCTGGGGTGCCGCGGGCGGTGTAGTAGCCGATCAGGGGCGCCCGGAGGGAGGCAGCCAATTGTGAAAATGCCATCCCAAATTCAAGTGCCGCCATAGGCGGCAGCTGAATCTTGCCTAATGGGAGGGCCGGCCCTAACAACAACAAAACAAAACAGAAATGCTATGTCATGTCATGCTGTCTCATCCACTCATTGTCTTAAAGCTCCAACGGCTGTTAGCATGTCACTCACAGAACCTTTTTAAAACATCTATTATGCTCTGTGTTGCCTAATGGTGGTATCTTGTTTGCCTTTGTAGTCTATCTATTATGCCATTGATTGTCTCATGGCAACTTTTTAGCCTTTGGGCTCACCGGTCGCATGGTGCATTAACTGCATGCCAAGCAGGGCAGTAATAAGGATTAAATTACACAGTCAAACATAATCCCACATTCACTATGTAGAGATAAGAATCTGTTGCTTTCGTTAGAGACCAAGGGTATATTCATAAGAGCAGTGTTCGTTCTGGACACCTAATACCCAATACTAACAAACCTGATTCAACTAATCAAGGGCTTGATCAATAGTTAATTAGTTGAACCAGGTGAGTTAGTACTGGTCTGGAACAAAAGCCTGCAAACCATGTGAGTTCCCAGCACCAGGACTGAGGAACAATGTGTTAAAGTCAACCTCTCAGAGAGTTAAATGTAGAAATGTGATAGAAGGAAAATAATGGGGAATGGTTGATACGCTCAGTCGGCTAAAGTTCATTTGGCATGCTGGATGAAAAGTAGAGAAACATATCTATTCCATGCATCATATCTCTTTCTGACTTCCTCGTAATGCTACATTAGTCATGAATGCATTACAACAATTATCAACACAAAGAGCAGAGTTGGATGGATATCCAGTGTACCATATCATCAGTGTGCGTAACATTCCAACTAAGCATTTACCGACGGTGACGTCTTTTGGACGTCTACTTTTGGCCCTGTAATCTTTTTTTAGTCTTTTTTTTGGTGCAGTTCGGACCAGCCTTGATTTCAACATTCAAGGATGTCTATTTGTTTTTAAATCTGAACCAATCATTGATTGCCTATATTTGGCCCAAACATAGACATCTATAATTGATTAAAATTTGGTCCAGTCCAGACTGGCCTTGATTTGGCCCAAACATGTAAACCCGAGATGCTGCATTTCTATGACATGAATTATGAATGAATTACAATTCATATTATATATTACAATTGGCAAAATGTACAATATGTTAAAACTTGCAATAGCTTATGAATTTGTAGCCTAGCTCGCTAACGTTATCCAGGATAGGGTTTAGGAGTTAGTAAGGTTAGGATTAAGCTTAAGGGAAGGGTTAGCTAAAAGGGTTAAGGTTAGGGTTAGGCGAAAGGTTAGCTAAAATGGTTAAGGTTATGGTTCGTGGACGGTTTAGCTAACATGCTAAGTAGCTGCAAGTACTAAAAAGTAAAAAAAAAAGGAAAGTAGTTCAAAATCTGGAAGTCAAAGAAATGCACACCTGGTGAGGTGAGGTGAGATGCTGGCTATTGGAGTTGAACACTTGAAAAAGAAAAGGAACTCCGCACACTATAGGAGCTCAGATGCAATAATCTAATACCAAAGTTTTGACAGCCATGCTGGTTTCATCAGAGTATAATGGACTACTTTGAACATTATCATTGCTGCCAGTTTTAAAGCTTTTGAAAGCTTAATGGGTGCAATAATAAATATTCTCTTGCAGTCTTAGCTCCTCTTTACTATACTAAGGATGGATATAGAATCATTGACCGAAAAATGCATCTATTCAACTTATATTCACCTTTCATTTAGCACCTAAAATGCACCTAATGTCAACGTCTGGAATAGACGTCTAAAAAACATATTTTCAACGTCATTATGCTTACTGGGATTGTTAATCTAAATGCAACTCCTAATTAGTGTGTCTATGTGTAACTAAAGATGGTGGAAAAAGGAGGATCGTTCACTCAGGCCATTTACCATTGAAAAATAATTGTCGGCCTCTCGAGTGGTCTAAGGTGGTCTAAGGCACTGCATCGAGGTGCTAGAGGCTTCAGTACAGACCTGGTTTCGACTGCAGGCTGTGACTCCAGGCTCACAGCTGTGCAACAGGCTGTGTCGTCCGGGTTAGGGGATGGTTTGGCCGGCCGGGATGTCCTTGTCCCATCGCGCTCTATCAATTCCTTGTGGCTGACACATTGGTGCGGCTGGATTCCGGGTTAAGCGAGCAGTGTGTCAAGAAGCAGTGCGGCTTGGCAGGGTCGTGTTTGGGTGGATGCATGGCTCTCGACCTTCGCCTCTTCCCAGTCCGTATGGGAGTTGCAGCGATGGCACAAGACTGTAACTACCAACTGGGGAGAAAAAGGGCAAAACATTTTTGGGGGGATTTGTCAGTTCCGGTGGGTTTGGTCACTGGGTCTGGTCTACTTAGTTAATTGACAAGAAAAAAAGAGTTGGGTGTCTCGCTTCCTTTTCCGCCACTCACAATTGTCCTAAACATCAAAACAAAACAGAAACGCTGTATCATGTCATGCTCCATCCGTCCTACACAGTAGGCACCAGCTGTTAATCATCATGTCATCATTTTCCAGCTCCAGGGGCTGTTAAAAGCAGTTAGCACGTCACTCACAGAGCCTATTAAAAACATCTATTATCCTCAATGTTGCCTCATGGTGGAAACTTGTTTGCCTTTTGTAGTCTATTTGTTATTATGTCTTGGATTGCCTCATGTTAACTAACTCGTTTGTCTTTGTCTATGTCTCTTTAAGTGTAGCAGGTCTTTGTGGTAATTATTTTCTATCTTTTCCAGAATTGAGCAACTCCATTGGGTGAGGCCGTGCTGTTCCTTGTGCCCATATAGTTTGTGTGTCAATGGCAATCCACTGGGCACAGACTGGTTGAATCAACATTGTTTCCACGCAATTGCAATGAAATTACATTGAACCAACTTTTATCCAAAATGAGTTTCAGTTAGCACCTGTATAAAGTTTTTGTAGTATATTAGTGTTAGTATATTTAGTACCACACCAACAGTCTCTTTGCAATGACTCTTCACACCTTAGCACAACACACTCGCTCACACATTCACTCACAAACTCTCACACATTCACTCACACATTCCGTCACGCGCTCTCACAAGTTCAGTCACACGCTCTCACACATTGTCACTCGCACTCACACATTCACACACATACACTCACACTCTCACACATTCACTCACAAACTCTCACACATTCACTTACACATTCCGTCACGCGCTCTCACAAGTTCAGTCACACGCTCTCACACATTGTCACTCGCGCTCACACATTCACACACATACACTCACACTCTCACACATTCACTCACACATTCACACACACATTCACACACACTTTCACACACTCACTCACTCACCCACTCTCGCACGCACACGCACGCTCGATTGCACACACAAACACACACCATGATTTACATTTATACTGTTATTAATTGTACAAAGTTATCGCTCAATTCAACACTTTTCTGTCCATATCTCCCCTCCCCCGGCACAGGTGTAAATATCCTACTGTAAATGTGTAAAATAAACTTTACTTGACTTTAATTGATATGGGGAGCATCCACATTTCGGGTGTTGCAAGCACCATAGCTCCGACTGCTCAAATGGCTATTCAAAGAAATCACCCTTCTTCTGCAGAAACAAGTGTAGCATTGTCACAAAATGGTGAAAAGTGCCAACCATTGGAGGATCATGACTCCATTGTCATATTCTTATTCATTAGCTCTGTTTGTGGTTTATTTAACTGAACAGCTTATATTAATAAACATCCAAGCCCCCAAAGCAGTGACGGGATGACAAACTGATTGAGCTTTTCCACAGAACTATTTTACAAGGCAGCAGAGATACAGAGGAGAAATAACGTCATGTTCCAACTACGTAACTTCTATGTAAGAGTGTCTGGACCTCCCTAACTCATCCTCCCCCTCTGCCCCTTACCCAGTCTAATAGATCCTGATAGCGGTGGATCAGGTGTATTATCAAAGCTCCCTCTCTAACAAGCATTTATTGACATGAGGCTTCTGCCAGTAACTGGATTATATTCCAGACTTCATGACTGTTGGGTGGCATTGAGCCATGACCTAATTAATGTATTGGTCCTGATGTTATTATCTGAATGCCAATTTGACAGAAAATAAATTAGAGCTTGGGAAATTAACTCTAAGTGGCTCATATGGCTAAGTGCCATATGTGTTGGATTTAGGATTAGGGGTCAGGGTTCAATGAAGCTTCTGGAGAAACCTTGGTATATTTGAGTAGCCACGTTACTCCTGACAACCATCCAACAGAGTGTCCCCTCAGCTGATTATCAGCTGTTGTCAAACATGTGGGTCTTGAAAGATTCTCTTCCTCAATAGTGTGCAGCGAATTCTATTAGATGAAAATCCAAAATGAGTATGACATCCTGGCATTTAAAGCATACTCAATTTGAGAAATGTCACATAATATACCCAAAATTGCCTACTAAACATACATACCTTCCACATACCTCCCTACCTACCACTCCACACATCCCTTTCCCACTCTTTCCCACTCTATGCCTATCAGACACACACACCCTCACTAACATACCTATTAATGACGCCACACACTTACACCCACACACCCCTCTTACACCCACACACCCTCTTACACCTACACTGCTGCTAAAATGATTGTTGATTCAATGTATTACTACCATTACGCTGCTATTCATTGATTATTGCCATTAATATCTATATATTTATCCTGCTACTGGTCATTATTACTCCTGTTTACATTATTACCTTTAGTATATCACCATATTATTTACATACAGTATTACTGCTACCAGTCACTTTTCAGCCCAGTTTACACTGCTTGTTTATTATTATTATTATTATTATTATTATTATTATTATTTCTTTCTCATGCTACCGGTCACTTTCTCCTAATCCCTGCCTACATGTACATCTCTCTATCAAATACTCCAGTATCCCTGCACACTGTAAATTTGGTACTGGCACTGACCCTGTATATAGCTTACTCTCCTGTTTTTCCCCCCCCCATTTCTTATTTCTTGTGTTTAAAAAAAAGTACAACTATTTTGATATTGAATACTGCATTGCTGGGAAGGGCTTGCAAGTAAAACATTTCACTGTACTTGTGCAAGTGACAAATCCAATTTGAAACTTGAAACTTACCATTTAAAACACAAGGACAGGTATTCGAACATGGCCAATCTTTTTTATTCCACTTTCACGTGGAACAACCCATAAACAGATAACAATCATGTGCTCATAGATGAGCTGCATAAAAAACACTCAAACTATACAGTTTTATCTCCATCTCTTCATTGAAAGACTCAATCATGGACACTCTTACTGACAGTGGTGTCTGCTTCCCATAATGTATAGTTGTCTGTACCTTCTTGCCTTTGTGCTGTTGTCTGTGCCAAATAATGTTTGTACAATGTTTTGTGCTGCTACCATGTTGTGCAGCTGCCATGTTGTGTTTCTACCATGTTGTTGTCATGTTGTGTTGCTACCATAGTGTGTTGTCATTTGTTGTTGTCGTCTCTCTTTATGTAGTGTTGTGGTGTCTCTCTTTTCGTGATGTGTGTTTTGTCCTATAATTGTATTTTTGCTCACACTGAGGGAGAGGTTGTTGTCCTGGCACCACACTGCCAGGTCTCTGACCTCCTCCCTATAGGCTGCCTCATCGTTGTCAGTGATCTGGCATACCACTGTTGTGTCGTCAGCAGACTTAATGATGGGGCTGGAGTTGTTATTGGCCATGCAGTCGTGGGTGAACAGGGAGTACAGGAGGGGACTAAGCACGCACCCCTGAGGGGCCCCCTAGGGCGGCCTGTCAGGAAGTCCAAGATCCAGTTGCAGAGGGAGGTGTTTAGTCCCAGGGTCCTTAGCTTAGTGATGAGTTTTATGGGCACTATGGTGTTGAACGCTGAGTTGTAGTCAATGAACAGCATTCTCCTGTATGTGTTCCTTTTGTCCAGGTGGGAGAATGGGTAGTATGGAGTGCAATTGAGATTACGTCATCTGTGGATCTGTTGGGGTATTATGCAAATTGGAGTGGATCTAGGGTTTCCTGGATGATGGTTTTGATGTGAGCCATGACCAGCCTTTCAAAGCACTTCATGGCTACCGACATGAGTGCTATGGGGCGTTAGTCATTTAGGCAGGTTACCTTAGTGTTCTTGGGCACAGGGACAATGGTGGTCTGCTTGAAACATATAGGTATTACAGACTCGGTCAGGGAGAGGTTGAAAATGTTGGTGAAGACACTTGCCAGTTGCACTGTGCATGCTCTGAGCACATGTCCTGGTAATCTGTCTGGCCCTGCGGCCTTGTGACCTGTTTAAAGGTCTTGCTCGCATCGGCTACGGAGAGCGTGATCACACAGTCGTCTGGAACATCTGGTGGTCTCCTGCATGCTTCAGTATTGCTTGCTTCAATGTGAGCATAAAAGGCATTTATTAATCTGGTAGGCTAGCGTCACTGAGCAGCTCGTGGCTGGGTCTCCCTTTGTAGTCCGTAATAGTTTGTCAGCTCTGCCACATCCGACGAGCGTCAGATTCGGTGGAGTAGGATTCAATCTTAGTCCTGTAATGACACTTTGCCTGTTTGATGGTTCGTCTGAAGGCCTAGCAGGATTTCTTATAAGCATCCAGATTAGTGCCCCACTCCTTGAAAGCGGCAGCTCTTGCTTTTATCTTGGTGCAGATGTTGCCAGTAATCCATGGGTTCTGGTTGGGGTATGTAGGTACGGTCACTGTGGGGACGACGTCGTCAATGCACTTATTGATGAAGCCGGTGACTGAGGTGGTATACTTAAGCAATAAGGCACGAGAGGGTGTGGTATATGGCCAATATACCACAGCTAAGGGCTGTTCTTATGCACAACATAACGCGGAGTGCCTGGATACAGATCTTACCTGTGGTATATTGGCAATATACCACAAATCCCGAGGTGCCTTATTGCTATTATAAACTGGTTACCAACATAATTAGAGCAGTAAAAATAAATGTTTTATATATATAATAATAATATATGCCATTTAGCTGACGCTTTTATCCAAAGCGACTTACAGTCATGTGTGCATACATTCTACGTATGGGTGGTCCCGGGAATCGAACCCACTACCCTGGCGTTACAAGCGCCATGCTCTACCAACTGAGCCACAGAAGGACCACGTCATGCCCATGGTATACTGTCTGATATACCACGGCTGTCAGCCAATCAGCATTCAGGGCTCGAACCACCCAGTTTATAATCCTCAGTGCCATTGGATAAATCCCGGAACATTTTCCAGTCTGTGCTAGCAAAACAGTCCTGTAGCGTAGCATCCGCGTCATCTGACCACTTCCGTATTGAGTGAGTCACTGGTCCTACATGGTTTAGTTTTCACTTGTAAGCATGAATCAGGAAGATATAATTATGGTCAGAATTGCCAAATTGAGGGCGAGGGAGAGCTTTGTATGCGTCTCTGTGTGTGGAGTAAAGGTGGTCTACTAGTTGCGCTTGTGTAGGGTGCCATCTTTCGGATGGGACGTTAAACGGGTGTCCTGACTCTCTGTGGTCACTAAAGATGGAACTTATCATATGAGTAGGGGTGTTAACCCTGGTGTCCTGGCTAAATTCCCAATCTGGCCCTCATGTCATCATGGCCACCTAATCATCCCCAGCTTACAATTGGCTCATTCATCCCCCCTCCTCACCCCTGTAACTATTCCCCAGGTTGATGATGTAAATGAGAATGTGTTTCAGTCAAATTACATGGTAAAATAAGGGTTAAATAAAATAAAATAAATGTGACATGCTGGTAGAAATGAGCTAAAACGGATTTAAGTGTGCCTGCATTAATGTCCCCGGCCACTAGGAGTTCCACTTCTGGATGAGCATTTTCTTGTTTGGTTATGACCTTATATAGCTTGTTGAGTGCGGTCTTAGTGCCAGCATCAGTTTGTGGTGGTAAATAGACAGCTACGAAAAATATAGATGAAAACTTTCTTGGTAGATAGTGTGGTCTACAGCTTATCATGAGGTACTCTACCTCAGGCAAGCAATACCTCGAGACCTCCTTAATATTAGACATTGCGCACCGGCTGTTACTGACAAATAGACACACACCACCACCCCTCATCTTACCAGATGTAGCTGTTCTGTCCTGCCGATGCACGGAAATCTACATGAGCTGGATGAGCATAAGGCCCTTAGTGTGTTGCACCTCTGAGGGGAGAAGAGGGAGTTCTGTGAGGGAGTTCTGTGAGGGAGTACAGTCCGGGTGTTCCTGCAGCTCATTCATTATGACCGGAGGAGAACAAACAGACATCAGCTAAACACATAATAAAAGATGAAAGGTGGGACAGAATGTGACCTTTTTATATACCGGCGCTGTTGAGTGGAACAAACTCCCACAGCAACTCAAAGCCATGCCGACCATAACTTCATTAAAAAGAATGCCAAAAGCTGGCTAATGATCAAGCAAAATAGAAAAAAACCCGGTTAATGTCTGTATGGAATGCTCTAGGCTATGACAATGTCGTCCTGTCCTTTGTTTTGTTTTGTGTTATATGTGTAACCCAAGTATGCCTCATAGGCTAGGTCTACTGCGTAGTTTAGGACTACTATGTTTGTTTGTTTATTTTTTTGACCTTTTATTTAAGAGGACACACAATTCAAACGTTTTGGTGTCATCCCCGATCATTGTATTGTGTCTGTCTATCCCTGTGTGCCTGAAGATGATATTACAAAAAAACTAATTCTAATTGTGCAATGAAATCCCAAAAGGCTGATGAACATTCTGATTGTAAATGATGGCATCATAAAGGGCTGTTGAAAATTCTGATTCTACTCAATGACATCACAAAGGTCTGTTGAATGTTCTAACTGATTCAAATTGATGACATCACAAAAGGCTGATGAACAATATAATTTGTTGTATATATGACATCACAAAGGAATCTTTAATCCATATAGAACATTTCTAGAATAGAATTCATAGGCTGCACCTCCGTCACACGCGTCATACCATTCTTATGAACATTATCAAGCCACCCTCTATTGGTACCATAGTGGTGCCCTAAAGTGGTGATAACCCCAGGCATTCTGGACAGAGGCTAACTACTGTTAGGTCTAAATCACACAATATTTAGTAGGAAACCAGCATTATCATGTCATCAAATTTACTTTAGACAGATGGCAATGTTGTCATTAGTTAGCAAAGTTTGTCAAAAATAGCAAAATGCAAAATGATGACAAATGGTTTTTCTACTAATTATTTGCCTCTTGAATGTCATTGCAATGCGCTTTTGATTAAATCTCCATCAGTGCTCATTGACGATGCATTGTGTAGAATTCAGTGGGCATCAGTCCAAAAGGAACATTTCAAGCAATATTGTGACGGAACACGCAACCACCCATGAATTCTATAAATAAAACAAATAGCACAAGAAATTTCCACAATGCAAAGGGTTGATCTTGCAATGCAGCCATGGTGGCATCTCTGTCCCTTCTTCTGACCAGTGCTGTGTGGGTGATTGCAGGGTTATACAAATGTTAGTTGTAGATGGTGTCCACATAGTTAGCAAACCATTCTGACTGTGCATGTTATGGAGTGCAGATTGATAGAATCAATCTGATCAGAGCTTTGAGCTATCAGTCTCACAGTATTATCTTTAAACACATAAGATTACCTATGGTCAGATAACCCGATCCCCAATCCAATACATTAACCATTAGGGAAAACAATCTGACCCTGCAACAGTTGTAAGGAGCAACTTATACCTTCTCTCAGTGTCAACAACTCCATCATGGAGAGGTGTGGCATTCCAGACCAGGGGGCTTGTCCTAGCAGAAACCATTATCTTTAAGAGAGGTAAGGGTTATGTCAAGATATTGTAGGTTTACGGTAAAGTTTGCTGATAGTGTAATAAACCTTTGACACGTTTACCAGAGGTATAGTGATTGTGGAGCAATAAGATGTGATAATGAAAAAGGTAATTTAGCAGATATTCTTATCAAAAGCCATTGACATTCAATTGTATGCAGTGTTTGTGGCCCTTGCTCAGACCTTACGGTCCCCGCGAAACTGCGGTACACAACTGGGGTCATCTGTTTGTTCATCTGCACCCGCCTGCAATTGCTATTAACCCATCTGCAACCGCCCGACAATATGTAATAATGTGAACATTTTGAGGCCTGCACCTGAACCTAACCCGGAAATATAGAAAATGCACTGTAGGCTACAGTCAGAGACGGTGCAACGATTTCTTGACAGGTGGTGCAGGATTTCCAACATTCTGGTAGACTATTTGTTCGTCAACTTGTGTTGTCAACTATATGTTGCCCTAGAAATGCCCTGAAGCTTAAGCTTATGCACTAATGCCAGATAGCCTAAAAAATAATGAAAGAAAAACCTTAATGTAGCCTATAGAAATAAATTGCACAAAAATGATACATTTATACATTTTTGTATGTATTGTTTTCCGTTTATTTGACCCGACCGCCACCCGCCCTTCATCCATACAATTTTTCATGATCTTAAACCCGGCTGCCCTGGTTATGAGTCAAGTCGTGCATCACTAGCATGCATGTACTGTGTGTGTCGGTGTGTCCTATGGAAAAAATGTATTGATTTCCCCCAAAATGAATTAGTCGATGTCCACACCTGTCTGTTTAAGCTAAAGCAGGGATGGGCAACTAAAGTCCCGCAGACTCACGGCCCCCCTTTTTATTTATTTTATTTTTATTTCACCTTTATTTAACCAGGTAGGCCAGTTGAGAACAAGTTCTCATTTACAACTGCGACCTGGCCAAGATAAAGCAAAGCTGTGCGACAAAAAACAACACAGAGTTACACATGGGATGAACAAACGTACAGTCAATAACACAATAGAAAAATGTGTAGGCAGTGTGTGGAAATTAAGTAAGGAGGTAAGGCAATAAATAGGCCATAGTGGTGAAGTAATTACAATTTAGCACTTTACACTGGAGTGATAGATGTGCAGATGAGGATGTGCAAGTAGAAATACTGGTGTGCAAAAGAGCAGAAAAACAAAACCAAATATGGGGATGAGGTAGGTAGTTGGTTGGATGGGCTATTTACAGATGTGCTGTGTACAGATGCAGCGATCGGTAAGCTGCTCTGACAGCTGATGCATAAAGTTAGTGAGGGAGATATAAGTCTCCAACTTCAGTGATTTTTGCAATTCGTTCCAGTCATTGGCAACAGAGAACTGGAAGGAAAGGCGGCCAAAGGGGGTGTTGACTTTGGGGATGAATAGTGAAATACACCTGCTGGAGCATGTGCTGCGGGTGGGTGTTGATATGGTGACCAGTGAGCTGGATCGGTAGGATGGTCAGTTTTACGAGGGTACGTTTGGCAGCATGAGTGAAGGAGGCTTTGTCGCGAAATAGGACGCCTATTCTAGATTTATCTTTGGAATGGAGATGCTTAATGTGAGTCCGGAAGGAGAGTTTGCAGTCTAGTCAGAGTCCCTCTGATCAACAAAAAAGAGTAATAATCAGTCGTGGGCTCAACTTACTGTTTCGAGGTAGAATAGTAGAATATGCAAGGTGCAATTTCGAAAATTTGGTTCTGCATCAACAGTTTTTCTCTTATGTCAGACTCTGTGATAGTCACTCAATTAGCCCATGTCAGCTAACATGTTTTAGATTGGTAAGATAGTCTAGTGGCCAGCTATCTATATTTGTAGTAATCAAGGTACAATTAGAGGCAATGATTTTGTTTGTCAGTCTCACTCAGATATCATATTAAAAACGTCAAATTTTCCTCTCTGCCCCATGGCAAAATGTGTAGGGTTGAAGCAAAATGAACTCTAAAATGTATAAATATTCTCTCCATATAAATGTTCTATAGATAGCCCGGTAACAGTTAAAAATGTTATGGAAGTATATATGGAAGTAGTTGTCCAAAAAAATATGTAAATAATTTCCTGATCTTTCTTTTAGTCTCTAGGGGTTTAATGAGTGACTATTGAAAGGCCATGGTCACTGTCTCTCTGTACACACACATAGAGGGAGAGAGAGAGTGGCAATAAAAGCTACATCCCCGCCCTCGCTATATTTTTCCTGGCAGCAGACAGAAGGCTTCCAGTAAGTTACGTGCTGGAGTCACATTCTGGCAGCCTGCCAAACACACCTGTTAGACAGGTATGTTGATCTAGCGGGGAGGTGTAGATACCCTTTGTCACCTCACTAAGGTGTGTGTGTGTGTGCGTGTATGTGTGTGTGTGTGTGTGTGTGTGTGTGTGTGTGTGTGTGTGTGTGTGTGTGTGTGTGTGTGTGTGTGTGTGTGTGTGTGTGTGTGTGTGTGTGTGTGTGTGTGTGTGTGTGTGTGTGTGTGTGCGTGCGTGTGTGTGTGTGTGAGATAGAGTGTGAAGAGGGAATGAGGGAGAGCTTTGAAATCCCTATAGTGTTTGTTAAAGGTGAAAGGCCTTTTAGTCTTGTGTTCTCCAATTGGAAAACCACAGCGCTTTTGATTTATGCATGTTTTCAACAGTGTTTTCAACGGTGCTTTCAACACGTCACATTACTACCCGCAGTGGGCACAGACATCAATTCAACGTCATTTCATTGAAATGACATGGAAACAGCGTTGATTCAACCAGTGTGTGCCCAGTGGTCAATCACAAGATGATTTTGTTGCTCTCATTAATCCTGGATGTTTCAGTGCGAATTCTTCCAGGCCTAAATAAGGCAATATCTTGATTTGTACAGGAACCTATGACCCAGCTCACCCAATGAAGAGTCTGGCATGGAATGGAATGCCCAGAAACTCCCTGCCAGAGTGTGGAGGTGTGTCTTCCTTAAGTGTGTGTATGTGTATGTGCACGTGCATGCATGCGTGCGTTTGTGTGTGTGTGTGTGGGAGTGAGCATCAGACTGAGATGTAAAACCATGTCGCAGCAGTGAATCCCAACTCAACCTCAATACTCTCCTGGCAACAGTGGAACCCTTGTAAAAAGTAACATCTATAGTCTCGTCTCTGAAACGTCACACAACACATACACTCTCATCCACATGCATCACGTGTCCTTAAACATGCGTCAGTCAATGAAAAGTGTGCCTTTGAACTTTGATACTTTGAACTAATATTTTAAGTAGAAATTGTGCACCAATATTGCATTTTAAAAGCCGGCACCGGAATTAAAACACGTATTACCTTTATGTAGTTAATAAATCCAATGTGAAAAGTGATAACTATAGTATCCTTAACTAGCATTAAAAAGTTAATTAATTCTTATCTAATTTAAAATATCTCCCTTGTTTCTGAATCAAACTTGTAATGTCAGCAGGCTACGGTAGCCTATGTTTCACAGGGGCAGGTAGCTTGCACACGCAGGTAGCCTACACATTTTCAGCTGGCATGCAGACACTATAATACGTTTCTGAGTGACAGAGTGAGGGCTTTGCATAGAGCTTTTTTTTGTTGCGTTTTTTTGTGGAATTTGGAAGAAAATCCAGGAACGTAAAAGAACGTTATTAACCGGTTACCATGCATTTAAAATAATGATTATGTTCCAGAAAAGAATACATCACTTTTGTTCCCGGTTCTGATTCTGTTCCTTGAAAAATATGCACACATGACTGTAAGTCGCTTTGGATAAAAGCGTCAGCTAAATGGCATATATTATTATAGGCACTTTTTTTATTTAACCTCTTGAGAGGGGGGAACATGTATTTATGAAGTTGAACATGTGCTCTTTATGACAGAATGTGAAAATGAGTTGAAATCCAACGTTTTTTTTTTACCAAGTTATACTTCTGAAAGGCACCGAATTGGTGAAACGGCCCTGCTATAGACAGTCTGTCACGGTTGCATGGTGTTTTTACAACATGACAACAAGAGCTGCAAGTTCCATTCAGCTCCATTTAGTTCCATTTAACACAAAAGAGAATTAGGGCTCTATTCAATTTGTATTGCTGAAGTGTTACTTATAACGCAATAGAATTGTAAAGGACATTTCCAATTGAGCCTATATCTGCAGCATTTACAGTGAAAGTTGTCTCTGCTAACACAGGAACATTGCCTTTGAATTTCAATCACGCTGTGACGCTGAATCTTAACCATACGGACTGAATAGAGCCCTTAAACCAACACACTCCAGTCGAGCCATCTCCAATCAATTCAGAATGCTGTGTGTTTGTGGGTGTAATGAGAGAGAGAGATTGTGTGTGTGTGTGTGTGTGTGTGTGTGTGTGTGTGTGTGTGTGTGTGGGTGCGTGCGTGCGTGCGTGCGTGCGTGCGTGTGTGTGTGTGTGTGTGTGTGTATATATATATATACATATATATATACATGCATACTGTACACTATGTGTTTGTAAGCAGCAGCCATCAGTTATGGTCCGTAGGCTGGGAATTGTCCCATCTGCCACACTACTCTACAATATGTCCTCTCAGTAAATACATTTGAATTGAGCCTGTCCATGTACTGATGGATCATGTTTGAACAGCAAGCTTACTGTTGCGCTGTAGCAAATCCGAAGGGTAGTTGATGTTAAAAAGCAAACACAGACAATCAGTCATTACTGTCGCCAGGGTGGTGGTAGCTAGGAGGAGTATAAGCTTACTCCTGTGCCAACCAGAGACAATTGCAACTGAGAGACAGGTGCAAAGCACTGCTTCATGTAAAGTAGAAACTTGACGTGTATCTGAAAACGGCAGTCGATTCAATTTTGATTACACACCTAGGATGACCTCTGTGCTAAATGTCTTGTTCTGTCAGTAAATAGGCCTTGACCGAGCCAGAAAGGCCCAACTTCTGTTGTTTGTTGTCTTGTCTGACGATGGATGGCAGGAGTCAGACTGCCAACTGACTCGTCCTCGAGATGAGATGTTATACTGAGGTTAAACAGGTGAAGACGTGAAAAAGTCATGTCAAGGGAGAGAATATAACTTTAATATATATTACACCGATTTAATTAGGAGTGCTTTTAATTTAAGTTTATGTTCAGTTGGGGTACTATGTGATTTTCTTTCAAACATAATAGTACATTTTGTACCAAATACACAAGGACACTTACATTATTTAAAACAGTTTATTTCCATAAAAAGGCTCTTAACTGTACAAAACAAGACAATGTGCTGTACATACATGCGTGTGAAAATATCACAAACGATACAATCTGAGATTGAATTCTTATACTCATGATATTGAGTGATCTAGAAGGAAACAGACCAGCTGCATAACAGAACTAATAATCATGAAGAACAGGAATTGAGCCGCTGATTTGTTTTAATCTGACGTAGGGCTCGTCTGGTGAGATACAAAAATATTAATATGGCTACAAAGGACACATACCTCATAGACAACATTCACGCTGAAACAGCGAAGTACACAACGTCGTATCACCGATAGTTTATAAATGAGTATCCCTTCATTTTGTTCCCTCTCCCTCTTCTCTATATTTTGTTTGTCCTCCATTTTGTCTCCTCCCTCCTTCATATCAGGTTTACAATTTAACACCAGACCTTATATACCCATAACTCCCAGAAGAGTAAAACACAACACGAGGCTCTTCTAACCATTGGCTCAATTTAGAAGTCAAAAGTTTGGCAACTAGCCGTCTTGCAAATAGACATAGAAAAATTATAGGCTGCACAGGGATAGACTGTCACTTGTTAAATATCAATAGAAACAAAAAACAATACAAACATATCCGGTGCTTACATTGCCACAGCAAAATTCATAATGCCCAGGTGGTTGTCATAGTGACACACAAGGTGAGTTACACCCATACAATGTAAATGTCTTCATTGTTATATTAATCAGACACTTTCATCCAAAGCGATTTACAGTCATGCATGCATACATTTCACATATGGGTGATCCCGGGATTTGAACCCACATTCCTGGCATTAGCAAGCACCATGCTCTACCAACTGAGACATCCAGTCATACAGGACCACTATTATCTAGAATATAACTGAAAACAAATTAACAGACACACCATCATACCTACCACTGGTAGGCACAGAGCGATGTCCACAACAATGCCCGATTCAAAATTGAAATACACATAATTACTGTACAATAACTATATTGGTTCATAAAACCTACTGGAGCCAAAAACACTGGCTTAAATTTTCTGCAACACCTCCCCTGGAAGAAGAGAAGTAAGTGTCTTTATATTCTTTCAGGTAGAGTAGAGCTGTCATCCAGAGACTGGGTCATCCTATCTACAATAGGACCCAGGGGAACTGGTCTGTCCAGTTTATACCTTCGCCACTCTTGGCCACTCTACCTGTCCTGTCTCCTGCCTTGTATCTCACATGCCATGCAGCTCGGTCTCTTCCACCTTCCAGCCGGTGGAATTCTTCCCAAACTTATAGACCAGCCGTCTACCATCCACTCTATCCAGGATCTCTCTCTTATAGTAGTATCTTTAGGAGGGAGGGAGGAAAGAGAGCCACAGGTTATTCTTATGACCAGGCAATGGTTTATCATTGTCGACACAAAAACAAATCTAACTTCATCCTCAACCGGTTAGCTCTGTTTAGCTTGGTTGCTAGGATTAGGGTTTCCATGGCTAATTGCCATGATGGTGCTACTACATTACCATGGTTTCCTACCTCATGGCGCGGCTGAGTTTCTCATAGGTCATGCTGCTGTTCTTCTTCTTCTGCCCCCACAGCTGGGCCACAGCCTCAGACTTGAGGAACTTGAAGACACCCTCACGGCGGTCCTCCCACTTCATCAGAGCATGGTTTTGGTTCTGCTCTGGGTGGATCAGGATGTCCCTAATGAACTCCCACAGGTGGGTCCCACGAGGCGCTATAGGGAGAGCTACCGTTAGGTGGGTGTAAGACAGCGCAGGTGTGTGTGTGTGCTTAAGCAAGCAAGGAGGAGGTAGAGCAGGTGTGCTTGTGTGTGTGTGCGCATGCGTGGGTGTGTTTGTGTGTGTGTCCGTGCGAGTGTGCATGTGTGGTTATTGGTCTATGACCTAAAAGCACCTGTGATGTTTTGACTGTGGCTGTTTTCAGTACCAGATGCAAAAATGTATGCAAATCACGTGACTGATAAAACTGTGCTTCTACAGAGCACCATTGAAAACAGTTGTTGACGTGTGTGTGTGTGTGTGTGTGTGTGTGTGTGTGTGTGTGTGTGTGTGTGTGTGTGTGTGTGTGTGTGTGTGTGTGTGTGTGTGTGTGTGTGTGTGTGTGCGTGTGCGCGTGCGTGTGCGTGCGTGTGTTAGAATGAGAAGAGCCACTCACCATGTTTGCTCTTTGTGGAGGTCTGGTAGAAGTGTTTGGGGTCTCGGCTGAGTTTGGGAGGTCTTCCTCTGCCTCTCTTCTTCATCTCTCCCCTCTCTGTCTTTATGTGCACTTCTGTCAAACACAACGGTTCCGGAGTTTAGAACACCAGACCGGCTTTCAAAGAGACATGCACTTTCAAGGCTCATCCATCTGAAGATCAAGAATGTGACGTGCACTTATGAAAAGTTGTACTCACTCGCGAACTGAGGGTAGGAGAACTCTGGGTCAGACTCACTGCTCCTGGATTCTGGAGAGCTGGGGTTCTGGAAGCTCAACATTCCACCTGGGGGCAGGAAGAGAGGAAGGAAAACACTTTCAACACGGCCGCTCCTTCGTCCTGCCTTGATCGATTAATAAGGCCATAGGCTCAGTGATACAGGCCAAACCAATCACACACTGATCGAGTGATGTGAGAAGATTTGGGGGAAGAGGAGATGAGAGGAGTGATGATAAAGGAGAAGAAGAGGAAAGAGGGACACCACTCACCTGACGAAGAGCTGTGCATGCTGTCGGACTCGTATCCGTTATCGCTGAGCGGCTTCATGTTTTCGAAGTTCTTGAAGATGTGTGAGAAGTCAGTGTAGCTGGTGTCTCTCACAACTGTAACAGTAACATCACAGTGTCAGCAAATGTGTCCTACTAACACTTGAGGCTTTGGCGTGGTAGGAGGAAGTGGGAAGAAAAGACGAGAGGAGGTGTTTACCTTCGTTCACTTCTACTGTGCTGAGCAGAGGGAAGTCTGGGAACTCCTCTAGGAAGTTGTCCAGAAGCTTACAGGTCTCATTCAGATCTGGAACCAAAATGACAGACACAAAAATACATTTAATGACTGAATCATTACTATATTGACAAATCAATTGTCTAAATTAAATTACTAAAATGTCTGTGTCTGTTCCTGGAGCCAAATCTAAGATTCCCCCTTTTACAATTATCAATAAAGTTGATTAATTTCACTTCCATCAGATCCTTACCATATTTGGCCTTGAGTTCCACCAGGCTCTGGTAGAGCTGAGTCCCGAGGGACATTCCAAACATGTTTAACAGCTGATCTCTGGTCAGTTGGCATAGTGTAGGTCCATCCGTGGAGCAGTAGGACATGCTCAGTGTGCTGGCATCAAACTTACTGCGCTCCACGTGAAAACTGATCCACTCCAAAACGTTCTGCTTGCTCCAGTACTGAGGGTTCAGGTCATACCATTGAGCTAGAGGAGGACACAGAAGTGAAGGGGGGAGTTAGATGTGTGCACTGTGTGTGCCTGTGTATGTTTGTGTGCGTTCATATGTGTGTTTTTTTTCTACAGCTTTTTCTTTTGTTGTTACATGTACATTTGTTTGTGGCACTTTATTTATTTTTTAAACTACAGTTACATAGCAAGAATAAAGTAATTTGATATAAAGTCAATCTGGATAGATAGTAATTATACATGATGTTTTCAGTCATAACTATTATAGAACATTTAAAATATAAAACCTTTGTCAATCTAACCACCCACAAGATGATAACTAACTCACGTTTTCCAAATAAATGACAACCCACCAAGAACGCAGATCCTGATCTGGACCTGTGAAAATCTGATTTTGTGGTTTCGCCAGGTCAGAATGTCTGGCTCTAGTTTATCTCTGCTCTGCTGACGCTCTGTCTAATCACCACTTACCACTCGCTATAGGCTACGGCAAATAAAATAAAGATTGAGACGTCTGCAAGATGAAAAGACTCTATTAAATACAAGTTAAACATTGTCCCGGTTAATGATTTAACAGCCTTCTAAATGAGGTCATTGCAAAGTTCAGCCAATCCCCTGTCTGTCTGACAGTTTCGCTTAAGGATATGCAGTATGTTTAATGTGTGCTTCGACTGAGTGTCTGCCAACAAGCTCAGCCAATAGGTCTATAGGCCAATAGGCCAATAGGTCTATCCAGGGTGAGGCAATGGGAAATATCCACGGACTTCACCAGCAAACACATCAACTAAAACCAAACAACCGCCAAAACTCATGACTGAATAAAGATCCTCGAAGATCCTCGAACTTTACACACATCCATACTGTGGTTTACCAGGTGATCAACACACAATGACATATTAGGGACTAAACTATCCCACATGCTGATAACAAAGCAGAGAAAGTTACACATCCTCCTCTTCTGTCATGATTCAGTTTGTGTCTATTGTTTCTTCCTTCAATAGACATCATGGTTATATCATCTTCTGGGTGTTCTCAGTTATTATTGTTATAGCATTGTTATAAGACGCCTATAGGGTCCAGGTGACCGCAGATGGAAATGAGTTGTTAGCTAAATCTGTCGAAATGCAGAATTTCTCAGTATATTGGGAATTCTTCTTTTTTTGTTGTTGTACACTGTCCCTGTCAAATAAATACATTTAAAAAAAGTATGAGTTACTGTTCTCACCCAGTATATTGCCACTGCATGAGGAAAGGTCTGAGAGGTGCAGCAGGTCTCCTACGGCGGGCAGAGACACAGTGGTGAGGCTGGGCTGCAGCGGCTCTGAGCTCCCAGTCTGGTACATGGTCATGTTAGCGTCGGTCAGGATCATACACAGCTCACTGGCAGACGACATGGGCTATCTACAACCAGGAGACAGTCCAGTTAGTAAGACATTACAATGCTGTTTATGGACACAGATTCATAAACAAATCTGTACATGGTTTCTCTAGGAGACAACTAGGAGACAATTGAGTGAGCCATTCGGTGCGTATACAAGGACGATCAACATTTGGATATTGATGTGTTAGTGAAACATGCCTTATTATAATTCATTGATTTGAAGTGGGTCACTGTGGTTGTATTTTGCATGTATGCGAAATATTTGTCTGTGTATGAATACACAGTTTTTCCTCCGGTGTGCATGAATATACGCAAAACATATGTTGTCAAGATGCTTGTGACCCCCGACCAAAACACCCACCCCATTACTCCCCAAAGAGCAACTCCATCTCCACACGTACCTGATTCTGAGGCGACCGACAGGTAGCGATGAACAGGTAGCGATGAACAGGTAGCGATGAACAGGTAGCGATGAACAGGTAGCGATGATAATACTCCACAGTTTGATTTAGAGTCCGGTGTTCAGGATTCACTCAGAGAGCTTGTCAGTACACTGTTAATCTTAACTCGATTTCTTCTCTCTCTCTCCCTTTAGCTCTCTCTCTATAAAGTAAAAGATGTACCTGTTGCTAGATTTACCTGTGTAAGGCTTTATAGCCCAGTAAGACAGGTGGGAGGGGCCAGGTCAGGCTAAACTGGGGGGGAATTCCATGGTACCATTAAGCCATGGCATGGGTCACACCCCCCTCTCTCTTCTCTCCACCTCCCTCTCGCTCTCTTCCAGAGAACAGTGAAAAACAAAACAAACCTGCCCTCCCGCTATGCCACCCCCGACACACTCCACGTAGTGCCTCCCGCCTCCCTCGCTCCTTCTCTCCATGAAGAAGCTCAAGAGCGTTGGCGGGTGTGTAGAATGGAAAGACAAAGACAGAAGGAAGGGGTGGAATGGAGGGGGAGTTGATGGGTGAAGAGAGTGAGGCTGGAATGGAATTAATGGGACGGTGTCAAACACATGAAACATATCGAAACCACATGTTTGACTCTGTTCCAATCATGCCATTCCAGTTCCTATCATATTTTCCGTCACTTTATTTGGCAGTGACAATGCACAACAAAAACATACGTTTCAAGAGAATTGAGAAACGATGCGTCGCACCAGATTTAGCTACTTTCCCGACATTGATACCTGCCACACACTCACTCACTTACACATGAGTGCACGCACACACACACACACACACACATTACCACTTCTGACATTTACGTTTATTTCTGAGGAATTAAGTCATTTGTTCCAAACATTTGCTGTTGACCTTAGCTCAGTGGACTGGTTCAGCCACAGCTCCACACATGTTTACCCAACGCAAGGACCTAACACTGCAAGTCATTCACTTGATATGGTTACCATGACGCAGGTTCAGTGGCCATTTTAAATAAGATATCCCAGAGAAATTGTCTGGCTTGCCAAAACAAACACAACATTAACTTTTCTGATTGGCTTTGTTTGCAGGGTCATAGTGGGACTTGTTAGGTGGTGGCAGAGGTGTTGCCTTAAGAAATTCTTCCTGGATCCTTTGTTTGAACTTCCCTAGTTAGCTGCAACAAAACACTGATGCCGGAGAAGAGGTAGAAGGAGTGGGGCCCTAGTCAGACTCAGGTGGCTTGCATACCATCCATCTATTCTGAGTATATTACTCTCTAATGTTCAGTCCCTGGACAAATAAAGTAGACAAGCTCAGGTCGAGGATCTCCTTCCAGAGAGACATCAGGGACTGTAACATACTCTGTTTTACAGAGTCATGGATCTCTCCGGATATATTGTCCCCGTCCATTCAGCCAGTGGGGTTCTCCGTCCATCTCATAGACAGGAAGAAAGAACTGTCTGGTAAAAAGAAAGGAGGGTGGGTTTGATTCATGATTAATAACTCATGGTGTGATTGTGGTAACATACAGGAAATCAAGTAATTTTGTTCTCCCGATCTGGAATACCTAACCATCAAATGCTGATCGCATTACCTCCCAAGATAATTGTCTTTGGTCATCGTCACTGCCATTGTACAGTTCCATTCAAAAGTTTGGAAACACCTTGGAAAAACCTGTGTTTGGAAAAACACAGGTTTTTCTTTATTTTTGCAATTATCTACTACTTTCAGCTTTGCTCACTCTTAGCTGTCATGCCTTCTCCTGCTTTCGAGGGCGCGCCAGGCTGCCCAGCACTATGCACTCCTACCACAATCATTATGCACACCTGTTTCCCTTGTCACGCGCATCAGCGATTCATTGAACTCACCTGGACTCAATCACCTGCTTTCATTACCTCCCCTATATCTCCCCTATAAAAAACTAAAAGGAGTGGCAAAAACCCTATTCCTCTTAAACATTTTAGAAACACACTTTAGCTGCCTTTAATGTTTAGATTTTATGTTGGAAAATAACATTCAGCAGTAAAAAAATAAAACAGGGTTAGAAGTTTTTTTTTTAGGTTTTTAAAACTTTGACTGGATATGGACATTCATTTAAACAAGGCATAAAAAATGGATATGAACGTGACCAGCTCTGTTCCCCACTTCAGCATTATTGGTCCTTCTGTAGCTCAGTTGGTAGAGCATGGCGCTTGTAACGCCAGGGTAGTGGGTTCGATCCCCGGGACCACCCATACGTAGAATGTATGCACACATGACTGTAAGTCGCTTTGGATAAAAGCATCTGCTAAATGGCATATATATATATATTATTGTCATCATGTCGTTTTTGTTTCCCTTGTTGTTGTTCCTGTCCTGTTCCATATCCTTTCATAATTAAATATTCACTCTCCGTACCTGCTTCTCTACTCCAGCATCAGTTCTTACACTTGGTGTTCTCTCAACCAGCTTTATGATGTATTCAACTGCAATGCATTTCAATTAACAGGTGTATCTTGTTAAAAGTACATTGATGGAATTTATTTCCTTCTTAATGTGTTTGAGCCAATCATTTGGGTTGTGACAAGGTAGGGGTGGTACACAGAAGATAGCCCTATTTGGTAAAAGACCAAATACATATTATGGCAAGAACAGCTCAAAGAGAAGCAAAGATAAACGACAGTCCATCATTACTTTAAAAAATGTTTTACAAATAAAGAAAAATTGTTGAATGAGTAGGTGTCCACATTTTTGACTGTATATTCCCCCTCATTCCGACACCTCAATGGCCCTCAAGGAACTTCATTGGGCTATGTGCAACCTGGAAACTGCATATCTGGAGGAATCATTTATTGTAACTGGGGACTTTATTAAATGAAATCTGAGGAAAATGTTACTGAAATTCTATCAACACATCTCCTGTACTGCACATGCAACACAGACCCTGGATCATTGCTACTCTCCCTTCCGGGATGGCTACAAGGCTCTCCCCAACTCTCCCTTCAGCAAATCAGATCCCACTCCCCCCCACCTGTAGGCAGAAACTTAATCAGGAAACTCCAGTGGTAAGGACTGTTCAAGGTTGGTATGACCAATCGGAATCTGTGCTTCAAGATTGTTTTGATCACTATGACTAGGACATGTTCTTGATTGCTTCTGAGAATAGTATCGATGTATACACTGACTCTGTGACAGGGTTCATCAGGAAGTGCATAGAGGATGTTGTTCCCACTGTGGCGATTAGAACTTATCCAAACCAAAAACTGTTCATAGATGGCAGCAAAACTGAAAGCACAAACCACCGCATTTACCCATGGCAAGGTGACTGGGAACATGGATGTGTACAAACAGACCTGCTATGACCTCTGTAAGGCAATGAAAGAGGCAAAATGACAGTATAAGGACAAAGTGGAGTCTCAATTCAACGGCACAGGCACAAGACGTATGTAACAGGGACTCCTGACAGTCACAGATTAGAAAGAGCTTAAACACCTTCGCCCGCTCCGAGGGGCCCGCAGACATGGGCTCCCATCGCTTACAAGGACTGTATGCTTTCATTCTTCGTGGCAGATGTGAGCAAGTCATTTAAGTGTGTTAAGGACCATATCACCTCCACCTTGACCCACTACGATTCGCATATCGGCCCAACAGATCCAAGGACGATGCAATCGCCGTTGCACTGCACACTGCCCTATCCCACCTGGACAAGATAAATACCAATGTAAGACTGCTGTTCATCAGTCTTGTACACCACAGTGCCCTCCAAGCTCAGGGCCCTGGGTCTGAACCCCTCCCTGTGCAACTGGGTCCTGGACTTCCTGATTGGCCAACCCCAAGTGGTGAAGGTAGGAAACAACACCTCTGCCACGCTGATCCTCAACATGGGGGCCCCACTGGGGTGCTTGCTCAGCCCCACCTGTATTCTTCACCCATGACTTCTTGACCACACACTTTCAAACTCAATCATCGAGTTTGTTGATGACACAACAGTGCTAGGCTTTATTACCTTATTATTCCTATCTTGCAGGAAATCACGCACAGAAGGAGCAGTATACATTTACATTTACATTTAAGTCATTTAGCAGACGCTCTTATCCAGAGCGACTTATAGCTGGTGGCATTGTCATGCTGGAGGGTCATGTCAGGATGAGCCTGCAGGAAGGGTACCACATAAGGGAGGAGGATGTCGTCACTGTAACGCATAGCATTGAGATTGCCTGCAATGACATCAAGCTCAGTCCGATGATGCTGTGACACACCGACACAGGCCATGACGGACCCTCCACCTCCAAATCGATCCCGCTCCAGAGTACAGGCCTTGGTATAACGCTCATTCCTTCGACGATAAAAACAAATTCGACCATCACCCTTGGTTAGACAAAACAGTGACTCGTCGGTGAAGAGCACTTTTTGCCAGTCCTGTCTGGTCCAGCGACTGTGGGTTTGTGCCCATAGGCGACGTTGTTGCCTGTGATTTTGGGTGAGGACCTGCCTTACAACAGGCCTACAAGCCCTCAGTCCAGCCTCTCTCAGCCTATTGCTGACAATAACTCAGGCAGTAACATGAAGTGATGGCGGCAGATGAATGGCACGACAATGGGATTCAGGATCTTGTCATGGTATCTCTGTGCATTCAAATTGCCAGCGATAAAATGCAATTATGTTCATTGTCCGTAGCTTATGCCTGCCCATACCATAACCCCATCACCGCCATGGGGCACTCTGTTTACAATGTTGACATCAGCAAACCACTCGCCAACATGACGCCATACACATGGTCTGATGTTTGTGAGACCGGTTGGACGTACCACCAAATTCTCTAAAATTATTTTGGAGGTGGCTTATGATAGAGAAATTAACATTAAATTCTCTGGCAACAGCTCTGGTGGACAATCTGTCACGCCTGCTCACGCTCTCCCTCTCTGGCGCTCGAGGTCACCAGGCTGCCCTTCATTACGCACTCCTGTCACCATAATTACGTGCAGCAGCACTCATTACCTGGACTCCTTCCCTTTGTTGATTGCTCTGTCTATAACTGTCTGCTTCCCCGTGTTTTCCCTGTGTTTGTATTGATGTCGTTATGTGTTATTGTTCAGACGCTGTCATGTCCTGTACCGTTCCATGTCTGCTGATAATTAAATGTTCACTCTCTGTACCTTCTTCTCATCTCTACCAGTGTCAATCCTTACAGAATGCAGACACCCCTAAAATAAGCATTAGGGAGTTTTGGTTGGTGACGTCAGTTCCGGGTGCTATCGCCGAGGGAACCGGTGGTGTCTCAGCTAGCTTGTCGGGCTTCTACGCCTTAGCTGGCTCGAGAGGTCGTCTTGCCTCACTGGGCTCAGCAGGCACCCACCCCACGTCATGCTTCAACCGGCCCATCAGGCTCCCACGCCTCAGCCAGTTCGTCTAGCTCCCACGCCTCAGCGGGATCGTTGGGCTTTCACGCCTCAGGCGGATCGTCTAGTTCCCACGCCTCAGCCGGCTCACCAGACTCCCATGCCTCAGCCTGTTCGTCTAGCTCCCACGCCTCAGCCGGCTCGCCAGACTCCCATGCCACAGCCAGTTCGTCTAGCTCCCACGCCTCAGCGGGATCGTCGGGCTCCCACGTCTCTGCCGGTTCGTTGGTCTTCTCCCCAGCCGGCTTGTCCAGCACCCATGCCTCGGCCGGCCCATCAGGCTCGCCCAGGTGGGATGCCGTGTGGCACCCGGGGTACTGTCACTCTTGCTCCCACTCTCCCTCTCTGGCGCTCGAGGGTGCCAGGCTGCCCTTCATTACACACTCCTGTCAACATCATTACGTGCAGCAACGCTCATTGGACTCACCTGGACTCCTTCCCTTTGTTGATTTTCCTGTCTATAACTGTCTGTTTCTCTGTGTTTTCCCTGTGTCTGCATTAATGTCGTTATGTGTTCTTGTTCAGACGCTGTCTTGTCCTGTTCCGTTCCATGTCTGTTGATAATTAAATGTTCACTTCCTGTACCTGCTTCTCGTCTCTACCAGCATCAATTCTTACACATTCCTGCAGTCAGCATGCCAATTTGCACGCTCCCTTAAAACTTGAGACATCTGTTGCATTCTATTGTGTGACAAAACTGCACATATTAGAGTGGCTTTTTATTGTCCCCAGCACAAGGTGCACCTGTGTAATGATCATGCTGTTTAATCAGTATCTTGATATGCCAAACTTGTCAGGTGGATGAATTATCTTGGCAAAGGTGAAATGCTCACTAACAGGGATGTAAAGAAATTTGTGCACAAAATTTGAGAGAAATTAGCTATTTGTGCGTATGGAACATTTCTGGGATCTTTTATTTCAGCTCATGAAACATGGGACCAACACTTTACATGTTGCATTTATATTTTTGTTCAGTATATATTTATATTCCACTCTCTGACATTGCTCTCTGACATTGCATCTGATATTTCTTAATTAATTAATTTTTCTGGATTATGTGTATTGTTTAAAAAAAAATATATATATTGCTTTTATTTTATTTATAATCCTATACGCTTTTCTGTTTATACACATGTTGGAGTGCAGCATGTTGATAACAGTCTAACTGGAATATACTGAGACGTGAAACTAAGGGTGAGCACCAGCTGGCAACTAGTCAATGTGTCATTAGCTGAAACTGCGTCTGGCTCAAAGAGAGCTGCACCGAAACTTGGAAACAGAGCAGAGGCAGTCGTTTGATTGTAGACTGAATGGGCAATTAGACAATAAACCACCCCTCAAATATACCTAATCCTTCCATTGTGTGCTGCAGAGCCTGGAGCCGTGTGGCTTTGGTGTGTGGTTTTTATTGTCAAGCCGATGGGGTACAAGGGGTTGTTGTGGCTCACTGTCACCTCTTAGTGACTGATAAAGGCCAATACACGTATACTGTAAGATTCTTCGGCGCAAAGACAGAGAGAGGCCTGAGTATCTTAGCTCATATCATTCAAAGGGTGATAATGGTTTTAATTCTACTTCTATCTTACAGTGTAACAGGTTAATGCATGAAATCTCTTGTGCGTCATTTCTTTTGCATGGGAAAAGGGAAAGGGTTCTTAAAGTGCTCAAGTTTGTATTTGAGTGAGGTAAGGCGTTGACTGTAGAGGTCAAAGGTTATCCTTGCCTTCCTGAGAAAGCAGATAAGTAGCATTATAAATAGCATTTCCAGTCACAGTATTGGCATGTTGTCAGTATACAGTGGCTTTAGTAGAGGAGTTTGATCAGTGGTTATAGTGTCCATGTATGACAGGGGTGGGCAATAATATCGGCTCGCGGGCCACATCAAGATTTCAAAATTCAGCAGAGGGCCGCGCAGATGTTTTGGGGACCGATTTGTTTGTCAAAACCAATTTGTGGGCCAGAAAAAAAGCAGGTATTTGAAAATGTATAGGTCCATTATAATTACTGCATACTTTATATCTAGTTTTAAACATTCAAGAATGACCTGGTGTTTTTTTAGTAACCTGAAATAGTAATCCCCCCCCCGGGCATAAATTGAATGGGCCACACTATATGGTTATTGCCTGATGTGTGTAAACAGTTATGCAGGTGAGGAGTTATGTCTTAGCAGCTTTGAAGTTGTGACCTCCAGAGTGATCTCTGCTGATTACCACTATCTGTAAAGAAGGGTAGTCATTTCCCCCAAATTTCACAACGCCAATTGTCCCCTTCCTTTCCATGTTAAAAGAGAAAACAGCGGTGAGGCAGGAATTCTGCCTGACAAAGGCCATGCAGCCGAAACACGTCAGAGTTTTTAAACTGTATTTCCATTGAATTTGCCATACAAATACATGGATTTGAATTAATTATATGAAGAGTGCCTTGGTCCTCCTTTCTTTTTGATGACCAATTTACCCCTTTTACCAAAGAGCCCCTTCTGTCTACCACAATCTACTACTGTGTACCTTAGTAGCGCTTCCCTTCCTCCTTTTTCTACATAGGCTGGAATGCTGTTGGACTGGTTGGTGTTGTAACACTGGCTTTTGTGTCCTTTGGGCATACTGGCGTGGCGTCAACAGGAACCATTCCATGACTTGTTTGTCAGTCTCTCCTTCTTTCTTGCCTCTGACATTACTCACACCTACTGTCATTGCTTGAAAGACTGGGTTGCCATGCTTTCCCTTAGAAGAGGGATGAAGAGTGAGAAAGGAAAGGAAGATAATTGGAAAGGAAGATGATTAAGAGTGTGCAGATAGACAGGTCTATGCATGTGTGTAGGGGTGCGCTTCTGCTTTAGACATCCTGTGTGTGTCATATCTTTGAGTGTGTGTGTGTATTTGTAGTAGTTCTCGTAGCAGTAGTAGTAGTAGTAGAAGCATTAGTAGTAGACCAATGAAGAGAGACCATAATTCCTCCCTTATAATTACTGAAAGAGCATTTCCTTTCAACATGTAACTACAATTCAGGTTAAACAGTGATTGTGAGATCTGTGTTTAGTGAGCTTTGGTTTGTTGGTGGTTTGCCAACGACCGTTAGAAAACCCCAGTTACACATTCACTAACCCTGGCACACACTAACCCTGTCACTGAGGAATCTCAGCATTGAGGGGGTCTGGAGGGCTGAGAGAGAGAGAGAGAGAGAGAGAGAGAGAGAGAGAGAGAGAGAGAGAGAGAGAGAGAGAGAGAGAGAGAGAGAGAGAGAGAGAGAGAGAGAGAGAGAGAGAGAGAGAGAGAGAGAGAGAGAGAGAGAGAGAGAGAGAGGCCAAACCACGACCAACAACACTGGACACTCTATGGAACAAAAAGCCTTCACTATATTATCCTGGAATATCCAAGGCCTGAGGTCATCTGCCTTTGGCCTAAAGAGCAGAAACCCGGACTTCACCAAAGAAATCGGTAATACAGACATTGTCATCCTGCAAGAAACCTGGTATAGAGGAGACGGACCCACTGGTTGCCCTCTAGGTTACAGAGAGCTGGTAGTCCCATCCACCAAACTACCAGGTGTGAAACAGGGAAGGGACTCAGGGGGTATGCTAATTTGGTATAGAGCAGACCTAACTCGCTCCATTAAATTAATCAAAACAGGAACATTCTACATTTGGCTAGAAATTCAAAAGGAAATTATCCTAACAGAGAAAAATGTCCTCCTGTGTGCTACCTATATCCCCCCACTAGAATCCCCATATTTTAATGAAGACAGCTTCTCCATCCTGGAGGGGGAAATCAATCATTTCCAGGCCCAGGGACATGTACTAGTCTGTGGCGACCTAAATGCCAGAACCGGACAAGAACCTGACACCCTCAGCACACAGGGGGACAAACACCTGCCTGGAGGTGACAGCATTCCCTCTCACATATGCCCCCCTAGGCACAACTATGACAACATAACCAACAAAAACGGGTCACAACTCCTGCAGCTCTGTCGCACGCTGGGTATGTACATAGTCAACGGTAGGCTTCGAGGGGACTCCTATGGTAGGTACACCTATAGCTCATCTCTTGGCAGTAGTACTGTAGACTACTTTATCACTGACCTCAACCCAGAGTCTCTCAGAGCGTTCACAGTCAGCCCACCCACTAACATTAAGAAATGCTATAGATGGAAGGAATGCAGTTTGGAAACCTACCAAAAAACAATTAGGCAACAACAAATTCAATCCCTTTTAGACAATTTCCTGGGTAAAACGTTCCACTGTAATAGTGAAGGTGTAAACTTGGCAGTAGAAAATCTTAACAGTATATTTGACCTCTCAGCTTCCCTATCAAATCTAAAAATCTCAAATAGAAAACCAAAGAAAATTAACAATAATGACAAATGGTTTGATGAAGAATGCAAAAATCTAAGAAAGAAATTGAGACACCTGTCCAACCAAAAACATAGAGACCCGGAAAACCTGAGTCTACGCCTTCACTATGGTGAATCACTAAAACAATACAGAAATACACTACGGAAAAAGAAGGAACAGCATGTCAGAAATCAGCTCAATGCAATTGAAGAATCCAAAGACTCTAACCACTTCTGGGAAAATTGGAAAACACTAAACAAACAACAACACAAAGAATTATTTATCCAAAATGGAGATGTATGGGTAAACCACTTCTCCAATCTTTTTGGCACTATAATAATATATAATATATGCCATTTAGCAGACGCTTTTATCCAAAGCGACTTACAGTCATGTGTGCATACATTCTACGTATGGGTGGTCCCAGGGATTGAACCCACTACCCTGGCGTTACAAGCGCCATGCTCTACCAACTGAGCTACAGAAGGACCACAAAGAGCAGAAACATATACATGATCAAATATAGATCTTAGAATCAACTATTAAAGACTACCAGAACCCACTGGATTCTCCAATTACATTGAATGAGTTACAGGACAAAATAAAAACCCTCCAACCCAAAAAGAACTGTGGTGTTGATGGTATCCTCAATGAAATGATCAAATATACAGACAACAAATTCCAATTGGCTATACTAAAACTCTTTAACATCATACTTAGCTCTGGCATCTTCCCCAATATTTGGAACCAAGGACTGATCACCCCAATCCACAAAAGTGGAGACAAATTTGACCCCAATAACTACCGTGGAATATGTGTCAACAGTAACCTTGGGAAAATCCTCTGCATTATTATTAACAGCAGACTCGTACATTTCCTCAATGAAAACAATGTACTGAGCAAATGTCTAATTGGCTTTTTACCAAATTACCGTACAACAGACCATGTATTCACCCGGCACACCCTGATTGACAACCAAACAAACCAAAACAAAGGCAAAGTCTTCTCATGCTTTGTTGATTTAAAAAAAGCCTTCGACTCAATCTGGCATGAGGGTCTGCTATACAAACTGATGGAAAGTGGTGTTGGGGGTAAAACATACGCCATTATAAAATCCATGTACACAAACAACAAGTGTGCGGTTAAAATTGGCAAAAAACACACACATTTCTTCACACAGGGTCGTGGGGTTAGACAGGGATGCAGCTTAAGCCCCACCCTCTTCAACATATATATCAACGAATTGGCGCGGGCTAGAATGCTAGAATCCGAAGTCAAATGTCTGCTGTTTGCTGATGATCTGGTGCTTCTGTCACCAACCAAGGAGGGCCTACAGCAGCACCTAGATCTTATGCACAGATTCTGTCAGACCTGGGCCCTGACAGTAAATCTCAGTAAGACCAAAATAATGGTGTTCCAAAAAAGGTCCAGTCACCAGGACCACAAATACAAATTCCATCCAGACACTGTTGCCCTAGAGCACACAAAAAACTATACATACCTTGGCCTAAACATCAGCGCCACAGGTAACTTCCACAAAGCTGTGAACGATCTGAGAGACAAGGCAAGAAGGGCATTCCATCAAAAGAAACATACATTTCAACATACCAATAAGGATTTGGCTAAAAATACTTGAATCGGTCATAGAGCCCATTGCCCTTTATGGTTGTGAGGTCTGGGGTCTGCTCACCAACCAAGACTTCACAAAATGGGACAAACACCAAATTGAGACTCTGCACGCAGAATTCTGCAAAAATATCCTCCGTGTACAACGTAGAACACCAAATAATTAATGCAGAGCAGAATTAGGCCGATACCCACTAATTATCAAAATCCAGAAAAGAGCCGTTAAATTCTACAACCACCTAAAAGGAAGCGATTCACAAACCTTCCATAACAAAGCCATCACCTACAGAGAGATGAACCTGGAGAAGAGTCCCCTAAGCAAGCTGGTCCTGGGGCTCTGTTCACAAACACAAACACACCCTACAGAGCCCCAGGACAACAGCACAATTAGACCCAACCAAATCATGAGAAAACAAAAAGATAATTACTTAACACATTGGAAATAATTAACAAAAAAACAGAGCAAACTAGAATGCTATTTGGCCCTACACAGAGAGTACACAGCGGCAGAAAACCTGACCACTGTGACTGACCCAAAATTAAGGAAAGCTTTGACTATGTACAGACTCAGTGAGCATAGCCTTGCTATTGAGAAAGGCCGCCGTAGGCAGACATGGCTCTCAAGAGAAGACAGGCTATGTGCTCACTGCCCACAAAATGGGGTGGAAACTGAGCTGCACTTCCTAACCTCCTGCCAAATGTATGACCATATTAGAGAAACATATTTCCCTCAGATTACACAGATCCACAAAGAATTCGAAAACAAATCCAATTTTGAAAAACTCCCAGTAGAAGTTCCACAGTGTGCCATCACAGCAGCAAGATTTGTGACCTGTTGCCACGAGAAAAGGGCAACCAGTGAAGAACAAACACCATTGTAAATACAACCCATATTTATGCTTATTTATTTTATCTTGTGTCCTTTAACCATTTGTACATTGTTAAAACACTGTGTATATATATATGATATATATATGATATGATATATGACATTTGTAATGTCTTTTCTGTTTTGAAACTTCTGTATGTGTAATGTTTACTGGTAATTTTTGTTGTTTTTCACTTTATATATTCACTTTGTATGTTGTCTACCTCACTTGCTTTGGCAATGTTAACACATGTTTCCCATGTCAATAAAGCTCTTGAATTGAATTGAATTGAATTGAGAGTGAGAGAGAGAGAGAGAGAGAGAGAGAGAGAGAGAGAGAGAGAGAGAGAGAGAGAGAGAGAGAGAGAGAGAGAGAGAGAGAGAGAGAGAGAGAGAGAGAGAGGACCAACTAGGGTCACCCAGCCACATAATAATACACACAAGCACAAATGACCTGAGACCACAGCACTCAAGGGAGTGATTGATAAAGCTTCCCCAACGTACAAGTGGTTATCTCCTCCCTGCTAACACAAAAAGACCATCCTGCTACTATACAGTGGGTAAATTCAAGTATTTCCCGTGAAATTCAAGTATATGCCTCAAAACCAAATGGTTACCTGGCCCACAACTACTCCCTTGACTTGAACAGCCTTTATGACCAGGTTCACCTATACAAGGCAGCCCCCCAACTCCCGCAAAAAGAGCCTCCACATGAAAGTCACACATACACACAGGCAATGAGCAGGCAAACAGGCCCAACCCCCACTCTTTCACTAGCCCAAGCCAATGACATAAATCAGATGCTCAGCAGGCTCTGCTCACACTTGCTGTTCTGAGGCCAAACCACACAATTAACAACATTGGACACTTTATGGAACACAAAGCCTTCCCTATCTCATCCTGGAATGTCCAAGGCCGGAGGTCATCTGCCATTGGCCTAACAAGCAGGAACCTGGACTTCACCAAAGAAATTAGAAATGCAGACATTGTCATCCTACAGAAAACATGATACGGTATAGAGGATATGGACCCACTGGTTGCCCTCTAGGTTACAGAGAGCTGGTAGTCCCATTCACTAAACTACCAGGTGTGAAACAGGGAAGAGACTCAAGGGGAATGCTAATTTGGTATAGAGCAGACCTAACCAACTCTGTTTAAATTGATCAAAACAGGAACATTTTACATTTGGCAAAAGGAAATGATCTCAACAAAGAAAAATGTCCTCCTGTGTGCTACCTATATCCCCCCACTAGAATCTCCATACTTTAATGGAGACAGCTTCTCCATCCTAGAGGGGGAGATCAATCATTTCCAGGACCATGGGCATGTACTTGTCTGTGGTGACCTAAATGCCAGAAAGGGACAAGAACCTGACACCCTCAGCACACATGGGGACAAGCACCTACCTGAAGGGGACAGCATTCCCTCCCCCATATTCAACTACGACAACATAACCAACAAAAACGGGTCACAACTCTAACACCTCTTGCGTATCGTGGGTATCTACATAGTCAATAGTAGGCTTCGTGGGGACTCCTACAGCAGCAACACCTATGTTAGGTACACCTTTAGCTCATCTCTTGGCAGTAGTACTGTAGACTACTTTATCAAATCAAATCAAATGTTATTTGTCACATGCACCATATACAACAGCTGTAGACCTTAGAGTGAAATGCTTACTTACAAGCCCTTAACCAACAATGCAGTTTTAAGAAAAAATAAGAAATATAACAAATAATTAAGGAGCAACAATAAAATAACAGTAGCGAGGGGGTTCCGGTACAGAGTCAATGTACGGGGGTACCGCTTAGTTGAGGTAATTGAGGTAATATGTACATGTAGGTAGAGGTAAAGTGACTATGTCTGGATAACAATGATAGTTTGTTGGTGATGTGGACATTATGGAACTTGAAGCTCTCAACCTGCTCCACTACAGCCCCATCATTGAGAACTGGGGGCGTGACCGGTCCTCCTTTTTCTGTAGTCCACAATCATCTCCTTTGTCTTGATCACGTTGAGGGAGAGGTTGTTGTCCTGACACCACAAGAGGTCTCTGACCTCCTCCCTATAGGCTGTCTCATTGTTGTTGGTGATCAGGCCTACCACTGTTGTGTCGTCTGCAAACTTAATGATGGTGCTGAAGTTGTGCATTGGTGAACAGGGAGTACAGGAGGGGAATAAGTGTTGCTTGCCTCAAAGCGAGTATAGAAGTTATTTAGCTCATCTGTTAGGCTCGTGTCACTGGGCAGCTCTTGGCTGTGCTTCCATAATCTGTAATAGTTTGCAGGCCTTGCCACATCCGACGAACGTCTAAGCTGGTGTAGTATGATTTAATCTTAGTCCTGTATTGACGCTTTGCTGTTTTGATGGTTCGTTGGAAGGCATAGCAGGATTTATTTTTAGCATCCAGGTTAGAGTCCCGCTCCATGAAAGTGGCAGCTCTACACTTTATCTTAGTGCGGATGCTGCCTGTAATCCCAGGCTTTTGGTTGGGGTATGTACGTATGGTTGCTGTGGGGGTGACTTCATCGACTTATTGATGAAGCCAGTGACTGATGTGGTGTACTGTACTCCTCAATGCCATTGAAAGAATCCCGGAACATATTCCAGCCTGTGCTGAGAAAACAGTCCTGTAGTTTAGCATCTGCGTCCTCTGACCACTTCCTTGAGCGAGTCACTGGCACTTCCTGGTTTAGTTATTGTTTGTAAGCAGGAATCAGGAGGATAGAGTTATGGTCAGATTTGCCAAATGGAGGGCGATGGAGAGCTTTGTAAGTGTTTCTTTGTTTGGAGTAAAGGTGGTCGAGAGTTTTTTTCCCTCTGGTTACACATTTAACATGGTGGTAGAAATGAGGTAAAACGGATAAAAGTTTCCCTGCATTAAAGTCCCCGGCCACTAGGAGTGTCGCCTCTGGATGAGCATTTTCTTGTTTGCTTATGGACCCATACAGATCGTTGAGTGCCTTCTTAGTGCCAGCATCGGTTTGTGCTGGTAAATACACAGCTATGAAAAATATAGATGAAAACTCTCTTAGTAAAAAGTGTGGTCTACAGCTTATCATGAGATACTCTACCTCAGGTGAGCAAAACCTTGAGACTTCCTTAATATTAGTTTTCGTGCACCAGCTGTTATTTACAAATAGACACAGACCGCCACCCATTGTCTTACTGGAGGCAGCAGTTCTATCTTGCCGATGGACCGAAACCCCCGGCAACTGTATATTATCCATGCCGTCCTTCAGCCACGACTCGGTGAAACATAATATATTTCAGTTTTTAATGTCCCGTTAGTAGGACATCCTTGATCGGAGTGCATCCATTTTGTTATCCAATAATTGCATGTTGGCTAATAGGACTGATGTTCGAGGGGGTTTACATACTCGCCTACGAATTCTCAGAAGGCAACCCGACCTCCGCCCCCTTTTTCTCAGTCTTTTCTCAAATGATGGGGATTTGGGCCCATTCCCGAGAAAGAAGTATATCCTTCGCTTCGGACTAAATAAAAATTATTTGTCCAGTTCGATTTGAGTAAATCAAATCAAATCAAATCGATTTGTAATTGCTGTTCTGATGTACAGAAGTTATTTTTTGATCATAAGTGATGGTAGCAGCAACATTATGTAAAAAATAAGTTTAAAAATAAGTTACAAACAACACGAAAAAACGAACGAAATAGCACAGTTGGTTAGGAGCAGTAAAACGGCAGCCATCCCCTCCGGCACCATTCACCAACCCAGAGTCTCTCAGAGCGTTCATAGTCAGCCCACTGACATCACTATCAGATTACAACCAATCACAATCTACCTGAACAGAGCAATAATCAACCATGAGGCATCGAAACCAAACAAACTGCATACTATTAAGAAATGCTATAGATTGAAGTAAGGTAGTGTAAAAACCTACCAAAAAAACAATTGGCCAACAACAAGTCCAATTCCTCCCAGACAACTTCCTGGACAAAATGTTATTGTTTTTCCTGTAAACGTGTAAAATTAGCAGTAGGAAGCCTGGACAATATATTTGACCTATCAGCTAACATATCAAATTGAAATTCTGTCAGAAAACAAAAGACACTGAGAAATGGTTTGATGAAGAATATAAATCCTGAGAAAGAAATTGAGGAGCCTATCCAATCAGAAACAGAAAACCTTAGATTATGCCTTCACTATGGTAAAACACTAAAATAATACAGAAATACACTAAGAAAAAGGAAGAAACAGCATGACAGAAAACAGGTCATTGTGATTGAAGAATCCATAGAATCAAATCACTTCTGGGAAAAGTGGAACACACTAAACAAACAACAACAAATTTTGGAGCTATCTATCCAAAATGGACATGTATGGATGAACCACTTCTCCAACTTTGTGCATATAACAAGGAACGAATAACAAAAACATAGATTCAGCTATTAAAGACTACCAGAACCCATTGGTTTCTCGAATTACATTGGATAAGTTATAGGACAAAATACAACCCAAAAAGGCCTACGGTGTTGATGATATACTATACAAAATGATTAACTATACAGATCACAAATTCAAAGTGGCTATTCTTCAACTCTTCAACATTATCCTCAGCATTATCTTGGCATCTTCCCTAATATTTGGAAACAAGACCTGATTACCCCAATCCATAATAGTGGATCTGGCTACTTCAATCAGTTATCGAATCCATTGCCCTCTATGGTTGTGAGGTCTGGGGTCCACTCACCAACCAATAATTCACAAAATGTGACAAACACCCAATTGAAAATCTGCATGCAGAATTCTGCAAAAATATAATTTGTGTAGAATGCAAAGCCCCAAACAATGTATGCAGAGCAGAATTAGGACTATACCCACTAGTTATCAAAATCCCAAAAAGAGCTGTTCAATTCTAGAACCATCTAAAAGGAAGCAATGGCCACACATTCCACCACAAAGCCCTCACCTACAGAGAGATGAACCTAGAGAAGAGTCTCCTCAGCCAGCTGGTTCTGGGCCTCTGTTCACAAACAGGCACCACAGAGCCCCAGGACAGAAACACATTTAGATCAAACCAAATTATGAGAAAGCAAAAATATCATTATTTGACACACTGGAATGAATCAACCAAAAAACTGAGCAAATTGGAATGCTATCTGGCCCTAAACAGAGAGTTACAGTGTCAGAATACTTAATCACTGTGACATACCCTAAATTAAGAAAATCCTTGACTATGTACAGACTCAGTGAGGATAGCCTTGCTATTGAGAGAGGCGGCCATAGGCAGAACTCGAGAGATGACAGGCTATGTGCCCACTGCCCAAAAAATAAGGTGGAAACTGAGCCACACTTCCTAACCTCCTGCCTAATGTAAGATCTAGGTGAAATACTGCAGTGTGCCTTCACAGCAGCAAGATTTGTGGCCCGTTGCCATGACAAAAGGGAGCACAAACAACCTTGTATTTATCTTGTATTTATCTTGTATTTATCTGTTTATTTATTTTCTCCGTCATACTTCAACTACTTGCACATTGTTACGATACTGTACAGAGACATTAATATAACATTTGCAATGCCTATGTTCTTTTAAAACTTTTTGTGAGTATAATGTTTACTAATGTGTTGTTTGTTCATTTCCCTTTTGTTTATTGTCTATTGCATTTGCTTTGACATATGATATGTTTCCCATGCCAATAAAGCCCTTTGAATTGAATTTCATTGAGAGAGAGAGAGAGAGAGAGAGAGAGAGAGAGAGAGAGAGAGAGAGAGAGAGAGAGAGAGAGAGAGAGAGAGAGAGAGAGAGAGAGAGAGAGAGAGAGCGAGAGAGCGAGAGAGCGAGAGAGCGAGAGAGAGAGAGAGAGAGAGAGAGCGAGAGCGAGAGAGAGCGAGAGAGAGAGAGAGAGAGAGAGAGAGAGAGAGAGAGAGAGAGAGCGAGAGAGAGCGAGAGAGAGCGAGAGAGAGCGAGAGAGAGAGAGAGAGAAAGAGAGGTAGAAAACAAGAGTGAGAAAGTGAGTAAGAATGAAAGAAGGAAAAGGAGAGAAAGAAAGGGCCGTGAAAACAGAACCTAGCCTGAGAGAAGAGAGGGGGGCTACAGCTCTCTGACCATGCCTACCTGGTTAATGTTCACACAGTCATGTGGTGTAATGCCTGAGAATCTGGGTACAGATTAGCATGGTCAACACAACCACAAATGTTTGAAATGACCTCATCTGGTTTGTGTGTGTTTATCTGTGAATGTGTGTGTGTGTGTGTGTGTGTGTGTGTGTGTGTGTGTGTGTGTGTGTGTGTGTGTGTGTGTGTGTGTGTGTGTGTGTGTGTGTGTGTGTGTGTGTGTGTGTGTGTGTGTGTGTGTGTGTGTGTGTGTGTGTGTGTGTGTGTGAATGTGTGTGTGAATGTGTGTGTGTGTGTGTGCGTGTGTCTGTGCGTGTGTCTGTGCGTGTGTCTGTCTGTCTGTGTGACCTACTTCCCTTTCTCTTTCCTTTGTGCTTCTCTATCAAATTGAGATGTATAGTATTTAGGCAAAACCTTGCCTGAAGCCTCAAAAAGTCAGGCTCAACTGCTGCAAGGTCAAATCATATTGGTCTCTCAGACGGGCTCTTAGACAAAGTTTCTATTGAATTTAAATTGTATAGAAAATCAACGTCTGTGTTTCTCCGCATCTTCTAGTGAGCTCTTATCTCACCATGGTCTAGACCAGGGTTTCCCAAACTCTGTCCCCCAGCACTACACAGATGATTCAAGTAACAAACTCATCATCAAGCTTAGATTATTTTAATCAGCTGTGTAGGGCTAGGGTAAAAAACTAAACGTGCATGGGGGGGCAAGGACCGAGTTTGGAAAACTCTGATCTAGACTACTATCCATTTGCAATCTTGTTTGTTCATCCATGAGAGGTGTGGGTTATTAGCCTCGTACGAACCATCCTAATCTCGCCAATTTACATTGTGTTACCGTGTAGCGTTACAAAGTGAAAGCTGGCGAGACCAGGAGGGTTCATACGAGGCTAACAACCAGGGAGGGAGGGAGGGAGGGAGGGAGGGAGGGAGGGAGGGAGGGAGCGAAGGGGGAGGGAGGGAGCGAAGGGGAGGGAGAGAGAGGGGTGAGAGAGAGAGAGAGAGAGAGAGAGGGGGGAGGGAGGGAGGGAGGGAGGGAGGGAGGGAGGGAGAAATAGTGAAAGAAGGAGAGAATGGCTCCTTAAATCATAGGCAATGAACTGTTCTCTTCTTGTAACTACTGTACACAGACACATTCATACTCCCCCCTAGTGGCAGAGTCATGAAAGTGCATGACAGATTTAAACGACCCGCTAATACCGTAATGGCATCAATCTCCAATCTTCAAATCCCATCAAAGCAGAATTTAATATGAGGATAATTTAATCATCATAGCATCATTGGTGTAAAATAGAGCTGATATCAGGACTATATTCAGTGGTTGACTATTTGACTGTATGCTTCAATGGTGACTGACTGGCTAATTCTGTTCGCCATTTGGCATTTTGCAGCGCCACATATAACCCTGAGAGCACCGTTTAGGGAGCTGGGAGCAGGGCAGGTGGTGTTGGAGATGGGAAAAACCCCTTCAGCATTAAGTTACACAGAGACAGATTTACTGTAGGCTAAATCCATTTGAATTCAATCACTTTTTGACAGCAGCCCTTTTGATTTGAACAAAACCTTCCATACATATTTGCCCATTGTAGAAGTGCTCAGAAAGTGACTTTTTGGACCTGAATGACAAAACATTCAAGAGATAAAGGTGCTCAAAGTACCTATTTTGCGTACACCATCACACCGTGAGACACGATGTCTGCATCACAGGAAAAGATACACGGTTGCGATTGATATAATTTAAAAGCTTTCAAACCGTGTCGTCAAACTGTTTAATTATTTATTTAAAACCTTAAACGTAAATTAACTAAATCTAAATCTTTCATGTTTTGCCTGAGAAATGTACAAACATTTTTGTCTTTTAAATGGTTGGAGGTCCACACATCAGAGACTGTTGACTTGAATGGGAATGTCTTTTGTTTTAAATTATAATGTCAACCCTCCATAGGAAACCTATTGAAATCATAGAAACATAGATAATAGAATAGACATTACCATTTAACTTGACATCCGAAGGTGAGGGAACTGGCGGCCATCTTTGTGGCAGTAATTAGAAGTTAACTTTACATTTCAATATCAATGGTGTAACAGCTTAATTGCAGTGGTCTGAAGGGATAGATCCATTCTATGAATTATATTTCCATGATTGAAATGACACCCATGCTGTATTCAAGAGCATGTTGTGTCTCAACCAAATGCGGGCATAACACAACTCTAGACGGGATACAGCTTTTGTAAAATTTGACTTCACAAGCATATTTTTTTTAGCATTTCACCTAATTATCCTAACCTGCTACGCTAGTTCTCTTAACCTGCTGCGTAAGTTCTCCTAAACCTGCTACGAAAAGTACATTTTGACAAAAGCTGTATCCCTTCTAGACAAAACCCACAAAAACATCAGAGGACGTAAAGTAGGGCCTAAGCTATGACATATGCGAATATGAAATTGTAGTTTACGCGTTTTTAGATAATTGACGTTAAAGGTTAAAGCACTATTCAAGACTGTATAAAATAGTTTCATAACCCAGTTTGTAAGCTTTGAAATGATATCAAACTCAACCGTTTATCTTTTCCAGTGCTCGATGTCGCATGGCATGGTGAGGTATTTTATCTCCTGAATGTTTTGGGATTCAGGTCCAAAAAGTCCCATTCTGACCACTTCTTCCATGGGTATTTTTATTATTGAATTCATATGGATTTACCCAGTACACACTGATCTGCTTCTTTACACTGTTGTTTCTCTATACTGGGAATGGTTCACTGCTGTGGATGGTATGTTCAGTGGGCCAAGGCCAAGGCTGTGAAAGCAATTGAAAGTAACTGTAACGGATGTGAAATGGCTAGCTAGTTAGCGGTGTTCGCGCTAAATAGCGTTTCAATCGGTGACGTCACTTGCTCTGAGACCTTGAAGTAGTAGTTCCCCTTGCTCTGCAAGGGCCGCGGCTTTTGTGGAGCGATGGGTAACGATGCTTCATGGGTGACTGTTGTTGATGTGTGCAGAGGGTCCCTGGTTCGCGCCCGAGTATGGGCGAGGGGACGGTCTAAAGTTATACTGTTACATAAACAGGTTTAATGTTTCTTTTATTATATTCACTTGCAAACCCATATGGTACACATCATGCACTGAGTGTACAAAACATTAGGAACTCCTTTTGCCCTCAGATACGTCATCAATTCGTCAGGACATGGACTACAAGGTGTCGAAAGCGTTCCACAGGGATGCTGGCCCATGTTGACGCCAATGCTTCCCAACGTTGGGTCAAGTTGCCTGGATGTCCTTTGGGTGGTGGACCATTCATGATACACACGGGAAACTGTTGCGTAGAAAAACCCAGCAGTGCCTGGCACCTACTAGCATACACAGTTCAAAGGAACTTAAATATTTAGTCTTGCCCATTCCCCCTCTGAATGGCACACATACACAATCCATGTCTCAATTGTTTCAAGGTTTAAAAATCCTTCTTTAACCTGTATCCTCCCCTTCATGTACACTAACTGAAGTGGATTTAACAAGTGACATCAATAAGGGATCAGAAATTTCACCTGGATTCACCTAGTCAGTCTATGTAATGGAAAGGACAGGTGTAATAGAGCTGGCGGGATTTTCCATGTAGCGGCAGAACAGAGAAGCTACGTCTTTTTGTCAGTAATAGCTGGTGCGCGATGTCTAATATTAAAGAAGGCTCGAGGTATTGCTCACCTGAAGTAGAGTACCTTATAATAAGCTGTAGACCACACTATCTACCAAGAGAGTTCTCATCTATATTATTTGTAGCTGTATATTTACCACCACAGACCGATGATGGCACTAAGACAGTACTCAACCAATTCTATAAGGCCGTCAGCAAACAAGAAGATGCTCATCCAGATGCGGAGGACTTTAACGCAGGCAAACTTAAATCAGTTTTACCAAATTTTACCAGCATGTCACATGTGCAACCAGAGGGAAAAAAAACTCTAGACCACCTTTACTCCACACACAGAGATGCATACAAAGCTCTCCCCCACTGTCCATTTGGCACATCTGACCATAATTATATCCTTCTGATTCCTGCTTACAAACGAAAACCAAAGCAGGAAATACCAGTAACTCGCTCAATACGGAAGTGGTCAGATGACGTGGATGCTACGCTACAGGACTGTGTTGCTAGCACAGACTGGAATATGTTCCGGGATTCATCTAATGGCATTAAGGAGTATACCACCTCAGTCATCGGCTTCATCAATAAGTGCATCGGCGACGTCGTCCCCACAGTGACCGTACGTACATATCTCAACCCGAAGCCTGCATCGAGCTATAGGCTAGAGCTGCCGCAGCGGGACATTAATCTGGACGCTTATAAGGAATCCTGGTTTGCCCTCAGACGAACCATCAAACAAGCAAAGCATCAATACAGGATTAAGATTGAATCCTACTACACCGGCTCTGAAGCTTGTCGGTTGTGGCAGGGTTTGAAAACTATTACGTACTACAAAGGGAAACCCAGACGCAAGCTGCCCAGTGACGGAAGCCTACCAGACAAGCTACAGTAAATGCCCTTTATGCTCGCTTTCAAGGCAAGCAACACTGAAGCATGCACGAGAGCACCAGCTGCTCTGGATGACTTTGTGTTAACTCTCTCGGTAGCCGATGTGAGCAAGACCTTTAAACAGGTCAACATTCACAAAGCCGTGGGGCTAGATGGATACCAGGACGTGTGCTCAAAGCATGCGTGGACCAACTGGCAATTGTCATCACTGACATTTTCAACCTCTCCCTGACTGAATCTGCAATACCAACATGTTTCAAGCAGTCCACCATGGTCCCTGTGCCTATGGAAGAGAAGGTAACCTGCCTAAATGATTTCCACCCCATAACACTCATGTCGGTAGCCATGAAATGCCTTGAAAGACTGCTCATGGCTCACATCAACAGCATCCTCCCGGATACCCTAGACCCACTCCAATTCGCATGTCGCCCCAACAGATCCACAGATGAAGGAATCTCAATCACACTCCACACTGCCATTTCCCACCTGGACAAAGGGAACACCTGTATGAGAATGCTGTTCATTGACTACAGCTCAGCATTCAACACCATAGTGCCCACGAAGTACATCACTAAGCTAAGGACCCTGGGACTAAACACCTCCTTCTGCAACTGGATCCTGGACTTCCTGACAGGCCTCCCCCAGGTGGTAAGGTTAGGCAACAACATGTCTGCCACGCTGATCCTCAACACTGGGGCCTCTCAGGGGTGTGTATTTAGTCCCATACTGTACTGTACTGACTCCAACACCATCATTAAGTTTGCTGACCAAATCAAATCAAATTCATTTATATAGCCCTTCGTACATCAGCTGATATCTCAAAGTGCTGTACAGAAACCCAGCCTAAAACCCCAAACAGCAAGCAATGCAGGTGTAGAAGCAGGGTGGCTAGGAAAAACTCCCTAGAAAGGCCAAACACCTAGGAAGAAACCTAGAGAGGAACCAGGCTATGTGGGGTGGCCAGTCCTCTTCTGGCTGTGCCGGGTGGAGATTATAACAGAACATGGCCAAGATGTTCAAATGTTCATAGATGACCAGCATTGTCAAATAATAATCACAGGCAGAACAGTTGAAACTGGAGCAGCAGCACTGCCAGGTGGACTGGGGACAGCAAGGAGTCATCATGCCAGGTAGTCCTGAGGCATGGTCCTAGGGAGAGACAAAGAAAGAGAGAAAGAGAGAATTAAAGAGAGCATACTTAAATTCACACAAACTGACCCTAGCCCCCTGACACATAAACTACTGCAGCATAAATACTGGAGGCTGAGACAGGAGGGGTCAGGAGACACTGTGGCCCCATCCGATGATACCCCCGGACAGGGCCAAACAGGAAGGATATAACCCCAACCACTTTGCCAAAGCACAGCCCCCACACCACTAGAGGGATATCTTCAACCACCAACTTAACATCCTGAGACAAGGCCGAGTACAGCCCACAAAGATCTCCGCCACGGCACAACCCAAGGGGGGCAACCCAGACAGGAAGATCACATCAGTGACTCAACCCACTCAAGTGACGCACCCCTCCTAGGGACGGCATGAAAGAGCACCAGTAAGCCAGTGACTCAGCCCCTGTAGTAGGGTTAGAGGCAGAGAATCCCAATGTAAAGAGGGGAACAGGCCAGGCAGAGACAGCGAGGGCGGTTCACCTTCCCACTCCTGGGCCAGACTACACTCAATCATATGACCCACTGAAGAGATGAGTCTTCAGTAAAGACTTAAAGGTTGAGACCGAGTTTGCGTCTCTCACATGGGTAGGCAGACCATTCCATAAAAATGGAGCTCTATAGGAGAAAGCCCTGCCTCCAGCTGTTTGCTTAGAAATTCTAGAGACAATTAGGAGGCCTGGGTCTTGTGACCATAGCGTACGTGTAGGTATGTACGGCAGGACCAAATCAGAGAGATACGTAGGAGCAAGCCCATGTAATGCTTTGTAAGTTAGCAGTAAAACCTTGAAATCAGCCCTTGCTTTGACAGGAAGCCCGTGTAGAGGGGCTAGCACTGGAGTAATATGATCATTTTTTAAAGTTCTAGTCAGGATTCTAGCAGCCGTATTTAGCACTAACTGAAGTTTATTTAGTGCTTTATCCGGGTAGCCGGAAAGTATAGCATTGCAGTAGTCTAACCTAGAAGTAACAAATGCATGGATACATTTTTATGCGTCATTTTTGGACAGAAAGTTTCAGATTTTTTACAATGTTACGTAGATGGAAGAAAGCTGTCCTTGAAACAGTCTTGATATGTTTGTCAAAAGAGAGATCAGGGTCCAGAGTAACGCTGAGGTCCTTCACAGTTTTATTTGAGACAACTGTACAACCATTAAAGATTAATTGTAAGATTCAACAGAAGATCTCTTTGTTTCTTGAGACCTAGAACAAGCATCTATGTTTTGTCCGAGTTTAAAAGTATAAAGTTTGCAGCCATCCACTTCCTTATGTCTGAAACACAAGCTTCTAGCGAGGTAATTTTGAGGCTTCACCATGTTTCGTTGAACTGTACAGCTTTGTGTCATCTGCATAGCAGTGAAAGTAACATTATGTTTTCGAATGACATCCCCAAGAGGTAAAATATATAGTGAAAACAATAGTGGTCCTAAAATGGAACCTTGAGGAACCCCGAAATGTACAGTTGATTTGTCAGAGGACAAACCATTCACAGAGACAAACTGATGTCTTTCCGACAGATAAGATCTAAATCAGGCCAGAACTTGTCCGTGTAGATCAATTTGGGTTTCCAATCTCTCCAAAGGAATGTGGTGATCGATGGCATCAAAAGCAGCACTAAGGTCTAGGAGCACAAGGACAGATGCAGAGCCTCAGTCTGATGCCATTAAAAGGTCATTTACCACCTTCACAAGTGCAGTCTCAGTGCTATGATGGGGGTCTAAAACCAGACTGAAGCATTTCGTATACATTGTTTGTCTTCAGGTAGGCAGTGAATTGCTGCACAACAGCCTTTTCAAATAAATTCGAGAGGAATGGAAGATTCGATATAGGTTGATATTTTTTTATATTTTCTGGGTCAAGGTTTGGCTTATTCAAGAGAGGCTTTATTACTGCCACTTTTAGTCACTTTTAGTGAGTTTGGTACACGGACTACAGGAAAAGTCGGGCCAAACATGCCCCCATTAACATCAATGGGGCTGTAGTGGAGCGGGTTGAGAATTTCATGTTCCTTGGTGTCCACATCAACAACAAACTATCATGGTCCAAACACACCAAGACAGTTGTGAAGAGAGCATGACAAAACCTTTTCCCCCTTAGGAGATTGAAAAGATTTGGCATGGGTCCCCAGATCCTCAAAAGTTCTACAGCTGTACCACCGAGAGCATCCTGATCGTTTGCATCACCGCCTGGTATGGCAACTGCTCGGCATCTGACCGTAAGGCGCTACAGAGGGTAGTGCGTACGGCCCAGTACATCACTGGGGTCAAGCTTCCTGCCATCCAGGACCTATATAATAGGTGGTGTCAGAGGAACACCCATAAAATTGTCAGAGACTCCAGTCACCCAAGTCATAAGACTGTTTTCTCTGCTACCACATGGCAAGTGGTACCAGACCGCCAAGTCTAGGAGCAAAAGGCTCCTCAACAACTTCTACCCCCAAGCCATAAGACTGCTGAACAATTAAAAATGGCCAACGGACTATTACATTGACGACCCCCCCCCACCCCCTATTTGTTGTGTACACTGCTGCTACTCGCTGTTTATTATCTATGACTTCACCCCTACCTACATGTACAAATTACCTCAACTAACCTGCACCCCCGCACACTGACTCGGTACCAGTATCCCCTATATATAGCGTTATTGTTATGTTATTGTGTTACTTTCTACTTTTGATTATTTTTTACTTTAGTTTATTTGGTAAATATTTTCTTAACTCTTCCTGAACTGCACTGTTGGTTAAGGGCTTGTAAGTAAGCATTTCATGGTAAGGTCTACCCTTGTGACAAATAGAGTTTGATTTGATTTGTTCCAAATGTTTTGTACACTCAGTGTACAAACCCGGCTCCCCACTTCCATCTTTATAACCATCCCCCTGCAATAACAAACACATTAATCAAGGCTCTCATGTTACATCGTACACAATAAATCCCTATCAAGCCTTTGCCCCCCCTGGGGTCCCTCCCCACTTCCCCCTCCCTCCTGCCACAACAGAGGGGAATCAGGGGGGTGCATCAGAGGGGAGTCAGGGCCGATCCCCTCCCCCTGGGTCTTTTAATAGACCTGGCTGGAGTTAGAGCAGCAGCTGCCGGAGTGTGTCTGCACCACCTCTCCCCTGTCCCTGTCTGTCCCCTTATCCTGATCTCTCTCTCTCTCTCTCTCTCTCTCTCTCTCTTTCTCTCTCTCGTTCCCTCTCTCGTTCCCTTTCTCGTTCCCTCTCTCGTTCCCTCTCATTCCTTCTCTCTCTCTCTCTACTACCCCTCCTCTCTCTTTCTCTCAACCCCACTCCTCATCTCTCTCTCTTTCTCTCTGCTAGCCCCTTCCTCCATCTCTCCGGAACCTTCCTGTCCTCTTTCCCCTATCTCTGCTTCCACCCCCAAACCCTTACCACATCCCCTTCTCACACACACTCAACTGCACACTTCACAATCACACACACCTCACACACAGGACTACCATTCCCAGACCAGTCACCATGGCCGACAAGAAGGGCGCTGCTGCCAGCAGCAAACTGTTGGTGAGGAAGAAAGAGAGGACGACAAAGACAGCGGTGACTGTGGAGGTCAAGAAAGAGGTCAAGAAAGAGGTGAAGACGGAGATGAAGATGGAGATGAAGAGGGAGGTGAAGAGGGAGGTGAAGTCGAGTTTAGTGAAGAAGGAGGAGAAGGTCCTGGCAGTGGGGGAGAAAGTGGAGGGGAACGGAGATGTCCCAATGGAAGAGGGAGCCACAGCTAACGAAGACGTGGCTAACGGGGAAGCGGCGGCGGCTAAAGCTAACGGAGCAAATGGGGAGTACGAACCCATTGAGCTGCCCCCCTGGGAGATCATCGAAGGGTGGGTGACAACAGATACCATGTGTGTGCGTGCTGTATGTCTGCTGTTGGCAGCTGGTTGGCTGTCATTCTCATTTCATTATACATACAGTGCCAGGGACTTGCCTTTCATATCATTACTATTCAAGTCGTGTTTCCTACAATACAGCTGAGTAGTTACATAGTAGTTACCAAAGTACAGAGTAACTTACTACTCTATATAGCAGTTACTATGTTCAGCTGAGTAATAACGTAGTTGTTACCAAAGTAGGCATAAAGAACTGAATGTAAAAGTGTTGCCAAATGACCTTTAGAGGGATGGCGAGGGTTACTTTTCCTACTCTGGAGAGAAAGATCCACTGTCATTCCAACATGACAGGAAGAAATGGCTTTAGAACGTTGTGAAACACTGAAAGACATTGTAGAACATTGTGGAATGTTCTACAACTCTGTTGAACATTGGAATGTTCACAGTGGTTTCGTTATGTCTGTCCATACGACTCAACATTGTGACAGCAGTGAAACTCTTAACTAAGTGGTCAAATGTTAGGTAGGAACATAGCCACTGAGTTTTACCATAAAGTCAAATTAAATCCAAAATGAAGGCATACTGTTTTGGTTAGTTTCCAACCCATTGAGGCCAGACAGAAAATGTAGGGAAGTTCCATTATCATTACCTTCACAGTGATGTCAGAGGGCTTAAATATGTCTCAACAGATTCCAACCGGCCCAGTCATTGGTTATCCACCAGAGGCCTAGATAGTAAAGTTGCACAGTCATTGGTTGATCATCTGTGAGTTTGTGTGTTAGCGTGGTGGGTCATGTTGCAGCAGTGAGGGGCTTGGTTCAGATATAGCTCAGGGGTATTTTTCCATTCTGAGATGATCTGTGTTTGGGTTCCTGTTTAGGGTGAGATTTAAGGGTCTTGGTTTGGGAGGTCATCTTGGGACTGAAGGGCCCAGAGCCCGGAAATACCCTCTGATTTTGTTTTTATCACCCCTCCATCTGGTGGATCTGTTGTCATCCTTTGGGTATGGCTGTGATGGGGGTAACATTTGTTAACACTGCAACAAATGGAATATAGACGGCGCATATGTTGCGAAAACCAAAGGGATAAAGTGTAATACTTCCCAGTCACCCACTTTGTATGGGTTTCAGCTATGTTTTCTGTATTACTTCAGATGTGTTGTCTTCTTGAAAGTGTCCTGACTTGGTTCAAACCAGCATGACAATATAAAAGGAACGCAATCAAAACCAGCACGACAACATCTAAGGAAGGAACAAGTGATAAGAAAAGAGTCATTCTCCATATTTTTGGGACAGGGCTTCTGTGTCTGTGAGTGTCACGTCTGGTAGAGCCCAGCCTGACTAATAGGAGATCTGCTAGTCAAAGGGGATTAAGACTCCGTTATGAGTTTGAAACACATGGCCCTCTTAAAACAGGACAGGCCCAAACAACAAACCCTCAGCAATTTCTGTGGACAGAGCCTACACATTACTCAGTCATTACTGGTGTATTCACTTCACAGTTGACTCAAGACATCCATTAAAAGCCTCCTTTAGACACACAAAATAGCTGACTCATAATCAAAACATTTGGACTGGGTCAGGTTTCCGGAATGCCTGTCATGATATGGACCTGCCTTCCAGAGAGGACTCCTGAAGAGCTGTGACAGCTTGGGAAATAAATGATCGTAAAAGTAGTGTGCACTTCGTCTAGTTTACGGTGAGGCACTAAAACTATTGTAGTCAACAAGCGACTGTTCCCCTTCACCATCTGACTACATCACAATATACAGTAGCATAGATTATTACTAGACAGGGTAAAAGTGGAAAAACAATTGAAATAGATGAGCTCAAATATGAGCTTTTTGCTCTTGATTTTGGGTTAGGGCAATGATAAAGGTTAAAAACAGGGTTTGTGAATAGAGTTGTGTCCATAGCTAGATAGTGTAGTCCTGTCCAGTTAGTACCAACCACGTACTATACCAGTGGGGTGATCTTGAGCACCTCAAGCCACACAAAGCCCTGGACCGCCATGGTTAATGTTGATGTGGGTCATTGAGTCAGAAGGCTAAAAATACAGAGCTGGCATTCCACGCTAAGCCACACCAATACCCTAAAATTAGTCCTGCGTACCCCCGTCTGTCTGATACAAGAAATAATTTGTTATTATATACATTTTTTTACCCCTTTTTCTCCCCAATTGGTAGTTACAGTCTTGTCTGATCACTGCAACTCCCGTACGGACTCAGGAGAGGCAAAGGTCGAGAGCCATGCGTTCTCCGAAACACAACCCAACAAAGCCACAGTGCTTCTTGACACAATGCCCACTTAACCACGTAACCATTTAGCCTTCTGACTCAATGACCCACATCAACATTAACCATGGCGGTCCAATGTGTCAGAGGAAACACCTTACACTTGGCGACCATGTCATTGTGCACTGTCCCTAGCCCGCCACGGGAGTCTCTGGTGCGCAATGGGATAACAATATCCCTGCCGGCCAAACCCTTCCCTTACCCGGACGACACTGGGCCAATTCTACACTGCCCCATGGGTCCCCTGGTCACGGCTGGCTGTGATTGAGCCTGGACTAAAAGCCAGAATCTCTAGTGGCACAGCTAGCACCTGCGATGCAGTGCCTTAGACCATTGCGCCACTCGGGAGGCCCTTATAGGAGTGATTCTGTAATGATAACTGTATAACATTTGTACTCTTAGAATAAACACTTCTATATAAATACGTTTGGGTTGACAAAATGTTCCAAAGTGAAATAACCTTGAATAGAGACCTGAAGGTAGAGAACCCTTCTCCCATTTGTTAAATTAAACCCATCCCCATATTCCCTCTCCATCCAGGGACCGCATCGACCCGTTCCAATTCAAGTTCCAGTTCAAGAACGTGGAGTACTCGTCAGGTCGTAACAAGACGTTCCTGTGTTACCTGGTGGACAAAGGGAAGGCTGATGCCGGTCTGCTGAGAGGTTACCTGGAGGATGAACACTCAGGAGCCCACGCTGAGCAGGCCTTCTTCCTCCAGACTCTCCCAGACTACGACCCTGCTGTCAAATACACTATCACCTGGTACGTACACTACAGGTCAAAAGTTTTAGAACACCTACTCATTCAAGGGTTTTTCTTTATTTTTACAATTTTCTCCATTGTAGAATAATAGTGAAGACGTCAAAATTCTGAAATAACATATGGAATCATGTAGTGACCAAAAAAGTGTTAAGAAAACTTCTGATGCCAGCTAAATAATTATAAAAATGATGGATATTACCTAACATTTAGGTACATATAAGTGTCTTATATCGGTTGAAAGCTTATATTCTTGTTAATCTAACTGTACTATCCGATTTACAGTAGCTATTACAGCGAAAACATGCCATGCGATTGTTTGAGGATGGCGCCCCACATCAAAATATTTTTCCACTGACAGGTTTCATAAATTTACAAACAGCGATAAAATATTCACTTACTTTTTAAAAATCTTCCTCTGATTTGTCATCCAAAAGCGTCCAGTTATAACATGTAGTGTTGTTTTGTTAGATAAAATCCTTCTTTATATCCCAAAAAGTCAGTTTAGTTGGCGCCATCAATTTGAGTAATCCACTCGTTCAACATGCAGAGAAAGGAATTTGAAAATCTACCACTAAACTTTGTTTCAAAAAGTCAAAATATGTTTCTATATACTCCCTAGATACCCTAAAATTTTATCAAACTATATTATTTCTTACAGAAAGACATATCGCTCAAATACAAGGTCTCCTGGTACATATCTATCAGACACATATCTGTGAAATACACCTGGTAACGATTGGCCAAACACACCTGGTCCATATCTCTCAAATACACCGTGACCTGTGAAATCTCTCTCAAATACACTGTCACGTCCGTACAGTATCTCCGCAGATAGCTGTGACTCGTTTCACAGAAATTTAGCAGCACTTAATGAAACAATTAGAACCCTAACTATGACCTCATCATCTGTGCCTAATTCAACTTTACCTTCTCCCCTGTCCCAGGTACATGTCATCCAGTCCCTGTGCGGTCTGTGCAGCTAAGATCGCAGAGGCCCTTCAGGCCAGGAAGAGCATCAAGATGACTCTCTTCTCAGCCCGGCTGTTTGAGTGGGAGGATCAAGACATCCAGGCGGGGCTGAATGCTCTGTCTCAAGCAGGGTGCAAGCTGAGGATGATGAAACCCATGGACTTCACCTATGTCTGGGACACTTTTGTGGAGAATGACGACCTAACGTTCACCCCCTGGGAGGACTGCCAGGACAACTACGAGTACTACCACGAGAAACTGGCAGACATCATGCAGTGACTACAGTGAGTTAATGTAGTGTTACTGTAGTATGACTACAGAATCTGGCTGATATCATGCCGTTATCGCTGTGAGTTACTGTGGTATTACTGTGGTACAGTGGTCACCAACCGGTTGAACACGATCAACTGGTCGACCTTCAAGGCATTCCTAGTAGATCACCAAACATTTCTGTAGAAAAGCCAACGATTAAAGGCTTGTTCTCCTTTTGTTCTTCGTGCTGCACTGTTGGCGGTAGGTGCACTTGATTCAGAAGCCCTGCACACTGGGTAGGCAAAGTGTTCCCATTTTGAACCATTGCATTTGTCTGAATAGAGAAACTCTGCCAACACGGCAGACCGGGAGATCTGTGGCTAACTCCAGTGCATCTACTTTGCTGGCCAATTGGATATCTCAAATCACTGTGCATACCTACAGCTTCCATGACCCCGTCCACAGCAAAGTGTGATGCTAGCCCACGTGAGATTTCGTAACTGTCAAAGAGCACAGCAAAGAGAGCCTGCCAAATATAGCAAAGAGCTAAAGTTTTTATGAGTGAGTTCATGTCTAAGTTTTGTTCAACACTGTCAACACTGTTTCTATTCAACACTATTACAAAACTTAAAACAAGCTTCTCTCTACTTCCACTCCCGCTGCAATGTATGCAAAGCCAAGTGTATAGATAGCCCTGCGTTTGTATTATTATTAGCAGCTCGTCGTGTCTATTTTAATATGGAGGAGTATTTCACTTGCTCTGGTCATAGGAACAACATGAATTTGTGCCTGAGGCAGTGTGACTTGAGGTTCGCCTCCAGGTGGAAGACTGTGTCTTCTCTCTAGTCAGTCTCACTGGAGGAAAGAGCAGGGACCGTGAGAGGCAGACCCTCTGCTGCTCTCTCCCTCCCTCGAGACTAATGCCATTGTCGTGTCTTTACTATCATTTACTGAAGACTGATAGTTTTTTATCAAAGATTCTCTGTAATGAGTTACTATGCGATCAACTGATTAATCACGTAACTAATTAACTGTGAAATCGGGGCACCAAGGAAAAATATTCAGATTACAAAGTTATCATTTCGTAAAATAACTTTTCAGATATTTTATCTGATCAATTAGTCTTCAAATTAATTAATTATTTACTTTACCTCACGTTAGTCTCATTCCAAACGTCATAATTTGTTCGTTATCTGCACGAACCCAGTCTTCACTGTGAGTCATCCATACATCAATTGTCTTAAATCATTTATTTATTACTAACTAAGTAATTCACAGAAATGCATAAACAAACAAACAAAGGTAAATGTAATGATAGGAGGATGTGCCCTTGTGGGCAAAACCGGCATGGCGGCTTGTTAGACAAAGGAGAAGTGGGGGTCAACTAAGAAGTCACCACAGAGTTAATAATTATAACAATTGAAATGCTAATCCTTTACACATGAACGCTCACTCATTCGGGAACAATTGCAATCAATATATATATTTACGCTCAGTGTGTCGTCTTGATGGCTGGTGAAAAGTCTTTCTTTTGTAGAATTTTCCGTCTCTCTACCTCTCTCTCTCTGTCTTGGTTAGAAGGGATAGTTCAAAGTGACATTCGTTATAGAATGGATGTTTCGGCGGTTGTCGTTCTTCGAGTTCAATGATTCCGAATTCCTAGCTGCAGACTAGTAATTAATATCAAAGACTTGTTCTCATTCTGTCGGTATCGATAGTCTAAGAGTTTAACCACGTGGTATGGTTAAAATATTCAGCAATGGTCTGCAACCTTTAGCCATCTCGTAATTGAGGTAAGCTCGGTCTGGTGATAATTTCTCAAAGTTGGGTTTTATTCGGAATGGCAGGAAAGGGCTATCCCAGGTTGTCTGACCCTAACTGGGCTCAGCGATGATCCTCTGATTTAGTTCAAATCCAATTCCCTTTTTGAGTTTTCCTTCATTAAACAGTCCAAAATCACATTGTAAAATTGTGTAAACAGTATCATACTCACTCATTCATCTTATACAACAATTAGATGTAAACCTTATATCTGGGGCTATTATATAAACAGCGTTATGGTAATGTAGCCACACCGTCTCCCATGAGCTTCCCAAGTTGTGACAAATGGACCAGTTCGTAGCTGGATTCTTCACCGATCTTTTACACTTTCTCCAGAACATGAGATGTGTTCGTACCTCAAGTTCTGTGAGGTGGAAGTTCAAATTTCCTTTGTCTCCATGAAAAACGACTCTCTATAAATTGTGTGTCGATGAGGTCTTCTCAGGAATTTACGACCTCTGACCACAGCAGCCTAGTTGAAGGAGGCAAGGAGAGGGGATGGGCTTGCTATGGGCCAACGTCATGACACCATGTTCAATCGATTATATATATCTTTTTATTTGACTAGTCAAGTCAGTTAAGAACAAATTCCTATTCACAATGACGGCCTACCCCGGCCAAACCCAGACAACGCTGTGCCAATTTGCACCGCCCTATGGGACTCCCAATCACAGCCAGATGTGATGCAGCCTGGATTCGAACCAGGGAGTGCAGTGACACCTTTTGCACTGAGACACAGTGCCTTAGACTGCTGTCCCACTCGGGAGCCCGATTGGCAACTTGGATATCTCAGAATTCCAACTTCAGTGCATTCAAAACATCTGGGAACTCCGACCTGAAATTCACTGTTGTCATGATTTTGTTTTTTTCCCCCAGCTGTCTTGAAAGCACCATGACCATCAGACCAGGTACCATCAGACCAGGTACCATCAGACCAGCAAAATAAAAAAGCAAATTATCTGCAAATTATTTATATTTATGCTCAACTGTGCCTCGCAACTTCTACACCAACTGATCTATTTAGTTATGGTCCGAGAATAAAAATATTGGCAGGCCAGGCATAAAGCTAATATGCTGTGATAATGTATGAGACCACATTCCTACAGAACTGTTTTCTGAGCGGTAGAGCTCACCTTGCTTTTTGACTGCGAAAGTGATCTTGAATCAGAAAAGGTCGGTGAACACTGCTATAGTACAACTAGAGACACTGACTGACATCATGCAGTGATCACAGTGAGTTACTGTAATATTACTGTAGTATAACTAAAGATAAACTGGCTGACATCATGCAGTGATCACAGTGAGTTACTGTAATATTACTGTATAACTAAAGAGAAACTGGCTGACATCATGCAGTGATCACAGTGAGTTACTGTAATATTACTGTATAACTAAAGAGAAACTGGCTGACATCATGGAGTGATCACAGTGAGTTACTGTAATATTACTGTATAACTAAAGAGAAACTGGCTGACATCATGCAGTGATCACAGTGAGTTACTGTAATATTACTGTATAACTAAAGAGAAACTGGCTGACATCATGCAGTGATCACATTGGGTGGAGGGAGAGGAACACACATATAGGCCATAGGCCAACATATGCACACTTATGCAGGCACAAATACACATGCAGGTATTCAGGGATGCAGTCATTGATCTCAGAAATGTGTATTTTTCTCATGCAAAACCAGTGAGGGGCCAGAACAATGAAGCCAACGAGGATGACGCCAGAGAGAAAGACAAACAGATACAGTTACTGTTTTCCCCTGGCTGATCCACTGCTGCCTAATGGGGACAGCTGCTAACATTTCTGGGGAGACTGGAAGAGGCAGAGGAGAAAGGAAGAGACAGGGGAGGTATGGAGAGACAGGGGAGGTGGGGAAAAGCAGGAAGGTAAGGAAAGGCTGGAAAAGACAGATCAGGTAGGGGCAGGGAGAGGCAGAGGGAGGCAGGGGGGAAGCAGAGACGTGCCTTGGGAGGGAGGCTGGAGATACAGGGGAAGGCAGGGGTATACATGGAGGCAGGGTGTCGATAAGCATTGAATGTTAGGGCCACGAGAAGGGGTAGAAGAGTCATCAATCAGCCTCATAACCAGTCAGTGTGGGATTAAGGCCTGGAGACTTGAAGTTTAGCTTCAACCCTGGGGTTCTGATCCTCAGAGAAAGCCTAAAGATTAGTTAGAGTCAATAGAGCGTGATGTGTAGTATTCCTGTTTTTCTGATGAAGCGATATCAATAACTTTTGAGTTGCTATGGATTTCAATGCTCGCTCATTCCCTCCTCTCTCTCTTTTTTTCTCTCTCTGTCTCTGTTGCTCTCTCTGTCAGGAATGTTGTCAGCCCAGAATTATCCCATCACCTGCCACCTCCACTATCTAAGGACCTCAGTGATGTGCACAGGACTCAACCAATCAGAGGGCAGTTTGTGTGCTTGTGCGTCAAGCCGTCCTGCTGTGTTTGTTTGCCTTTATGAAGCCAGTTCCAGACCACCTCCTCCACATGGAACTCTCTGTCCCAGCTTCCACTCTCTATTCTGGGGTTGTCCTCACAAGACACATGGATCTGTGGATCAATCCTCAACTTCAAGATAACAGCTTTGCAATTATGTACTATTGGTTATAATTCAAGTATAAAAAGTTATTTTATTACAATTTAAGTTATAATTCATCCTTCTCCTTCTGTCCTGAAAGGACGTTTCATAACTGCACCAATGTTGCCTCTGTCATCCAGAGGACTAGAATGATATTCTATGCATGAATATTCATATAGATATTGTTAATGACAATACCCCAAACAGTTAAGTTCTAGAGAATTAACAGATATGTTTGTTATTGTTATTAGGAGTAATTCAACATTTGTGAGTTATGAGATACGTTCAATATCTTTTACACATTTTAATGTAGCAAAAAAACAAACATGAATGTTACTTGGTGTTCGTTTTAAATAGTGATTGAATGATCCAACATTTCTTACAGAAAGAATGAATAGAGATTGTAGCGTCGCATGAGCACACGATTTCAACTTCAAGATTATATCGATCTGCCTGTAGAAATTTAAGCAAAGTACATTATTTATACACAGTGAAAATAAAGAAGTGTGGAGTTTTAAAAGTGTTCTCTTTTACTCATTTTTAAGTCATTGTTAGCACAAAGAGAACTGACAATTTGGATTTGAAATAAATGTGGTTGACCCCTTTTTTCTTGTTGTGACAACTAAAGCCATCTACTTCCCTTTAAATGATACTTCCCCCGGGCAACAAGTTTCCCTATAATCATCTCCACTAATAGGTTGAAAACCCAGTTAGAATCCATGGAACTCTGAGAGCAGAAACCCTTGGCTGTTGAGTTATCTCCAGCCTACTCTTAAGAGGACTGCCTCTAGTCTCCCGATGGGACAACCGAGCGCCAATCAGCCACTATTCACAGATTAGAGTGGTTCTATAATAGAGGGGTTCTATTAAAAGACTGTGGAATGTTCGTCGCACAATATTTACAGCACTGATACACTTGGAATATGTGAACGACCAGCAGAGGCAGGGGAGTCAAAGCAATCTGCAGATATTTCTGGGTCTCGGTTAATAAAGAAATTCAACAGAACATTAGAGTAAATTAGGAATCAATTAAGAATGATTGCGATCATCATCAGCAGATAAAGAAAAAGTATTTTAATGAGACGACCATGCATTGTTGCATACAGCACTAGTTGACATTTACAGTACATCTTCACAGAGATCCAACCTGGTCTCAGAGCATTTAGTGTTATTCTGCATGTAAATCCGAGTCACTCCATTTAGTATGATATGCTACCTTTCATATCATATGTATTCATTTGTGGATGTCCATCACCCATTTCATATGATTTGTTACAAATTAAAATTCATATGTGTTACGAATTTACAAAATGTACAATGTTATGAATTTGAAAAACATACAATATGTTATATTTTTCAAAATGTATGATATGTTAGAAATTCTAACCAGGTATCTAACGTTAGTTAGCTGGCTAAAGTTAGCTAGAATAGGGGTTGAGGTTAGGGGTTAGAGTTTAGTTGAGGAGTTAGGTCAAAGGGTTAAGGTTATAGTTAGGGTTAGGGTTAGCTAAAAGGGTTAAGGTTAGGGGAACGATCAGCTAAAAGGGTTAGGGGAAGTAGCTAAAAAGTAGTAAGTAGTTGAAAGTTGCTAATTAGCACAAATACTCGTTGTCCTTGATGACATTCAAACTCGCACTTTAGTTTATTTAGTGTCCCGGATTTACATTTACTATGTTACGTCTAGTCTATGAGACCAGGCTGAGAGATCTGATGGGTGAAAAACATGCCAAAAATAGCAGGCTCAAAGCAGATACCCATGAATAAAAGTCATGATCTGTTTTACTTTCATCTGCAGACTTTTAGTAGGCTAACATACTCATTGACAATCAAAGCAGCGACACAGAATGCGAAATAGAGATGGTTCGGGAGTTGTGGGGTCTATGGTTCCCCCTCAGAGAGGTCCATGAGGTTGGAGCTGAAGAAGTTTTTCATAAGTCTCTCCAGTGACCCCTTGTGGTTGTTGCTGGCCTCTCCAGATTGTGAGCCAGCAGAGTGTGGTTTGAGGGCAGGGGCGAGGCCCGGGGTGTAGCGCGGGATGGGGTTGAGTGCGGTGGGGGGCAGCAGGGAGGAGGAGCGGGTCTGGGCGGTGTGGAGCCCCTCCATGGCACTGGACAACCAGATGAGTCTCTTCAGGCTCTGGATGGTCCTGCCACGGTCATGCATCAGCTGGTGCTCCGTTACCGCTCGCCTGCTGGTGTGGAGGGGAGGGGAGGAGTGGAGGAAAGAGGAAGGGTGAGGGGGGCAGAGATATTATGTATTATTGAGCAGGGAGGGAGAGGAGTACAGTAATATCTTCTGGAAAATAATGTGATAGAAAGATGATTAAGGAGGAGAGACGAGGAGAAAGCTGTAGTGTGTAGTTTGCTCGCAACAAATACAAGGTGTGAAAAATAGACTTCAGGAACTTTCAGCATGTTTAAAAGTATATATAAATAACAATAAAGGAATTAACCTTAAGAGGAACCAGAGACTTACCTTTCATTCTCCTGACAGTGACCGACTGTGAAGACGACAAGAACCATGACAGCAACGGCCTGCACATGCTTTTGGGATACCAGCATCGTCTGCAGAGATCAAGCGTTCACAAAAACTTCATGTAATTCCTCAACTCACTGGGGCCATACTTGCGAACATTAGAAAAGTGTTTTCTGCGTCTCAAAATGCGCGTCAGCCAATTAAAATCGTTGATGTAGTTGCACGTGATTAAACGCAACATGTTAGCTGTTCCCATTACATAATCTGGCACATGTATCCCCATGCTAACCTGAGCAGTGGACAGTGATTATTTCCTGTAACAAATTCTGCATCCTTGACTAGTGTAACAGGCTGAAGTTTGTTCTTCTTGAATACAGCCTTCTGCCTCTGTCAGTCAAAGGTGTACCTCGTTCTATTTAAGGGTGTGATTCTAAAATCTGTGCTTAACTTTTGTTTCAGAGTATACCCTAACAATGGTAAAGGCTGGCATTGTCATAGGAGGATGGGAGAGGTGCCCATGATGTGGAGAAAATTGATTTTAAATCATTAGTGATGTTCTATGGTGCCCATCTCCGTTGGTGCCACTCTTCTTCTCCCCTGGCGTGCCCTCCTGGGTTGTTGGTATGTTTTGTATGTTGGCCGGAGTTAAACAACTTAAATGTGATAGCTTGATTATTTAATAATGGGCGGTGATGATGATGATTTAACTGATCAGAAGATTCTTTACAGAGTGGAAGGCGCTGAAGATGTTCCAGTCTAAACTTTCTATTGTGAATCACATAATTCCCATGCTCCACATTTAAAGAACCTGTGTTTTAGTTTCGGTAAATCCCCCACTTTATGTTTGATGACAGTCGGCAGAGAACGGAGCATTAGAATATTTTAAGCGTTAAATTAAATAATTTGAAGGTCATATTTTTTAGTATAGACATGGGATAACTATAGTTTGAAGTATGCTTTGTGGAATGTAATGATTGATTCCGTGGAACAAATAGCTTAGTTTTGAGGTGACTACATATTTGTGGAATGAGTATGCTATTTTGTTACGTTACAGCCTTATTCTAAAATCGATTAACTTGTTTTTTTCCCCCCTCTTCAATCTACTCACAATACCCCATAATGACAAAGCGAAAACAGGTTTTTAGAAAAGACAGAAATACCTCATTTACATATGTATTCAGGCCCTTTGTTATGAGACTTGAAATTGAGCTCAGGTGCAGCCATTTTTCATTGATCGTCCTTGAGATGTTTCTGCAACTTGGAGTCCACCTGTGGTAAATTCAATTGATTGGGCATGATGGTAAAAAGTGTAGAACCTGTCTATATAAGGTCTCACAGTTTACAGTGCGTGTCAGAGCAAAAACCAAGCCATGAAGTCGAAGGCATTGTCTGTAGAGCCCCCGAGACAGGATTGTGTCAAGGCACAGATCTGGGGAAGGGTACCAAAACATTTCTGCAGCATTGAAGGTCTCCAAGAACACAGTGGCCTCCATAATTCTTCAATGGAAGAAGGTTGGAACCACCAAGTCTCTTCCTAGAGCTGGCCGCCCAGCCAAACTGAACAATCGGGCCTGTACAGTAGAGTGGCCAGATGGAAGCCAGTCCTCAGTAAAAGGCATATGACAGCCAGCTTGAAGTTTGTCAAAAGCCACCTCTGGTCTGATGAAACCAAGATAGAACTCTTTGGCCTGAATGCCAAGTGTCACGTTTGGAGGAAACGTGGTATCATCCCTACGGTGAAGCATGGTGGTGGCAGCATCATGCAGTGGGGATATTTTTCAGTGGCATTGACTGGGAGACTAGTCAGGATCAAGGGAAAGATGAACGGAGCAAAGTACAGAGAGCTCTGTGATGAAAACCAGCTCCAGAGTGCTCAGGACCTCAGACTGGGGCAAAGGTTCACCTTCCAACAGGACAATGACCCTAAGCACACAGCCAAGACAATGCAGGAGTGGCTTCGGGACAAGTCTCTGAATGTCCTTGAGTGGCCCAGCCAAAGCCTGGACTTGAACCTGATCTAACATCTCTGGGGAGACCTGAAAATATATGTGCAGCAATGTTCCCCATCCAACCTGACAGAGCTTGAGAGGATCTGCAGAGAATAATGGGAGAAACTCCCCAAATACAGGTGTGCCAAACTTGTAGCTTCATACCCAAGAAGACTCTATACACACACACACATATATATATATATATATATATATATATATATTTATACCTTATGTTAAATTTAGTGCTAAATGGATATTGATTGCTGCATTGTTAGGTTTGGAGCAATTAAGGCATTTCACTGTACTTGTGAACATGACATTTGAAAACATATCTGGAAAGCTACAATTAATTTTATGATACCTGAACATACTGAACAGTATTTAATTTATTTGTACCTTTATTTAACCAGGCAAGTCAGTTAAGAACATATTCTTATTTTCAATGACAGCCTGGGAACAGTGGGTTAACTGCCTGTTCAGGGGCAGAACGACAAATTTGTACCTTGTCAGCTCGGGGGTTTGAACTCGCAACCTTCCGGTTACTAGTCCAACGCTCTAACCACTAGGCTACGCTGCCGCCATTTGCAAAATGTGCAAACAGTAATTTGGATGATTAACAAAAACCACTTTGAACGTCTTTGTTCATCTGAGGGCAAGTGTTCTTGTTTCAAACACACTATGCCATCTTTAGAGACAGGTTACTCAGAATACAAAGTAACATGATTTTCAACCTACCTTGCCTGTAGTCAGGGCCGCATTACCAAACGGGGGCCCCACCTCAAGGGGGCCCTCCACCACCCCCACCCCAAAAAATGGTTCAGGGGGCCCCCAGATGGCATATGCTAGCAAAATGTGTAAAATTACAGGATTACAACTTTCTCAACCCCATGGATTTTTTTTTAGAAGAACCAAAACGTAGCTTTAAAATGGCAGAATCCTCTCTCAGCTTCCTGTCAAAATGTGAACAAAAGCATGAGATGAGCTATAAAACAATACTATTTTTTTCTGCCCAATGGTAAAAAGTGTAGAATTGCAGGATATTAGCCGTTTTCTTAAAAAAAAAAGGTCTGTGCCTCGGGGCCTCAAATGCTGTAGTCCGGCACTGGCAGTAGTTGATTCAAGCAGGCAGTCACCTTGTCAAGACTTAGTAGCCATGCTTTGTTACTGTTAGCATTGTCAGTAACACTTTACACTTTACATTTTAGCTAGCTTTCCCAATTCAACACCTGTGATTACTGTATGCCTCGCTGTATGTCTCTCCCAAATGTCAATATGCCTTGTTCAGGTTAGTTATCATTGTTTTAGTTCACAATGGAGCCCCTAGATCCACTCTGCATACCCCTGTTACCTCCTTTGTCCCACCCCCCACACATGCGGTGACCTCACCCATTACAACCAGCATGTCCAGAGATACAACCTCTCTCATCATCACCCAGTGCCTGGGCTTACCTCCGCTGTACCCGCACCCCACCATACCCCTGTCTGCGCATTATGCCCTGAATATATTCTACCATGCCCAGAAACCTGCTCCTCTTATCCTCTGCCCCCAACGCTCTAGGCGACCAGTTTTGATAGCCTTTAGCCGCACCCTCATACTACTCCTTCTCTGTTCCGCGGGTGATGTGGAGGTAAACCCAGGCCCTGCATGTCCCCAGGTACCCTCATTTGTTGACTTCTGTGATCGAAAAAGTATTGGTTTTATGCATGTCAACATCAGAAGCCTCCTCCCTAAGTTTGTTTTACTCACTGCTTTAGCACACTCTGCTAACCCTGATGTCCTTGCTGTGTCTGAATCCTGGCTCAGGAAGGCCACCAAAATTCAGAGATTTCCATACCCAACTATAACATCTTCCGTCAAGATAGAACTGCCAAAGGGGGCGGAGTCGCAGTCTACTGCAGAGATAGCCTGCAAAGTAATGTCATACTTTCCAGGTCCATACCCAAACAGTTTGAACGACTAATTTTGAAAATTACTCTCTCAGAAACAAGTCTCTCACTGTTGCCGCCTGCTACCGACCCCGTCAGCTCCCAGCTGTGCCCTGGACACCATTTGTGAATTGATCGCCCCCATCTAGCTTCAGAGTTTGTCCTGTTAGGTGACCTAAACTGGGATATGCTTAACACCCCGGCAGTCCTACAATCTAAGCTAGATGCCCTCAATCTCACGCAAATCATCAAGGAACCCACCAGGTACAACCCTAACTCTGTAAACAAGGGCACCCTCATAGACGTCATCCTGACCAACTGGCCCTCCAAATATACCTCCGCTGTCTTCAACCAGGATCTCAGCGATCACTGCCTCATCGCCTGTATCCGCCACGGAGCCGCATTCAAACGACCACCCCTCATCACTGTCAAACGCTCCCTAAAACACTTCTGTGAGCAGGCCTTTCTAATCGACCTGGCCCGTGTATCCTGGAAGGACATTGACCTCATCCCGTCAGTTGAGGATGCCTGGTCATTCTTTAAAAGTAACTTCCTCACCATTTTGGATAAGCATGCTCCGTTCAAAAATGCAGAACCAAGAACAGATACAGCCCTTGGTTCACTCCAGACCTGACTGCCCTCGACCAGCACAAAAACATCCTGTGGCGGACTGCAATAGCATCGAATAGCCCCGTGATATGCAACTGTTCAGGGAAGTCAGGAACCAATACACGCAGTCAGTCAGGAAAGCTAAGGCCAGCTTCTTCAGGCAAAAGTTTGCATCCTGTAGCTCCAACTCCAAAAGTTCTGGGACACTGTGAAGTCCATGGAGAACAAGAGCACCTCCTCCCAGCTGCCCACTGCACTGAGGCTAGGAAACACGGTCTCCACCGATAAATCCATGATTATCGAAAACTTCAATAAGCACTTCTCAACGGCTGGCCATGCCTTCCGCCTGGCTACTCCAACCTCGGCCAACAGCTCCGCCCCCCGTAGTTCCTCACCCAAGCCTCTCCAGGTTCTCCTTTACCCAAATCCAGATAGCAGATGTTCTGAAAGAGCTGCAAAACCTGGACCCGTACAAATCAGCTGGGCTTGACAATCTGGACCCGCTATTTCTGAAACTATCTGCCGCCATTGTCGCAACCCCTATTACCAGCCTGTTCAACCTCTCTTTCATATCGTCTGAGATCCCCAAGGATTGGAAAGCTGCCGCAGTCATCCCCCTCTTCAAAGGAGGAGACACCCTGGACCCAAACTGCTATAGACCTATATCCATCCTGCCCTGCCTATCTAAGGTCTTCGAAAGCCAAGTCAACAAACAGGTCACTGACCATCTCGAATCCCACCGTACCTTCTCCGCTGTGCAATCTGGTTTCCGAGCCGGTCACGGGTGCTTCTCAGCCACACTCAAGGTACTAAATGATATCATAACCGCCATCGATAAAAGACAGTACTGTGCAGCCGTCTTCATCGACCTCGCCAAGGCTTTCGACTCTGTCAATCACCAAATTCTTATCGGCAGACTCAACAGCCTCGGTTTTTCGGATGACTGCCTTGCCTGGTTCACCAATTACTTTGCAGACAGAGTTCAGTGTGTCAAATCAGAGGGCATGCTGTCCGGTCCTCTGGCAGTCTCTATGGGGGTGCCACAGGGTTCAATTCTCGGGCCGACTCTTTTCTCTGTATATATCAATGATGTTGCTCTTGCTGCGGGCGATTCCCTGATCCACCTCTACGCAGACGACACCATTCTATATACTTTCGGCCCGTCATTGGACACTGTGCTATCAAACCTCCAAACGAGCTTCAATGCCATACAGCACTCCTTCCGTGGCCTCCAACTGCTCTTAAACGCGAGTAAAACCAAATGCATGCTTTTCAACCGATCGCTGCCTGCACCCGCATGCCCGACTAGCATCACCACCCTGGATGGTTCCAACCTTGAATATGTGGACATCTATAAGTACCTAGGTGTCTGGCTAGACTGCAAACTCTCCTTCCAGACTCACATCAAACATCTCCAATCAAAAATCAAATCCAGAGTCGGCTTTCTATTCCGCAACAAAGCCTCCTTCACTCACGCTGCCAAGCTTACCCTAGTAAAACTGACTATCCTACCGATCCTCGACTTCGGCGATGTCATCTACAAAATGGCTTCCAACACTCTACTCAGCAAACTGGATGCAGTCTATCACAGTGCCATCCGTTTTGTCACTAAAGCACCTTATACCACCCACCACTGCGACTTGTATGCTCTAGTCGGCTGGCCCTCACTACATATTCGCCGCCAGACCCACTGGCTCCAGGTCATTTACAAGTCCATGCTAGGTAAAGCTCCGCCTTATCTCAGTTCACTGGTCACGATGGCAACACCCATCCGTAGCACGCGCTCCAGCAGGTGTATCTCACTGATCATCCCTAAAGCCAACACCTCATTTGGCCGCCTTTCGTTCCAGTACTCTGCTGCCTGTGACTGGAACGAATTGCAAAATCGCTGAAGTTGGAGACTTTTATCTCCCTCACCAACTTCAAACATCAGCTATCCGAGCAGCTAACCGATCGCTGCAGCTGTACATAGTCTATAGGTAAATAGCTCACCCTTTTTCACCTACCTCATTCCCATACTGTTTTTATACTGTTTTTATTTATTTACTTTTCTGCTCTTTTGCACACCAATATCTCTACCTGTACATGCCCATCTGATCATTTATCACTCCAGTGTTAATCTGCAAAATTGTATTATTCGCCTACCTCCTCATGCCTTTTGCACACATTGTATATAGACTGCCCATTTTTTTCTACTGTGTTATTGACTTGCTAATTGTTTACTCCATGTGTAACTCTGTGTTGTCTGTTCACACTGCTATGCTTTATCTTGGCCAGGTCGCAGTTGCAAATGAGAACTTGTTCTCAACTAGCCTACCTGGTTAAATAAAGGTGAAATAAAATAAATAAATAAAAACTTTACATTGTTATATAATACTTTGGTAATTGTACACAAGGAATAGTGACTGTAATAATGCCATTATTATGCGATTTCCAAAGTCCTATGCCACAATGTTTCTATTGTAATCAAAGTTACTACACATGTATAAGAACTTTGTCAAGTGCTACTGTATTACCTTTGTCTAAGAGCGTCTGCTAAATGACTTAAATGTAATGTAATGTCTCACTCATTATGAAAATATATCTGTTAGTCATTTTGAAGCTTACAAAAGTGGTCTGTACTTGTGTTGAGGTGATTCCATTTCCCTCGTGTATTGTGCTTATGATCATAGATTTAGACTAATTCAACTAACGGTTGTAGTTTTTGGTAGCCATCAATTACACCGTTTTCTCATTCAAATAACTTAAATATATTCAAAATATTATTTGTTTTTCTGAGACCTGTATTTGAATATAATTTGTTGGGTTGCCTATTAGTTAACTTTATATAAACTATTGTATTGGTCAGTGGCGATTTTAGCATTTGTGGGGAATTATTTTTTCTTTTTTGATGCACACCAGCAAAGCCACTACACGACACATCATAACACTAAACAATACATGAATTGCACTATAATGGTGACAAACCGTGCCAACAAACTGTTAGGGTTTACATAAAACTGTCCCAACAGCAGTCCCAACACCTTACCACTGCTACACCTGGCTTTCAGCGGAGCCTTGTCTGGCAGCGAAACAGTCAAATTCAGCCTAATTCATTTCCTGGCATATTACATGATTTATGCAGCAGCATACACTACACTTTGGACTCCCATTGTTTTGCTATGCTCACTTGAACAGGAAGGTGTGGTGGCGGTCCTTCGTGGGCAAATTTTGTCATCAAACTTTGTCATCAAAGTCTGTCATTCTCTGGATTTATGGTGCTTTCAAGACAACTGGGAACCCTGAAACAAAAACAGGGTTGAATCATGATGACGTCAGTGAACTTCAGGTCGGAGCTCTAGAAAGAGGTCCGAGTTCCCGACTTGCAATTCAGAGTTGGATGACCATTCAAAAAGTATTTTCCCAGTGGAAGCTCGTTTTTTCCCCAGTTTCCAGTTGTCTTGAACTCACTGAAGTCTGAGATTTGCAGTTGTTTTGAGCACGGCAGAAGTCATTCTGGATTGACAGCATGGCCAATGTTGAATGTTGATCCTTTTAAGCTTGGAGAAGAGACCCTTAAAACCAGACTTGGACCACACACCCACTCCATTGAATAGCAGGCTAGTGATTGCTTTACAATGCTTGTAGTTAGCCAATGATTCTTTCCAAACCACTCTTTGTGAATTTATGATTTCCAACTTGTTGTGTATTGTTTGTGTCCAATGGCCGATGAGCACCGATACATTTGATCTATTATTTCTCTTCATATGACTAGAAATTAAAAGGATTTGCCAGTAGATTGCCTTGATTCATGATGATGAATGCTAGCTTGCTAGCTAAGATTTGATTTTGAAAGTATGATGTCCAATCAAAGCTACTGTAGATATGTGATTCTACATCATTTTATCTGTGGCCAATGACTTTGAGCCTTCTTGGATGGGCATTTTCGAGCTCTATCCGTAGATTTTGTGGTGACATAGTATCCCCATGAGTGACAGAACTCTGAGCCAATCACAGCGCAACTGTAGAACTCCCCACCACCACAGAAAGCCCTGAGCTAGGCTGGAACACCTGCATTTTGGAGATTCCTCATATAAGAAAGCAAAAAATAGACCATGTTTGTATGCAGCTTTATTAACTCAATTATTTTTTTAAAATATTTTTTTAAACATTATTTGCAAATGGATTAATTCCAAAATAACGTGCAAAACAGGCACTAAATATATATATATTTTTTTAGCTAAACAGGTTTGGCTCAAAACAGGTGCTCTGATCCACCTGCCCTTGATGACGGGTCGCTACTGGTATTGGTGCATTATGATTTTGTGTGCAGCCCTGGGTTGGCCTTGGTTTTAGGGAGCCTCTGAAGCCTGGTGTGCGCTATGGAATTTGGGTGAGTGGGATTGAGATGCGCTAAGGAGCGGTACTTGGCACGGTTGTGTCCATAATTCCATCACAGTGTGTGTGGCTTGTGGCCTGGCGGCTGGGTAAGTAGGTTGGAGGTGTCAGGTTGGAGGTGTCACTGCCATGAGGGAAGTTGGAGGGGATGTTGCTGAGAAGAGTGCTTCTCTGTTACGGAGATTATGGCTGCCTCAGTGACAACACACGGTTTGAGCATAGAGGGACTGGGCTCTTCGTTCGGTTCGGCTGTGGGGTGCAGGCCGAGAAATGGCCCATGTCATCAGTGTAACCAACGAGCGTGTAAGAGCCGCTACATGGTCAATCTGACATCGTCTTTAGTGGCCGTGTAGCATTTACTGAGATGCGGTATCCGCAGAAGTCAGAGCATTCTTACTTCTTGTGTTTCGCATATATGTTGCGAAGGGAGTTGCCAAGGAAGTGAGTTTATGTTTATACAGAACCTCCAAACGCCCTCATCAACCAGTCATGTCGATACTGAGCTATACGGACCGCACCGCATTGTTACAAAATGTGGGAGGCACATGGCGATTAAGTACGAAGCACGAACCCCAAGTACGGAGCCTCCAGATCGCATTTCCAGAGCAAGCATAACTTGGCTTCAAGCGGCTGACGAGGAGCTCCGGTAAGTAGGCCTACTATTGTTAACATTTGGCAACTGATCCTATGCACCAAGTATTTTTTTAAATATAATTATGAAGATGAAACAAATGATATATGAAGATAACTGTGCCAGTGTGTGCAAGAGAGTAGGGTATGACGCATTATAGAATCTGGCGAGCGACAGTACCAGTGAAAAGTTTGGACACACCTACTCATGCAAAGGTTTTTCTTTATTTTTACTATTTTCTACATTGTAGAATATTAGTGAAGATTTCAAAGCTATGAAATAACATATGGAATCATGTAGTAACCAAAAAAGTGTTAGGTTTTATATATGAGGTTCTTCAAAGTAGCCACCCTTTGCCTTCATGACAGCTTTGTGCACTCTTGACCTTCTCTCAACCAGCTTCATGAGATCACCTGGAATGCATTTCAATTAACAGATGTGCCTTGTTAAAAGTTAATTTGTGGAATTTATATCCCTCATAATGCATTTGAGCCCATCAGTTATGTGACCAGGTAGGGTTGGGATACAGAAGAAATCCCTATTTGGTAAAAGACCAAGTCCATATTAATGACAAGAACAGCTCAAATAAGCAAAGAGAAATGACAGCCCATCATTACTTTAAGACATGAAGGTCGGTCAATCTGGAACATTTCAAGAACTTTAAGTTTCTTCAAGTGCAGTCACAAAAACCATCAAGTGCTATGATGAAACTGGCTCTTATGAGGACCGCCACAGAAAAGGATAGGTTCATTAGTTACCAGCTTCAGAAAATGCAGCCATAATAAATGCTTCACAGAGTTCAAGTAACAGACACATCTCAACATCAACTGTTCAGAGGAGACTGCGTGAATCAGGCCTTCATGGTCAATTTGCTGCAAAGAAACCACTACTAAAGGACACCAGTAAGAAGAGGCTTGCCTGGGCCAAGAAACACGAGCAGTGGACATTAGACCGGTGGAAATCTGTCCTTTGGTCTGATGAGCCAAAATATGAGATTTTTGGTTCCAACCACTGTGTCTTTGTGAGATGAGGAGCGGGTTAACGGATTATGTCTGCATGTGTGGTTGCCCACCGTAAAGTATGGAGGAGGAGGTGTGATGGTGCTTTTCTGGTGACACTGTCTGTGATTTATTTGGAAGTCAAGGCACACTTAACCAACATGGCTACCACAGCATTCTGCAGCGATATGCCTTGTCATCTGGTTTGCACTTAGTGGAACTATCATTTGTTTTTCAACAGGACAATGACCCAAAACACTTCCAGGCCATGTAAGGGCTATACGACCAAGAAGGAGAGTGATGGAGTGCTGCATCAGATGGCCTGGCCTCCACAATGACCCGAGCTCAACCCAATTGAGATGAGGATGAGTTGGACCGCTGAGTGAAGGAAAAGCAGCTGACAAGTGCTCAGCATACAGTATGTGGGAACTCCTTCAAGACTGTTGGAAAAGCATTCCAGGTGAAGCTGGTTGAGAGAATGCCAAGATTGTGCAAAGCTGTCATCAAGGCAAAGGGTGGCAACTTTGAAGAATCTCAAATATACAATATATTTTGATTTGTTTTTTTGGTTACTACATGATTCTATGTGTTATTTCATAGTTTTGAAGTCTTCACTATTATTCTACAACGTAGAAAAGTCAAACTAATGAAAACCCTTGAATGAGTAGGTGTGTCTGTTACGTTCGTTGGATGAATTAGACCAAGGTGAAGCGCTGTAGGCGAACATCTTACTTACCGCGAGTGAGGTAGCACAGGACGTACTGGACTGAGGAGGCGTGATGCGTGGGACCGGTACAGGTGGCACCGGGCTGGTGACACGCACCTCAGGGTGAGTTCAGGGAGGCAGCACAGGACGTACTGGGCTGTGGAGGTGTACATCAGGGCGAGTGCGGGGAGCAGGGTCAGGACGTACCGGACTGGTGACACATACTTCAGGGAGAGTACGAGGAGGAGACACAGGACGTACCGGACTGGGGAGGCGCACTGGAGGCCTGATGCGTAGGACCGGCCCAGATTGCACCGGACTGGTGACACGCTCCTCCAAATGCTTACGTTGCAGCATACTCCTCGCCAACTCCATTCTCCGGTATCCCTCCTCGCACTGTTCTACTGAATCCCAGACGGGCTCTGGCACTCTCCCTGGGTCGACCGACCACCTCTCTACCCCCCCCAGGTTGTCTCTGGTTCACACCTCGGTCGACCGGTTATTTGGGGGGACTGTCCTTTGGGCTGTCTTTGTGGACGCGAACCCCGGTGTTGTCGTTGTTCCTCCCTCGCCGCCTCCGTCTGCTCCCATGGAAGGCGATCCCTTCTGGCCATGACCTCCTCCCACGTCCAGGATCCTTTACCATCCAAGATATCCTCCCATGTCCAGGATGTCTGCTCCTCCTGGCCATGCTGCTTGGTCTGTTTGTGGTGGGATCTTCTGTTACGTTCGTTGGATGAATTAGACCAAGGTGCAGCGTGGTAGGCGAACATCTTACTTTATTTAAAATGAACACCGAAAAACCAACAAAAATACAAAACGACCGTAAAGTTCTGCAGGCTACACAGCACCTATACAAAATCAAGATCTCACAAACTAAAGGGGAAAAAAAGGCTGCCTAAGTATGATCCCCAATCAGAGACAACGATAGACAGCTGCCTCTGATTGGGAACCATACCAGGCCAAACAAAGAAATAGGAAAACTAGAATGCCCACCCAAATCACACCCCGACATAACCAAATAGAGAAATAAAAAGGCTCTCTAAGGTGACAGTGATGAAACTTTTGACTGGTACTGCATATGGTTATGGTTCCCAAGTCAACTGACTGGTGATGAGAAGCTGGAGAAAATATGAAGAAACAAGAAGTTAACGAGATTGCATACCTTTTCGTTCTGTCTTTTTGCATGGTGGTTTGATATTTACTATCCCTTAAGTATCTCTTGAGTGAGCCTTTTGCGTGTTATTTTTTGACCAAACCTTTATTTACATGGTGTGTTTTTGTATTATTACCCTTTACCCTTATTTTATAAGATTTTGAGTAGAGTGCTTATTTGACTTTGTGTCAAATATGAGGACACATTCCAAAATTAAGATGGAATGGATTGAAGTTTGTTGTGGTTCTTGAACACAGCCTCTTGCCTCTGTCAGTCACAGGTGCACCTCAATCTAATAATAAAAAAAGTAAGTCGATAGATGCGCCTGTGGCCCGTGAGTCAAACAGTAACATCATTTTGGATATTAAATAGTTCTCCATATGTCTTTATGCTAGAGCCTTACCATTTGATGGAGTGGCTGCAGCTCAATTTTTGCCAATATAAAGATTGCTTTCACAATCCTCATGTCAGGCGCAATGTTATCTGCACATGAAAGGATTCGGACAATAAAATTGTCACAATCGTCTATAAAATCTGAACCGTTTGAGCTACAAACTAATAAGTCACCAATATTGAAAGGTATTCAGGGCAGTCAACTGAAGGTAACCCATTAAATGGCACAAAGTGCATAGGGGGTCAAAAGTGGCACAAATAAAGTTACCCAACATGGGTCTATTTTTTTTCTTCATATCTCTCAGATATAGGACAGACACTTTAAAATCTTATTCCTAAGGATTTATTTTCTGACTGTTTTGCCATGTGCAAATGTGTTATTCAATGTGTTTCTATGGGCTACAGCAGTAAAGGCCAAATTCAACATTTCATCATTTTTGTCCTTATTAAAAACAAATGGCAAAATGATCCATTTTATGACCATCTTCAAACAATTACATATGTTAGCTTCTTGGATAAAAGGCTTAGACCTACAGGGGCTGTTGGTATAAAAACGGTGATTTTCTTTTGTTTCAGGGGCTCACCTAACATTGTAAAGACTGGCATGTCATGGGAGGACGGGAGCAGTGACCACGGTGTCGCTCAAATGGAGGAGTTTAATGTTCAATGGCAAGAATGCCCGTCTCCATTGGTGCCGCTCTCTTTCTCCCTTGATGTGCCCTCCTGGGTTGTTGGTATGCAGGTTTTGTATGTTGGCCAGAGTTCAGCAGAACTTACATGCGACACCTTGATTATTGAATGACGATGATGATATTGATGACGGTATAACTCTGATTCCTTGGCCAGATGATTCTGTGCCGAGCGCTAAGCGCTGAAGATGATTGTTCCAGTCTAAGCATTCTATTAGTCCTATTATGAATCAAATCTATATTTGTGTATTATACCTGGCCTGTTTATTCCCAGGCTCTACTCCTGATTTGAAGAACTTGTGTTGAAGTTAAGTCCTGAGGACGTCCCGCTCGTGTATAACAAAGGCGGTGTAGTATTGGCTACGGGAATAGATATTTAGGTGTAAATTCCCCGCGCTACACTAGGCTACTACTAAAATGAGACAAAATTCTAAAAGGCATGTTTTCACATATGACAAAATCACACATTTTTGCGAATCTGTTTCGCACACAATCCATGTGCTTTAATGAGAAAAAAAAACCCATAAAGGTCTATACAACATTTACATTTATCGTACATCATTGACCATGGGTTCGAGCCCCCCCTCACATCAGCCATTTTCTTTTTTTTAAGGAAAACACTATTCACTTCTGGTCCTCGACGCTCGATTCAAATAACGTATATGTGGCTAAGTGGGTGATTATAATAACGGATATAACATGTTGTATACGTAATTGTAGGCCTAAACATCTACGTAATATAGCCTATAGTAGCGATGGTCATTTAGGTAGCGTTGCCAGTAGCCTATGTGTTGGTCTGCAAAAGAGGGACTCCAGCAAGAAGCTCCTCATTAAATGTATTTGTAATCTTCATTTACAAGGTTTTGGCGGCATTTCTCTTCTCAATACACTAACACAATAAATGTCATTATACATTTCAAAGAAAAAAAATAAATACATATATGAGTTTTGAGCCCATGCCACAATCTGCAACAATTTCAAAGAGCTAGGCACTCTATACCAGAGCGCTGTTGGAGAAGTCAGTCAAGCACGCATAATCTCATTGTTCGGATTATCACAACGTGCCGTTGGACTTCTGTTAAGGGCGCTTTGGTGAACGAATGTTGGATCAGGTCCAACTATGCCAACCATTTTATTTGTCTGATATGAGATTTGAACCGGATATAATCCCAGCCAGCTGTGCAGGTTAGCACAGAGCTCTGTTGGGAATAGCTAACGAACATATTTGATTACTTGCAGCTACGTCAACAATTGTAATTAGCTGAAGCACATTTTGAGATGGAGAAAATTGTCTAATCTTAAACTTTTTCTAATGTTCGCAAGCAATGGCCCAAATTTATTTTGTATCTGCATCCTACTGTATCTCTGCCTCTATTTGCATATTCCTTTGAGAACGAGCAACATTTTCGGTGTTCTAATGTTAAATCCATCGTTTAGGTGTTAATCTGTTCATCATCAATCAAACTCTCAGAAACACAAAAAAAAGACATGTTGACTTTTAGTAATTACCAACAGGAGTAATACAGAGTTTGTTTGCATAGCCCTTGGAGTACACACCGTTTGGGAAACCTCTTTTTGAATAAAATGATGTCATGTAGACATACATGGTAATAGCAGATACTGTGAAATAATGCTGAAATGTAATAACAGACTTGACACATTTAAAATGAGTTACCAAAGTGATTACTACGTAGTTACTCAATTCACACTTCACAACATAATGTATGATAAATTCCTGAAACAAAGTTAGTACACACGCCCGGAAATCAAGAATCTCTAGTCAGTAATGGTCAATTCTAATTTGATCTCTAGCCAGTTTACCTGTGGGGAAATTAGAAGGTATCAAGGTGTACTTACATATTCCCTGATACAGCTATAGTCTTCCCTGATTCCTCAGACTCTTACTGTATTAGCCCCCAGAGAGGGTGACATTAACCTTTTATACCTCTCCCTGACACACGCGTGCACACACACCATAGCTGACCTCACACATACACCCACACCCCTCGTTAATTAGGCTACACAGTCACACGTCAGACTGCTAAAGATAAAATGTCACTCCGTTTTTTTCCCTTCCTCAAATAGAGACACAAATCATTCCCTGCCATTGATATGCTAATATACAGTATGTTCAAATTGCCAAGTCAATGTAGGAATTAACTCCAATCCCAAAATGGATTTTCAAAGCTTTTTGTCTAGTGTCTATACTCTTTTGACTGGTGTTTTTCCCAGAGGAGGTAGGGATGTGAGGGGAAAACGTGCAATTCATCAGATTATTTGTATCAGCATAATTGAATTCCTCTGATGTTCAGGATTTGGGGTTTGGATAGCTTTCATCAGTTGAGGTATTGTCTACATTGTCTGGTTTAATGACAGGTAGGAGGAGGAGAGGATTTATAAGCATTGTCCAACAATTTCTCTCAAAGACAATTTTGAAAAACCATTAAATGAAAAGAGAGCGCTTTGAATAGGGGTGCATGTCATTCCAATGCATACCAAATCAATCTTATTTACAGTGTTTGTGAAGTACAAGACAAAGGCTGTTCAGCAACATCTTGATGCTTTGGGTCCTTGGGTATTGTGAGGAGCATTCAGATTCAACTTGAGTGTCAGTCAACAAACTGTAGCACAAGCATGAAGAAACAGAGAAGAGACTGAGTGGGCAGTAGGTTGAACTTCTCTGTTAGCATACCCACCTCACCTCACCACTAGTTAAGATGCCTGGGCCTTAGAGCTGTTCTGTTCTTCAGCTCTCTGACATAACACAACCCTCCCTCTAATGAACCTGCCACAGTGGAGTCTCCCGTTACCACGGCACTGAGAGAGTTGCCATTGGAAATGCAGTCGTCTTGACACCTTCCGGGCCAGGTTTCCCTAGGTGAGAAATGCAGCCCGCTGTTAAAGGTCTGTGGGCGAGAGAGAGAAAAGAAAAGGAAAAAGAAAAGAGCTTGGACAGTTACGGTATGCGTTTATAATGCTGGATTCTCTCACTGTTGAAGACCTCTGACCAGCAACCAACTACACTGAACACTAGTGTAAAGTGTTGGTCTCGCTGAAGTAAAAGATCCTAGAAATGTTCAATACGCAGAAAAAGATTATTTCTCTCAAAGTTTGTGCACAAATTTGTTTACATCCCTGTTAGTGAGCATTTCTCCGTTGCCAAGATAATCCATCCACCTGACAAGTGTGGTATTTCAAGAAGCTGATTAAACAGCATGATCATTACACAGGTGTACCTTGTGCTGGGGACAATAAAAGGCCTCTAAAAATGTGCAGACAGAATTCAGCTGGGTTAATGCTTTAAATTTCTCAACGGTCACCATGTTGGCATTAAAAGTTCCAACACGATTCCATTGTTGTGAGACGCCAACCCTGTGTTTTCAAATCAGGTTGAGGTAACAAAGCTACTTTTAATTGATTTAAATTAAAGATTCACCCATTTGAAATATCTTATTTATGCATTTTTGAGCAATGTTCTGTCTTTCCTTCAATTGTCCAACTGAGTTTAGCTGAACAACAATATTGGGTCTCAACGTTTCTTCAACCAATCAATTTTTTCAGAACATTGATTACTTCTAGGAGGGAAGGAAGTATGCAGTATTCATGCTCAGCCCTGACCTGACCTACTGTGGTTCCATTGATAAGGGATTATGCAGTATTCTTGCACAGCCCTGACCTACTGCCGCCCCATTGATTCAGAATGTATAGTCCCTCTAGTGGTGTGACGTCTTACTACACCCAGGCTATGTTAGAGATATGTTAGAGATTTTGTTCAGTAAAATTGCATCCAAAGTAAGGATGGACCACATCTGAAGGGGAACAGAATTGAACCCAACACAGGATAATTTTGATCTGGATTAATTTTCATTTTGAAAAACTAGGCCCTTAGTGACCCTGTAAACACACAAGCTGCCCGCTTGAGCACAGAATAAGACCTTGTGCTGTTGTTCTCATTTGGTAAATCATTTGGCCATGTACATAATTTCTTAGGCCATAGACTAGGAAAACCTCAATGTTTTAATGCTAGAATCTGAACGGTCCTCTTTCAGCTACAAAATATGGTACAGAGAATTTGATTGATGGCTTGATTGAATACCAATGTTGGAATACCTATGTTACCCACACGGTGGTGGTGTTTGATCATGTATTTGATGTCATTTAAAACCCTTTCTGACCTTGACTTCATGAAAGAGAAACAAATACTGTATATTTGCGAAAATGAGAAGGATCCAGAAAAAAAAGAAGTTGATGAACATGAAAAGAATGGACTAAGAGGATAAATAAATTACTCTTTCTTACAACTCTTCGAGCAACATCTCTATTCTTGGAAAATCAGCATGGACTTTTTCCATAACTAGAAGGCCTGAATGGACTAAGAGGATAAATAAAGAGGAAGGATCAAATGTGATACTGTATCAGAGAATAAAAAATAAAAAAACCTTCAATCGTGATTGAACACAAGATTGGCTGACTTGAATCACAAGACAATGAACCATGACAAAAAGAATCACGCTGAAACCAATGTATTTCAAATTCCAATGGCTTTATTTTATGTATATAGATTTGTTTATATATATATATATATTTATAATAACTTTCACCTCAATTGCTTGATTATCATTTTTTTTTGTTCTGTTAAATTCAAAACAACAGGACATAAAGACCAAGGCATTCCACATGATCATATATTACAAAAGAGTAAAGAAAAATTCAGGGTGCGTGCACATCGTGCACACACGTACATAATACACCGGCTTTTCTTTTAGTATAAAGAATTGAAATATGGGAAACAACTGCATCCATTGAGACATAAACAAGCACACAGACAAAAAGAAAGAGGAGCGAGAGGGAGAGAGGAGGAGAGCGCTAGAAGGTCCAATGCAGCTGTTTTTATCTCAATAGCAAATCATTTCAGAGTAACAGTTAAGTACCTTACGGCGATTGTTTTCAATTGAAATGGTCAAAAAAATAAGTACAAATAGCTTCTTAGCAAAGAGCAATTTTGCTAGGAATGTCTGGGAGTGGTTTGAGTGAGGAGGGGAAAACTGAAAACTAGCTGTCCATTTGTCTATTAACTCATTTACTGGTGATATCACCAGGCAGGCCTAAACTCCATCCCACCAAAACAGCCTAAGATTTCAGGTGGTCTTTTCAACAGCTCTTACACTAAACAGTCATTATCATAATTTTCACAATTTCACAGTAGGGGAGACGGGTAAATTGAGCCATTTTTTAAATATTCAGCATCACTCTGTCAAGGAAATAGTATTCTTTCTAACAAAGATATCTACATGTATTTAAATACATGTATTTGTACTGTAAACATTACAGTTTTTAAAACATAGTTTGTCCCAAAAAAGTGGTCTCTTAGCACAATTTATCCAGGGTATGGGATAAGTTAAACCTCCTACAAGTATCTGTACTAAATTAAATATTATCCATACCTTTCTAAAACCATGCCTATCTTTTGTTTCCCAAATACAACTCAACACAATCACAAATCGCATTTTTGTCTTTTAGTCATTTTGAAGCATCTTTAAACAAAGGCTTTAATAACTCAGAAAAACGTTGTGCCTTTTTAAAACACTTCAATTTGCTCATCTTGCCCCAAGGCAAACACATTTGGACTATATTAGCCCACACAGCCACAAGGATGCACTTTCATGCTTGATTTAGGACCTCATATTGTAGCTTTTAGAGACTGATGTATAACACATCTTAAAATGATCTACTTTGGTTTAGATACAAGCATCATGAAACCTCTACACAAAAGGGTTTCCAAACGGTTTTGTCCCACGACCCCATTTTAAATATTTTAAATGAATCGCGACCCCACCATATAAAGACAATAATGTAATCAATTGACAATGTTAACTTTGTAATTGGGCTATGACAGTCCATTACAAATCAGTCTGAAAGTATTTTTGAAAGTATTTAATTCTGCTGGAAATATGGGTTGAAGTGACTAAAATGCATCAGAAAGGTATTGGGAAGTTCAGATCCTCAGGCAATACTTTTGTATGATCTTCTGTGTAGAAAATAATGTATTGTTGATGATTTTCTTTTTTCCAACAGCCTGACTTATTGCCTGGTCTTGTCCACTCTGTTCTATTGAGTCATTGTGGGTATTGTAGAGGGAAACAAAAATACTCTTTCTAAACCGTTAGAAAGAGACACACATTAGGAAGAAAACAGAAATGGCTCTGTTTCTTTACAACCACTTGTAGCGGCTACCGGAGGCTACGGACCTAATGTTTTGATTATTGTCAGAGTTTCTCTCGCGACCCCATTTTTAAAAGACTCCTAGTTTGGGAAACGCTGCTCTGACACAATTAATTCATTTGATTTGGCTAAAATCTGTTGTTAAAAAAAAAAAATCTAACTGGCTTACCACTTTTTCCATATGGTTTCTACCTTCAGACTCCACGAAATGACTTTCTTAAATATTTAGTCAAATTATACATTTATTTTATTTGTATGATTTCCTTAACACAAGGGTTGCTCAAATTACCCCATAGGCTCAACTTAACCCACTCCCCCCTATTATTTCAACCTCATAGTGTGGAAATATATATAAAACGCAAGAAAATCACGTTTGACTGCACTGGGCCTTTAAGAGAAGAACTGGGAAAATAACTAAACAACAGTATTATAATTGTAGAATATTGTTGCATAGTTTGAAGCAAACATGGGTGACATTTTAGAATGATAATGAATCTTATTTACAAAAGGGGGATATGGAGAGTACAGCGAATGTGTGTTGTTGTGTCTGTATGTTTGTCAGGTGAGACACACACTGAGGAAAAGTGCTGCTTAAAAGGGCCTCCAAGAACATTTACAGACCGTTACTGTACCCACAGAAAATGAGCTTCAATACAAACCCTCACACACATATTCACACATTCATTATTATGCGCACACACACACACAAACACACACACACACACAATTCAAGGAACCACAGCAACGTATGTAATGAACAATTTCAGCCAATTGAATTCCTCCCTTATCTTTGATGCTGCGGTTGTTTCTCCTGCGTCAATCAAAAACAACATGCCTGACTGTTTCAGTATCTCAGCGCTGTGGGAACATGACCATGAAGCCAAAACGCATTTCGCTTTAACGCCAAACCATGCCGAGTGCCTGTCAGAATTAGTCATGATTGCATTAACGTCAGCACAGGCCAGGGTGATGAAACAACGGCTCATCCAAAGTGCGAGAGAAATTAGCAAAACACATTTCAAAAGCTGTCAGTGTTAACACAGTTCAAGATAACAAAACAAGACAGCGCTCTTTGAAATGGTTGAACAATTATGTTCACACCAAGCCAACCAGAATGAGTGATGGAACGCGGTCACTCCAACATGCTCAGATCAACCAATCAGCCGCCTTCTCGGACAGGTCTCCTTGGGAACAGAAATATTCAGAATATCTCTCGGTCTATGGAACTGCCTGGTTTCAACAGCATAGCTATGAAGAGAGACACCAGTTGAAAGCGGTGTTCAAGACGAGGCACAGCTGTGATGGTCACAGTAGCTGGTGATGTAAACGACACAGACTCAGAGGAAGAACAGAGGAGAAGCTCTCCTTCTCTCTCTTATGTCTTACTCCTCTGGACCAGCAGCTCAAGCGGAATACCATTCATTTGTTACCGAGATCGAATTCTTCTCTGGTGCAAGTTGGCCACGTTTTTTTAACTAGACAAGAGACGTATTGCCTCAAACATCTCTGCTCTGCCCCATAGCCCTTGGTGACTGCACGCAGACACACACACATACGCAGACACACACACACACAGATCTGAGCCCTGGCAATCTAAGCGAGTCTGGGCAGATGGTGCAGGACTATTAACATGGAAAGCTGGGGCCCCAAGACACACAGAGACAAACACACAGGTCTCACCGACAGAGCAACAGCCTTTCTAGGAAAAAACAACTAGCGAAATATTGAAAAGGAGAAAGACAAACTGTGGTGGTCGATTTGTGTACGAGCCACAAAGCGTCAACTAAAAAGAAACTACCATAATGGATAGAACTGTTGAATAGACCAGTGAAGAATCTCAGTAATCTAGATGCTGCAGCTAGAAGAGAGGTTGACTGCTGTTTGGCACTGACAGATGAGCGCTGTCCTTGGATGGAGGGAGACGGAATGAGAGAGGAGAGTTGGAGAGTTGAGGGAGGGCAATGAGGAAATCGATTCATGTGATAGGTGTGAAATGAGTTGATGAGCAAATGCCTACCTTGGTAGTGAGTGATTCTCCGTGGCTGTGGCTGGATGATGGAATAAACAATGAACAGCGTGGTATCATAATGACTTCTCATTTGGTGGTGAAATAGATTCAGCATGGGGGTACTGATTTAGGAATGTTCTAAAATGCCAAATAAAACCTCAAAGTAATGACTCCTCTCATGGATAAATAAAACGAATATTAACTGCAAAACTATTATTGCGTTATGCATGATAAACAGCAGTGTTGTGTGTATGGCGTTTTTGTTGGTTATCACATCAGGCCTCTGTGGTGAGATGGGGTAAAGTAGGATGGTCGACTGCATGGCTGCTGTGAGACACACTGGGAATGAACAGACACAGGATACAGTCAAGAAGTACCTTAGCTAATAACCAAGTAGGAATCATTCAACACTAGTGATGAAGAACCCAACAGGGACTTGCTACCTGCAGATAAAACCCTTCAATTGAACAGATCTTTGTGCAACTGAATTTAAGTCCCATTCACTCACACATCCACCCATTCCATATCTTCAAGGCAGCATCCTCTCAGTGTATGTTTCACGGGGGACAGAAACGGAGTCAAAATGTGTACGAGTTTGTACGTGCAAGTTTTGTTTTGAAAGCAAGTCAACGTTTGGGGTGTCTCATTCCATACTTAACCATGCAGAACATTGAACACATATTAAACACTTAGATTTTTTCCCCCCCAAATGCAGGTCTTTTTTCCCTCTTTTAGTACAGTGTGGTTTAAGCTACACAGAACACGAAAGTACCAATCAACCAGGTCGGACATATTGCTTTAAACCACAAAATTGTTTATACGTCATGCATGCCACATAGATGGTATTATGTTTATACAAAAATAACACCAGTGTCTATTACTGTGCATCATATCAATGACAGAAAGTTATTTTTCGGTCTTTTCTCAATTAGATACAATTGAAAATGTATTAAAAACACAAGAACTGGTTCGGGTAAATATCGTCCTACGTAAAATAAGGGGTTAATGACTTTAAACTGTGATATTCCAGTTTTCAAACCTTTTTTTGTTTGTTTTATTATTTACAACTGCGGAGAAGCTTCCCCAAAGAAATCCCCCAAATCGAAAGAAATAAAAAGCTGTCTAAGAAAGAGAAGCTTTAGAGAAGCAATGCAGTCCATTACAGTTGACAGGTATTGCACAATGCCTTAGCAATTTCATTTTGTCATACATGAGTCATTATTGAGACCTGTGCAATGAGAAGGAACAGATCTTACAGATTGGTCAGAAGCCACGGTGGGCTTATCCATCAGAGAAACCAAACATCGGCTTTATCAGGTCAGTCTAGCCGTTCTTTAGTTCTCCCTCCACCTCAGACATGCAGACCTGTTGGTCTGCTTCTGTTGTACAGTTGTGCCGAGGTACAAATAAACAAGAACAAAACAACAAACAAAAACATTGGGGTGTTTCTAGAGGATGGAGTACATGTTCACCTGTGGGATGGAATGGGAGGGAAACCAGTAAGAGATCACAACAGCACAACCAAGGCCATGGCAATAGAAGAGGGACAATCTTAGTGACGCTTCAAGCTCTTTGTAATTCTCTGTCCACGTTTACATGCAAAAACATTTGCTATTTTGGGAAGATGGAAAACAAGGAAAACACATTCACCTGACAATAATCGTTTAAAACAATCTGTGCAAAAATAAAAAAGGACAAAAAAGCAACGATTGTACAAAGCAAGACTTTGGCAGAACATTCTTAAAGCTATGCTCGGTGATCCCTGACTGGTTGCCCCCTGTTCATTACCAAGAGTTATAAGTTAAGTTCAACATCATCCTATGACAATATTTACACATACCAAATAGAGTAAGTCAGAAGAAAAGAAAGGATTCCAATTGAAAATGTGTCCCCAAAATGAGACTGTCTAATGATCGAACGGACACCACATCGAAGGCATCTAGTTTCTGTTTATGGACAAAAACAGGAAGAGGAAGTGATGTCACTACCAGTTTAACAGCTCTACTCTCTTCCCATAAACAGTGTTCTAAGCCATTAGAATTAAAAGGGTAATGCTGAATTTGGATGAAATTCATGCCCTCTTTGACAAGTCGACTAACGTCACTACACAGGCATCTGAGAGCACCGATCCTCACAAAATAAGTTAAACTCGCAGTCATATTAGTCTGAAAGAACAGAAAAAAATTAACAAATACATTTATATAGAGATTAAAAAATATATATATATATACCCCCAATTAATTTAGCAAATCTTCAATGTTCTGTATACTACCATGTTCGATTTCACTCACTTTCATTGGACCACATTTGATTTAAAGGGATAGTTCGGGATTTTGACAATGAGGCCCTTTATATACTTCCCCAGAGTCAGATGAACTCGTGGATACCATTTTTATGTATCAGTGTGCAGTTTGACGGAAGTTGCTAACTAGTGTTAGCACAATTTATTTAGCATTAGCCCCCGAAACTACCTCTAATTTCCTTCATACTGGACGCAGATACATAAAAAACGGTGTCCACGAGTTCATCGGACTCTGGGGAAGTACTGTAGATAAAAGGGTCTCATTGCCAAAATCCAGGAATATCCCTTTAAGCTATTGAAAGAAATAGCAGAATTTAAGATACTCTCTTTAAGACTGTATATAGTGAAAGGGAAAGGGGCGGTAAGACTAGATTGCTGAAAGAGTATGTCCAATCACATGACCTACAGTGAGTAAACAATTTATTTTAATTTAGTTAGCCCCAGCATCAGACGACCAAGCATGGTTTACAAATGTGGCATAAATATACTGTATATAGAACGGCAAAAACATGTTACACTGTCGATTGATCTTATTCATGGTCTGTACTGTCATCAAAACTCTTCAGCCTATACATATTTATATATTTCCAAAAAAGTACTTAATATAAAAATACAGAAGAAGAATTGTAAAAAAATGAACAAAAAACATTGAGTTTCTATGAAAATCATGCAAGAAAGCTTCCCCATAACTGTGTACTAAGACTCACGAAAGCAAGGGAATGAAGGAGACTAGCCGGTTGGAGTGAAGTGCAGCGCGAGCAGGCTTACTGCATCAGGCTGACTATGTTCTGTAAACATCGTAGTGGTCCATGACTTATATACTGTATCGGCAGTGACACATTATTTTGTCTTGGTTTTTTTGTTTGTTGGTCAGGGGGAATAGAAAGGAAACCTCAATAACGATGGGATACAAAACAACAACGACAACCTAGAAAATATGGCTCTGAGTAAGTAGAAAAGGCGCATCACCAGAGGGTTCTATCGAAGTAAGCAACCTAGATATGAAAATAAAGGTTGAAAATATGGCAGTAGTACATTACTGGTAATCGATAGCACACGTCCTGTCGAGGGCGTCACAATCTCTGTCACAGAGTTGGTGGCCGGAGGCGGAAAAGGGAGTCAGCCCAAGTTAACACTCTCTCTACCATATACAACAATGACCAGGGGAATCATGCACCCCAAAAAAATCTTAGGGGGCACAAAGTACGTGAGGATGGCTAGGGGGGTGGTCCGGAGGGGTGGTAAGCCCACCGACCATAAATTGGAGAATTTAGCATTTTTCAAACATCTGAAGCAGCTTTTTGTCCTGTAATCTAGAGCCATAATCATTATGCTTAATTCTATGTAAAAAAATGTATATTTTTCTGAATATTTAAGCATACCAAATGAGCTGTCTGTATCCTTCTGACTGGTGGTTCTTAAAAAAACAAACAAACAAAAAATACGTCTCTGCATCTCTGGTACAATATTGAAAGGAATGTGAGTCTTATTCAGTACATTTAGTTATTGCTTGCTTTTCTGAAGTCTTACCAACCTTGCCAGCGGGCATGCCAGCTAAGAGGACGACAAGCTAGCTACTCTAACTGTATTGATAGCCTGAAATGGTTTCTTGGTAGCTAGTTATATAAAATTGCTAAGTGTCTAGTAGTATTAGAGAGAGAAAAAAAAGGCCCGCAAAAAAGATATTTTAAACATGACAAATCTGAGGGAGCACGTGCCCCTGTGCCCCCTACGGGCATGACACCTCTGACGACAACATACACTACTGAATACAGGAGCTCTCATACACATCTCTGGTTGAGTCTATTTTTCTTCTTCTTCTTGTTAAGAGTATTCCTCTTATTGTTACACCATTATCTGTGGTTGGTTGACATGTGGGGATGTGCTGTGTCCCTATCCTAGCAGCCCGGAGGAGGGAGGGTGGGAGGGAGCGGTGCCGGGTGAGGAGGGAGGGGGAGATATTGGATTTATATCTGGGCCGCTCACGGTTGGCTCTCCCAGAGGCATGATGGGAGAGATCGATAGTCCCCCGTGTCACTCTGCAGCCAACACAGTGATGCTCGATAACAACATACAACACACTCACACCGGAGCTAACAGGAACAAGCCCAACGCCCCTTCGTCGACAGTGTAAAAACGAGGACTAGATTTGTCTTGCTAAGGTACAGAGAATAAATTTGTGTGGACTTTTTCATTTTTTGTGTGGATTTTTTGTTGTTGTGACAGACTGGAGCAAAAACAATGACCCATTTCTGTCCACAGGAATACGTACGCCCTAACCCCACCCCAAATAATGTTTCACATAACCCATCTCTAAACTCCCATTCCACTCAACACAGATGAAACACGGATAATATACGTCATGCATACGAGCGATGGGGGTGAAATATCATTCACTTCACTCTGACGTTCTTAATCGTACTCCATTATTGGCAGTTTCATGAGCTGCCAACTTACTCTCAAGGGGCTGGGGAAAACCAGAACCCTGATTGGATGAGATAAGGATGAGGTCATCGGATGAGGGAGATACCTCCACATCGTCTTGCCATGACCCTGCTCCACAGAGAGGGGGTGCCCTCTGGCTCTAGCCTGCTGCGAGCTTTACTTTGAAAATGTTGTTTTAAGAGAATTCACTTTTCTGTTAAAATATCATAGCATTCTTTACACTGTCCTTCAACAAAAACAGGATAAATCATAATGGAGTCACATGTCAAATGGACCCAGAAGAACCAAATTAAAGTGAGAGATGTTTAGATGATTGAACCTATATCGTTGAAACGCTGTAGACATGGTTTCCTGCATTGAACTGAGTAACCCATTAGTACATCCTGCTTCAAAACAGATCAAATGCATACATGCTGTACAATTAAAACACAGATTGACAAATAGAGAAGAGAAACTTAGTAGCTGAAAGCTGTTAATCACATGGGCCATGTACATCTGATCATCCAATCAGCTTGGAGCTTTGAGCCTATAAAGCATATATACAGTTAACTGCCAAAATAAAGGAAACACCAAAAGTGTCTTAAATAGGGCGTTGGGCCACCACGAGCTGCCACAACAGCTTACATTGCGACTTGGCATAGATTCTGACAAGTGTCTTGAACTCTATTGGAGGGATGTGACAGCATTCCTCCACGAGAAATTCCATAATTTGGTGTTTCGTTGATGGTGGTGGAAAATGCTGTCTCAGGCGCAGCTCAAGAATCTCCCATAAGCGTTCAGTTGGGTTGAGATCGAGGGACTGAGACACGTACACACACTTTAAACCCCCTATGCTCCTTTGAGGCCTCTTCTTCTAACCATGGAAGCCAAAATAATGGGCAACTGGGTATTTGTATACATGACGGGATGTTAATGGCTTAATTAGCTCAGGAACCACATCTGTGTGGAAGCACCTGCTTTCAATATACTTTGTATCCCTCACTTAAGCGTCTTCTTTATTTTGGCAGTTACATGTATGTACATACAATATTAATGTACACATGGGTATATTCTTAAAGTTCTGTGCCAGTTAGTGTATGCAGAGTATAAGCTAGTACAGAAGGATAAACATGTTGCGTTTCAGTTCTAGGCTACTCTGAGGTTAAAAAAAAAAAAAAAAAAAACTGATATAAAACCCCAAAGATGGACAGAAGGACAGGCTACGGCCTTCGACGGAGCAGATTGGTGGACCCCAAATGGTCCTTCCCACCCATGAGTTAGGGGCACAATGTGATTGGATGCTCTGCATGTCACTCTTCTGCACAGACTTAAAGGGCACACGCGACACAGTCAGTGCAAGCCGATGAGAATGGCAAGGTGGGGGTGGCCAGGTGAGAGGTGGGTGTAGGGTTCAGGAAGTGGAGGGAAGAGGTGAAGAGGGGGAGGCGCTGGGACCGGGACCCCTTGCCCACTCTGGGTGCACCCTCTGTGGGATGAGTCTAAGGATCTGAGGGGCGCACCGCTGGTCCTCCTCATGGTGGAGGAGAGGAACTGCAGGGGGGGAGCCAGCTGGCCGACGGGTGGATGGATAGATCAGAGCGGAGGAGAAGAGAGGAGGTGATCAGCAGGTGGTCTCGTGGCTGACGTCTAGAGCTTTCCCCCCCCCAGTCGAGGAGCTGGGGATGGGCTGGATCTCCATATCCACCTCATCGCTGCTGGAGTCCTCTCTCTCAGGGATCTGCGCCTCCTCCTCAGACAGGGGGACAAACTCAGGGTGGGCCATGAAGTTATGGATGGAGTTTCTGGATTCTGGGTTCTCTAGCCCCGGGTAAAGGGAGCTACGGAACGCATTGACCACCTTAATCTTTTAGAGAGACCGAAGAGAGAGAGAGAGAGAGAGGGGGGGGGGAGAGACAGAGAGACAGGGGAGATAAAGAGGGGAAAGATGGATAGAAAGAGAGATAAATAAAAAGGACAGTTAGTATGAGGGTCCTGGCTCGGTCTTCCTCTGTTGATGGCGATGAGAGGAGTCAGGCAGACAGGCAGGGGTTTATGGGTAATCTGCTGGGGGGGGCAAAAGGTGGTCAGTGAGAGGTGGGATGTGAAGGATTCTGGGATGTCATGGTTGCTCTTTGCAGTCTCGATCATTCACCGATCATTAAATCAAACAGCAAGCATAAAGGAAGACAAACAACCCCCAAATCATACACACAAAAACCTCCAGTCCACTACAATACAGTACATAAGAGCGAAGTGGGAAATAGAGAAGGAGCACCGCAAAACAAATAGAGCACAAAAACACAGAGTAATACTGAAATACCAACGAGGTGGGAACAGTTGATGATGACGGTGGACGGATATTTAGCAAGCATCAGGAGCACAACCACACAGCTACTTAATTCTACAACACCCCCCCAAACACCCTGACACATACAGTGCTATCTGAGGCTACAAGCTGCAGTCTCTTATCACTGTGACGCTAGGATGCATACCAACACACCAGCCTTCACACAGCTACAGAACAGCACAGCTAGCTGGCAGCATCTCAATGTTCTTCAATGAATAAAGGGATGGATGGAGGGAGTTGTCTGTTGGGCTCCCTGGTTGACGACCAACGACGAGTGGGATATTTGGTGTGATAGGTGGGAGTGTGGTGAGGGAAAGTGCAGGAAGAGCTAGATGATGAGAAGACGTTGGTAGAGGGCATGAAAGGTTGACGCTGCAATGGGGGAAAAAACATGCACTTCATACACACGCACAGTACACACTCAGCCTTTCACACACAAACACACACGCACAGTACACACTCAGCCTTTCACACACAAACACACACGCACAGTACACACTCAGCCTTTCACACACAAACACACACGCACAGTACACACTCAGCCTTTCACACACAAACACACACGCACAGTACACACTCAGCCTTTCACACACAAACACACACGCACAGTACACACTCAGCCTTTCACACACAAACACACACGCACAGTACACGCTCAGCCTTTCACACACAAACAGTACACACTCAGCCTTTCACACACAAACACACAGTACACACTCAGCCTTTCACACACAAACACACATGCACAGTACACGCTCAGCCTTTCACACACAAACACACAGTACACACTCAGCCTTTCACACACAAACACACAGTACACACTCAGCCTTTCACACAAACACACATGCACAGTACACACTAAGCCTTTCACACACAAACAGTACACACTCAGCTTTTCACACAGAAACACGTATAGTACACACTCAGCCTTTCACACACAAACAGTACACACTCAGCTTTTCACACAGAAACACGTATAGTACACACTCAGCCTTTCACACACAAACACACACACACAGTACACACTCAGCTTTTCACACAGAAACACGTATAGTACACACTCAGCCTTTCACACACAAACACGCACGCACAGTACACACTCAGCCTTTCACACACAAACACACACACACAGTACACACTCAGCTTTTCACACAGAAACACGTATAGTACACACTCAGCCTTTCACACACAAACACACACACACAGTACACACTCAGCTTTTCACACAGAAACACGTATAGTACACACTCAGCCTTTCACACACAAACACGCACGCACAGTACACACTCAGCCTTTCACACACAAACACACATGCACAGTACACACTCAGCCTTTCACACAGAAACACGTATAGTACACACTCAACCTGTGGTGTGGTGCAGATTATAGTCTAATGAGCTCTACTTTGGTGGACTGTATGTGGACCTCATCTCTACAATCAGCATCCAACCTCTGTGATGATTCTTGATATTTAAATTCTTATTTCAGGCAGACTTCTCTGGCTATGCGTGTATGTGTTTGTTTAAGAGAGCATTGTGATGTCGAACAAAATATATTTCCATTTTCATGGCTCCATTTCCGTGCCAGGAAGAAAATAGTCACACACACACACACACACACACACACACACACACACACACACACACACACACACACACACACACACACACACACACACACACACACACACACACACACACACACACACACACACACACACACACACACACACACACACACACACACACACGTACGGACATGGTAAAACAAAGATGAAAACTACTGGTCTGTTATTGTTACCCTGTAGTCAGAAAGGAGAGCGTCTTGGGAGAAGAGAGGGAGACCGAGGAGTAGAAAGAGACATACGAGTGGGAGAGGATGGAAACATACGCAGAGCGAGAGAAGCAAGAGATGAAGGAGGGCAACATGGGGAATTGTATCAGAGAAAACAGAGTGAAAGACAAATAAGAAAAATAGCAAAAGGTTTGGGAATCAAGGCCTACAGCAATTGGATCAGAAAGCGAAAGGAGAAAAGGTCATGGGTGAAAAAAAGAAGTGATCATGTTAAACGACCACCATCCAGCAGCTCTAAATGTGTGCATAAATTGGGGATGGGGTCAGGGGTGAAAGGTAGAAGGTGACCGCTTGCCTCAATACCGCATGAGCCTTTAAAGCTGATACAAATTCCTATGAGTTACGGGAAGAAAAAAAAAACAGCTACTTCAATTCCACTTTGTATTCTCAGTCTTACATGACCTATTTAATATATTTAGATATTTTCCACACTGTACTCTTCAGTCCTAACCATCCTTTCTTCCTTTTAATCATATTCACACGTTTTCCAGAGACTTTAGTTCAATTTGCAAATCCGTTACCTGCACCACCTCTTCCTTTACTCCAGAACCTCAGTGTGTGACAAGTGTCTCTGCAACCTTGCAGTCCTCTAATATGGGTTTGTGTGTGTGCGCGTCTACATTTGTGTGTAGTTCTCTAGGTTTCTAAGTCCTCTCATATCCGTCTGATCTCTGTGTGACTCTCGTGTGAACGTGTTGGAGGTTGCGAAGATACACCAGTGTACCACAGGCATCCATCACCCTTTTTACATAACAAAATGTGGTAGAAATATATGGCTATCTTTCTTCCCCATAAATCCCTTTTAGTGAGAAAAAAGCAGAGTGAGATGCAGAGGCTGTCATGGAGGAAGAAGTCAGCTCTGAGGTTGCCAGCCAAGTCTTTAATTTTTCTTTTTTATAAAACACACACTGAGTCATAAGTCCTCCCTGAATAGCGGAATGACAGGGAGAGGGAGGAGAGAGAGAGGGAAGAGAAGAAGACGAAGACAGAAAGACGACAAGGCGAGAGAGAAGGAGAAAGAGAGATTGAGGGCAAGGCAGAAAGAAAGATGCATGTGAAGTAGAAAAACGAGAGGGCCTCATCCATACATATGAGTTAGGGGGCAACTGGAGAAGAGAGACAGGGCGCGAGAGAGAACGAGAGAAAGGGGGAAGGCGAGAGAAGGGAGTAGCTGCAGCATCTGTCAGCCATCTCCCTGCAGCCCTCTGAGGGTGTGAGGGTGTGTGTGCGCACGAGCGAGTGTGTGTGTTCGTGCGAGAGTGTGTGTGTGTGTGCGCGTGTGTCTCTCTCAGTACTCTGTTGCTGGGCAGACGACATGTGTGTGTCTTGGAGGGGTGGGGGGGAGTGCTGTGTCGTGGTGTGAGGAATGACGTCCCCCTTTTCTTCCCTCTCACCTCTCCATCCCTCCCTCTAGCAAAGGGCAAGGTCATCCCCCATCCCTCTGATCCGTACAGAGGAAGCTGCCTATCATATCTCACATGACTTGGCTCATCTCTCTTACTAAAACAGTACAACACCATCACCGGAACGAATGGACTCTCTATACACTAACCACGCAGATGACTGCATGACTTCTGACACAGAATCAATCACTCACACACTCATTCAGTCATACACAGACTTTCTCCTTCTCCACACATGTATCCTCAGGGCTGGACATGGAGATGGCTGAGCTATCAGTGACCGACTGTGACCGTGACCAACTGTGACCATAGCCCTTTAAGGTGCCCCGTGTGTCTTTAGTAACAGTTGGAGAGAAGGTAGAAGATACATGCTTTCTGATATGTTGCCACTGGAAGTAGAAACAGGAATCTGAAAAATACTAAACAAGACAGAGACAGAGACACAGACAGAGACACAGACAGAGACACAGACAGAGACACAGACAGAGAGACACAGACAGAGACACAGACAGAGAGACACAGACAGACACACAGACAGACAGACAGACAGACAGACAGACAGACAGACAGACAGACAGACAGACAGACAGACAGACAGACAGACAGACAGGACAGACAGGACAGACAGGACAGACAGACAGACAGACAGACAGACAGACAGACAGACAGACAGACAGACAGACAGACAGACAGACAGACAGACACAGACAGACAGACAGACAGACAGACAGACAGACAGACAGACAGACAGACAGACACAGACAGACAGACAGACAGACAGACAGACAGACAGACAGACAGACAGACAGACAGACAGACAGACAGACAGACAGACAGACAGACAGACAGACAGACAGACAGACAGACAGACAGACAGACAGACAGACAGACAGACAGACAGACAGACAGACAGACAGACAGACAGACAGACAGACAGACAGACAGACAGACAGACAGACAGACAGACAGACAGACAGACAGACAGACAGACAGACAGACAGACAGACAGACAGACAGACAGACAGACAGACAGACAGACAGACAGACAGACAGACAGACAGACAGACAGACAGACAGACAGACAGACAGACAGACAGACAGACAGACAGACAGACAGACAGACAGACAGACAGACAGACAGACAGACAGACAGACAGACAGACAGACAGACAGACAGACAGACAGACAGACAGACAGACAGACAGACACAGAGAGAGAAGTGCTGAGGCAGCTCAGTAAATGGAGTGATGCACGGTTATTAGACAATGCAATTAACCCTTCGCTATTAACCCCCGTGAGACCTCCTGGGCCCTGCCTCAGATAACGGCCTCTCAGATTAGGGCCTGCCTGCGGGATTTAACCTTTTCAGATTATACCCTGTGTGAGATTAGCCAGTCCAATTATCTCTCTACCGAGGCCGCTGTATTGCCGGACAGCCAGGGAAATAAAATGGACGTCAGGATTCCAGATGATAGGATTTTCAGAGTTAGGACTGAGACAGATTTGGCTCTTTGTAATTCCTGACAATTATTTTAGGTTGATCTCGTCTCACGGCGAGGTCTCACCTGGGTTAATACATGCAGATCATATTAGGAGTTTGGAGAAGTCCAACCCCCAGGATGCACTGGGAAAGCCATAGGAAAGCCAGAGTGAACCGAGGAGAGAGTGAAACCGAGGAGAGAGTAAATAAAACAACGAGAGAGAAAGGGAACAAAGCAGACATAGAACAAGAGAAAGATAGAGAGACAATCATAGAGAGGAAGTAGTCAGCAGGCATCGGCAGGCTGTGGATGGGGTAATGACGGCATGTCAGCAATTAAATCAAGAAATCAAACAGTCAGTCATGCAGCATTCTGACTGGAGGAGAGGGAGGAGGAGGCGGCAGAGAAAAGATAGCTTGTTGTTAAGGGGTCGCCATCGCAACCGCTCACTCACTGCCTGCAGTGGAGGGGGAAGCAGCGGCGGCGGCTGCAGGAAGGGGCGTGGCCCCGGCAGAGTTGGCAGACAGGGAGGAAGAGGAAAGCCCTACGTGGGTGGGGCTAGAGACAGTTTTGGCGTCGTTGTGCTGGCTGACCACAGAGGGCTGGCGTCTCAATGCCCCCGGGACCGGAGCCTGACCCGTCTGGAACGTATAGACCACGTCCATCTGCAAACAACAGCCCACAGCATAGTCACAAGAAACAGAGACGTAGGGAGAGAAAGAAAGAGAGAAGGGGGCAAGGAGAGAGGGAGAGATAGAAAGAAGGGAGAGAGGAAAAGAGGAAGTGAAAAGAGGAAGGGAAAGATATCAGAAAGAAACATTGTATGGGCAGAGCAGACAGTGGTTATTGCACAAATTTAGAAAATCCCTAAATCGTTAGTTGGACAGAACAGGGGATTGGAGAGATTGAGGAAGAGGGGAATGAATGGAGAGGGAGAGGACTGGAAGGCCTGCCACTGAATGAAAGGGATAATATTTTGTGACAGAGGAAAAAGGCTGAGGGCACTGGTAGGAGCGAGGGAGGGAAACAAACGAAGACGTCAGAGAGTGTTCCTACAGGCCACTGATAAAGTTTGGTGCAAAGTCGTCCTCCTCTTGCCAATTATGTCCTGGTTGTATTTGACTAACCAGCCGTGCTGACACACATACATCCTAACCACACAGCCCACCAGGATTAGACAGAGGGAAGGGAGGGGAGTCAGAGGGGCAGATAAGGACCTAATTACCTCACTGCCTCTCTCCATCACCCCCCCCACACACACACCTTTCTCCCTTCTATCCTCCCTCCTCAGGAGAAAGAGAGAGAGGAGTGCTCGACTGAATCTCTTCCTTTATCAGTGTGATGGAGGGAGAAAGGGAGGATGGAGAGAGGACGGGAAGAGGGTGATAAATAGGGAAATTAAACTGAGGAAGTGGAACGTCGGAATGGGAATTAGAATCCGTCTCGAACGACACAGAAACCAACTTGGAAGAAACTAATAAGAACGGTCAATTATGGCGTTGTGTCCCAGTAAATGAGGAACATTTGTCAACAGTAAAATATGTTATTCAGTTCTAAATCTACACACATACGAATAAATACCTTAAAACACAATATAAAAGACAAAACATCTATTTCTTTATTATTCTGGTCAACCGTATTGAGACTCTTTCCATCGTAAAAAAAAGACAGTTAATGGACAATAGCAGAGGGAGAGAGGGCTAAAGGACGAGAAGAGAGAAAGATTCAGAAACAAATGTGAGACGAAGAGTTGCATACTTCAGATGAAGAAGAGGGTAGAAGGTTAGTCAGTTACAGGGTGCACAAACAGTATAGGCTTCTGGAGTGTGTGTGTGTGTGTGTGTGTGTGTGTGAGAGAGAGAGACAGAAAGTAAAAAGAGAGAAAGTGAGCGAGAGAGAAACAGACACTAGAGAGACGGGACTGGAGTCTTCCACAGCCCTGTAGATAATGAAATAGTTCAACGTTAAAGCAACCCACATCCCTCCATCCGCACCCCCAACGGCAGACCGAGAAAGGCTGAACTCTTTTTGACCCACTGTACGAGAGGGACGTATACGTTTACATCCAAACAACACAACAAGCTAATCATCCTTCGCCCACTCTACAGGGGTTTTTGCTGCAGGTATGTTGTTTCAGCGTTGTTTCAGCGCTAGCGAAGGCTAATGAGGCCCATAGGGACACAGAAATAGCCTCCGGACATGCTAGCGCTACGACTGCCTATAGCTCACTCCTGTAGGAGGGGAGAGCAGCACTGCCGAACCAAAGCTCGGCTTCTGGAAACGTCTCCATAGGCCTACTTTATTGTAGCGTTCACGGCCTAGGAATCCCACTCACGGGGCCGAAGAAAAGACCCAACTTGGCCGATGCACCGATGCATTGTCGGGAAGAACGGGACAATTGGCCCAGAACAGCGCAGCATGGCTGGCCCTTAAACACGTAAAGCTTACATTACTAATATGCATGTAAATCTCTCCTGGCTCAAAGTAGAGGAGAGATCGACTTCATCACTCTTTGCGTTGACTTGTCGAATGCACCGAGCTGTCCGTTTAAACTACTAGCACAGTTTGGACACCCATGCACACCCCAGAAGACATGCCACCAGAGAGGTCTCTTCACAATCCCCAAATCCATAAGAGTATATGGGGGGTTCACAGTACTACATAGAGCCATGACTACATGGAACTCTATTCCAAATGAATTAACTCATGCTAGCAGTAAAATGAGAAAGGGAAGAGATAAAAATACACCTTATGGAACAGCGGGGGACTGTGAAGAGACACACACGTTGCATTTTGTATTGTAGATATGTGACAGTAGAGTGGTGGCCTGAGGGCACACACTTAGTCTGTTGTGAAATGTATTGTAACATTTGTAATTATATAGAACTGCCTTAATTTGGCTGGACCCCAGGAAGAGTAGCTGTGAAATCTGGTGGGCATGGGAGTGGTGCCATCTCTACTGCACTGTGCGCGTGTGTGTGTGTGTGTGTGTGTGTGTGTGTGTGTATGGAGACAATGGACCTCTGCTTCCTCTCCACCTCCAATAGTCTTGCCACTCGGATTTCTTTGAGCAGTGGTGGCGCATGCAACAAATGTCCCGCAATTCGACATATTCTGCCATGGAACCAAGAGACAATTCTGCAGTTTGAAAGCTAGTTTCTTGCAATTCTGCACATTTTACCATTGCCTTTTTTGCTATCCATGTGCCTCAAATATGAAAGGGCCCCATTCCATGACATTTTGGGGAATTTCAGATTCACCCTGACTGTGTAGGTTTTATTCTGGAGGTTGTTAGTTCTCAAAGATGATCTAATAAATATATAGGTCCATTATCTTTTCTACATACTTTATATCTGGTTGTAGTCATTTACATTTACACCGAAACTGTTTTACCATCACAAAATGTATTAAATGCAACACACACACACACGTCAAAAGTTTGGACTTTTCTATGTATGTGACCACCCCGGGGGTGTGTATGAGTCTCCTTCCGATACACCCACAGAGGAAACCCAGTGGAGTCCCCTGGCAGTTAAAGGGTGCGTGTGTGTGTCCCACTACATAAGGCGATTGGAGACCTGGTGAAAAGCTCTATTTGAATACAGTCTCTAAATATAAGCTAGCCAATGGTGTGTGTGTGCGCAACAGGCAGTAAGTGTGTTTCTGCTCCTCATCTCCCATCACAGTAAGTCTCTTCAACCCCAAGGCTGTGTACACTGAGACAGTTGGAGAAAGAAAGCGAGAGAGGGAGGGAGGGAGCGAGAGAGGGAGCGAGAGAGCGAAAGCGAGCGAGACGATCCTTTGTAGCAGCAACAGCAGTATTAGTATGATCCTGAGAGTCATCCATTATAACTCTCCATCAGGTTATATAGAGATATGTCTAGTTGTGTTGGTGGGTAGTGACTATCGCTAAAGGCAGGCCTCCAGTGTGTCTGAGTCGGGTTTCCACTCCCCCACCTGGGGGCCCAGAGCTACTGACACCTTACATCCCAGGACCCATATTTACAAAGCGTCTCAGAGGAGTGCTGACGTAGGATCAGCTCCCCTCTATCCATATAATCGTATTCATTGTGATCGAAAAGGCATAGCTGATCTGAGATCAGCTACTACCCTGCAACACTTGATACATACAGCCACTGGTATCTGATCTCCTCTTGATATTATCCATCTGGATCCTGACTCCCAACCCACCATTTTAGGGATCACCTAGTTAGACAGCTATCCAGCTAAGGGGTCACAAGTTAGACAGTAGAGACAGAGGTGGCATAGTGACAGGAAATCAAAGCCCAGACATCAGACTCTGTCACAGTCCCATTGTCTCCCTCAGACGACAACACACACCTGCCTTTCTTCACAGGAGGCAGCAGCAAAATACATCCCAGAGAAAAACCCTTACTTAAATGCTTAACTTTCAGAGAGACTTAGAACTAGCCTGGGTACCAGTCTGTTTAGCTAGCATTCCACTCCTTGTACTCTGTGTCATTGCAAAATCTTTGGCACATGACACAGATTACAAGGAGGGGATTGCTAGCTCAACAGACTGGTGCCCAGGCTAATTTAGAATGACGGAATTTTTTAAAAGTCGGCTGAAACAACCACACAATATCAGCACAACAGTTATCAAAATGGTCACGGTGACGAAATATGTTGTCTTATTCTTCCCCTTGGAGAACAGACAGCAGGTTAAAGCTCCTCACAACAGGGAGGACAAGGGGGAAGTATATCCCTCCTCTCATCACAATGCAGTGCTTCTGTAGCTCTTCTCATCTCTTCTCGGTCTTTACCTGTGAACACTGGCGAGGGGAGAGATGGGAGAAAGGGGAGGGAGAGGAATATCCAACCCTGTCAACCCCTTATAGATGGTCCTCTCCTCTCTTCTCCTCCTCCTATACCTGCGGAACCCCTGGAGGGGACTGGAAGGAAAAGAGGGAGATCGAGAGGGGGGCTGCTAAAGCGAGAGCAGGTGATGGTAGTTGAGGACCCCCTGGTGCGTACCTGAGTCTGGATGCGGTTGAGTCCCCTGAACCAGAGGACCTGTCCCCTACGGAGCTCCATCTCAGCATGGTCGATCTCGTCATCCCCCTCGTTCATTTCGTTTTCGGGAACATCCTCCTTATGGGTGCCGTGGCCAGCCTCCTTCAGGAACTTCAGGCGGTGGGTGGGGATGGCTGTGATCAGCTGGAGGAGAGAGGACGCGAGAATGTTTGAATAAACAGTTTCTCTCACTCAGCACAGTAGGAGTAGTTAAACACCCTGTAATGACGCTGTGTGATTGTACTGGGGAACGGTCGAGATCATCTGGGAAGAAAGAGCGCAGTGCACATGAGAACAGTCAATTTGGTGCATTAACATTCAGAGCCACATACAGTGCCTTCAGAAAGCATTCACACTCCTCGACTTTTTCAGGAGAATAAAAGTGTGCTTAACAAGTACCATAATACGCTGCATGGACTCACTCTGTGTGCAATAACAGCGTTTAACATGATTTTGAAATGACTTCACCATTTCTGTACCCCGCACATACAATTATCTGTAAGGTCCCTTAGTCGCGCAGTGAATTTCAAGCACAAATTCAACCACGAAAACCTGGGAGGTTTTCCTATGGTTCGCAGAGAAGGGCATCTAGTAATTTTACACTTTGGATGGTGTATCAATACACCCAGTCACAACAAAGACACAGGTACCCTTCCTAATTCAGTTGCCAGTGAGGATGGAAACCACTCAAGGATTTCACCAGGAGACAAATGGTTATTTTAAAACAGTTACAGAGTTTAATGGCTGAGATAACAGAGGATGGCTCAACAACCTTGTAGTTACTCCACAATACTACCATAAATGACAGAGTGAAAAGAAGGAAGCCTGTACAGAATACAAAATATTCCAAAAACATGCATCCTGTTTGCAATAAGGCAGTAAATTAAAACTGAAAAAAATGTGGCAAAGAATTGCACTTTATGTCCTGAATGCAAAGTGTAATATTTGGGCCAAATCCAACAATACACCACTGAGTAATTTTTTCATGAATGGTGACGGCTGCATCATGTTATGGGTAAAAGCTTGTAATTGGCAAGGACTAGGGAGTTTTTGAGGATAAAAAGAAACGGAATGGCGCTAAGCACAGGCAAAATCCCAGAGGAAAACGTGGTCCAGTTTGCTTTACAACAGACACTGGGAAACAAATTCACCTTTCAGCAGGACAATAACCTAAAACACAAGGTCAAATATACACTGGAGTTGCTTACCAAGATGACATTGAATGTTCCCGAGTGGCCTAGTTACAGTTCTGTCTAAAATCGGCTTGAAGATCTATGGCAAGACTTGAAAATGGCTGTCTAGCAATGATCAACCAATAATAAAGAATAAATGGGCAAATATTGTACAATCCAGGTGTGCAAAGCTGTTCAACTTACCCAGAAAAACTCACAGCTGAAATCGCTGCCAAAGGTGATTCTAACAATCAAGAGATTGAATACTTATCTAATCAAGATTAGTTTTATATTCCATTTATTTTACCAAATATTTATATTTTTCTTCCACTTTGACAGAGTATTTTGGGTAGATCGTTGAACAAAAATGACAAATCAATTTTATTCCCACTTTGTAACACAAACAAATGTGGAAAAGGTCAAGGGGTGTGAATACTTTCTGAAGGCACTGTATATACACTCTCCTATGTATTCATTTGGACAGTGAGGCTAAAACCCTTAATGTCTCTATAGTCAACGATTTTAGAATTGAGATCAAAGGTACGGTGTTACGTTCCCCATTTCACCTTTTATTTGAGAGCATGCTGAATCGTTTAAAAACAAATGCACTTTAATCGAGTCCACCCCTTTTGAAAGTACATTTAGTCAAAAGTGTGCATTGGGGTCAACATGGTCCATGCCCCAACGATTTGAGGAGGGGAGTCACCTTTATTGTAAATAATAATATATGTTTCTGAACACTTCTACATGAATGAATAATGATGTGTGAGAACGTTTCAGATGCACACAGATCATGCCTCCAAAACCTGTCACATAGGGCTGTCACACTGGCAGTCATGAGTCAAGACCGCAGTAAAAATTCAATTTGCCGTTGAGTCACGGTAATCTCCTCTTATGCACATGGTAGTAGTACACACCAACTCGCTAACAATCGTCAGGTCACTATTGACACTACTCTATTGTCCCTCAAACCATATTGACATCAATGCAAAAGCAATCGAAAATCACATCAAAAACACGTATCAAAACTGTATGCATTATAATAATAAAAAAACTCGCCTCACTGTGATTGATCAATTTGAAGAAAGACATTTTTACAACAGGTTGAAACTGAGTAGAAAACATGGTCATTGTGAACGTTGTTTCAAAGCCTAACACAACGACCTGGACAGCGCTTTCTAAAGCGATAATGAATTAAAAACACCATATGCATGTTAGAGTTTAAGCATAGGCCTATATACGAGCCCAGGTCGAAAGAAAATCAGAATTAAAAGAATGATTGTGATATTATACATTACATAGCCTACACATATTAAGCAAGGCAAAAAAAACTGTTTTAACATCTTTGGTTTATAACTGGTAGCCTAAATTAAACAAATTCAGCGTGAGTGGCAGCGTAGGCCTTTGACCTATCAGCAAAGACCAGATTCAATCGAGAATAGACTGATGAGTGAAAATATGATCACTTGGAGAACAGCATGTACAGCCTGAGGCAAGGAACAGAGTGCAAGCTTTCTTTTGCAACTTTCTCATATCAAATCAAACTTTTTGTCACCTGCACCAAATACAACATGTATAGCCCTTACTGTGGAATGCTTACTTACAAGCTCTTAGCCAACAGTGCAGTTAAAAAAAAAAAAGAGTTAAGAAAATATTTTCCCAATAAACTAAAGTAAAAAAAGAATAAAAAGTAACAAAATAATGAGGCTATATACAGGGGGTATCAGTACCGAGTCAATGTGAGGGGGTACAGGTTAGTCGAGGTAATTTGCAGCTGTTAAGGAGTCTTTTGATCCTAGAATTGTCTCTCTGGTTCCGCTTGCCGTGTTGTAGAAAAAAACAGTCTGACTTGGGTGACTGGAGTCTTTGACAATTGTTTGGCCTTTCTTCTGACACCGCCTAGTGTATAAGTCCTGGATGGCAGGAAGCTTGGCCTCAGTGATGTACTGGGCCGTACACACTACCCTCTGCAGAGCAGTTACCATACCAGGCGGTGATGCAACCCGTCAGGATGCTGTAGCTCAGTTGGTAGAGCATGGCGCTTGTAACGCCAGGGTAGTGGGTTCGATCCCCGGGACCACCCATACGTAGAATGTATGCACACATGACTGTAAGTCGCTTTGGATAAAAGCGTCTGCTAAATGGCATATATAAAGGATGCTCTCAATGGTGCAGCTGTAGAACTTTGAGGATCTGGGGACCCATGCCAAATCTTTTCAGTCTCCTGAGAAGGAAAAGGTGTAGTGCCGTCTTCACGACTGTCTTAGTGTGTTTGGACCATGAAAGTTCATTGGTGACTCTCGACCAACTCCACTACAACCCGTCAATGTTAATGGGGGCCTGTTCGGTCCACCTTTTCCTGTAGTCCACGATCAGATCCTTTGTCTTGCTCACATTGAAGGAGAGGTTGTTGTCCTGGCACCACACTGTCAGGTCTCAGACCTCCTCCCTATAGGCTGTCTCATCGTTGTCGGTGATCAGGCATACCACTGTTGTGTTGTCAGCAAACTTAATGATGGCGTTGGAGTTGTGTTTGGCCACGCAGTCGTGGGTGAACAGGGAGTACAGGAGGGGACTAAGCACACACCCCTGAGGGGCCCCAGTGCTGAGGAGCAGCATAGCAGACGTGTTGCTGCCTCCCCTTACCACCTGGGGGTGGCCCGTCAGGAAGTCCAGGATCCAGTTTCCACATTCACTTTTAACAAGGCACACCTTTTCATTGAAGATCATTCCAGGTGAAGCTGGTTGAGAGATTGCCAAGAGTGTGCAAAGCTGTCATCAAGGCAAAGGCTGGCTACTTTGAAAAATCTCAACTATAAAATATATTTTGATCACTAACACTTTTTTGGTTACTTCATGATTCCATATGTGTTATTTCATAGTTTTAATGTCTTCACTATTATTCTACAATGTAGAAAATAAAAAAAATAAAGAAACCCTTGAATGAGTAGGTGTGTCCAAACTTTTGACTGGTACTCTATATGCAGGAACACATTCAATTGGAGAACCATCTAATGAGTGAACATGCAAAACATTCTTACGCGAGTTTTAAAACAACATACATTCTATTCCCCCCCCCCCCCAATAAGTACAAGTTTTAAAATCAGTAAAGGATTCCTGCATAGCTATAAAATCTGAATGCAGTTGACACAGCCAGATCAACAGTCAAGGAAATAGCATACATAATAGTATCACCTGCATATAGATTAAGTTGACCATTTTTACCAGATTGACCAACAGTGTTTATATAAATAGAAACAGGTCCTACAATTGACCCCTGTGGTACACCTTTATGTAGCAAGAAATTCAGACTCAACCCCAATCAATCACGATGGCCTGAGTTCTGTCACAAAGATAATCATAAAACAATGAACAGGCATCAGAACTCAGGCCTATCTAGGACAACTTAGTCAATAAAATAGCATGATCAACAGTATCAAAAGCTTTTGACAGGTCCACAAACAAAGCAGCACTTTTAATTTTATTGTCTAAAGCATTGACAAGTTCATTAACAACTAGAGATGTTGCTACAATAGTGCTATGGCCAGGCCTAAACCCAGATTGGTTTACATTAAAAATACATTTCTCAGATAAAAAAAAAGTTGTATATTTACCAAGATTAGAGAATCTTAGCTGGACAAGAAAGTCTTGAAATGGGGCGATAATTATTAAGATCACTACTAATCACCTCTCTTATGGAGTGGCAGCTCAAAAGCTGATTTCCATACTTGGAAAATTTCCTGATAACAATATAAAATAAAAAATGAGGGTTATTGAGCCAACATTGATGGGCGCTGCACACTCAAGCCGACCAGGATCCAATTGGTCGCCCCCTGTGGATTTATTGTTGTCTGTTGCTAGCAAAGCATCCAGGACTTATTTTTTAAATAGCTTAAAAGAAAAGCTTTCACTATCATTTCTCTGATAATTCAGCAAATTTCTCCTATCAGCATCCAACCCAATATCATTTTGAATAGACTAGTAAAACTCTACATCAACCCAGGTCCTTTACGATTTTTTAATTCACATGGAAACTCCAGCTCAAACAAGCTATGCTCAATAGGCGGTTGCAGGCCCTGTCTGATGGTTGACATTGAAATAGTTGGTATGGCTATACGTTTGCATAGAACTGCACCATTTGGTCTATCCCCATTAGGAAAAGAGGAAGGAGAAGAAATTTGAGATACTTTTCCAAGGTTAGCGCCATAGGGTCGGAGGCCGCAGCCAATGTCAATATGAGGAACTCAGAGTAACCAATGATGGAATGTTATAAACTGACTTCCATGGGCTTTGGTTGCTATTGCGCAACAGCCCAAGCCCTCTACATGATTTGAAAACCGAGGGGGTATTAAAGTTTATGGAATTCTCATTTGAACTAAAAGCACTGGGTGAGCAGACCACATACTCCTCTCTTGAGCTAACAATAGCAGAACTAAGAGGAATTCAAACTAATGGGTACAAGATTGCAACTGACAACACACCCAACAGTAACGTTTAGAGAGGATTGGAGATATGAGTGGGGCTTGGTACGTACTCGGAGTCAATATCTTAACGCGGCCTTGAAAGATCGGGTCCAGGCTCTGAGATGGTTTGGGTGGAGTACATAATCCCCGTAGAGTATCTTTTGTTACCAAAAAGTGTCAAAATTGTCAATAAAAGTTAGGCCATGTGAGTAACACTTTTAAACAGGTTAACATTCACAATGCCGCAGGGCCAGATGGATTACCGGGATGCATACTCACGAGCATACACTGACCAGCTGACAAGTGTCTTCACTGACATTTTCAACCTCTCCCTGATGCAGTCTGTAATACATGTTTCAAGCAGACCACCATAGTCCTTGTGCCCAAGAACGCCAAGGTAACCTGTCTAAATGAATATCGCCCCATAGCCCTCACATCTGTAGCCATGAAATATTTTGAAGGGCTGGTCACGGCTCACATCAACACCATCTTCCCAGACACCCTGGACCCACTCCAATTTGCATACCGCCCCAACAGATTCACAGATGGGGCAATCTCTATTTCCCTCCACTCTGCCCAACGCCTATGTGAGAATGCTGTTCATTGACTACAGCTCAGCCTTCAACACCATAGTGCCCTCCAAGCTCATCACTAAGCTAAGGACATTGGGACTGAACATCTCCCTCTGCAACTGGATCCTGGACTTCCTGATGGGCCATCCCCAGGTGGTGAGGGTAGGCAACAACACATGCGCCACTGTGACCCTCAACACGGGTCCCCTCAGGGGTGCTTTCTTAGTCTCCTTCTGTACTCCCTGTTCACCCATAAATGTGTGGCTGTGTACAAATCCAATACCATCATTAAGTTTGCTGAAGACAACGGTGGCAGGCCTGATCACCGATGACCATGAAACAGTCCATAGGGAAGAGGTCAGAGACCTGTTATAGCGTGGTGTGAGGACAACAATCTTGCACCACACAAAGGAGCTGATCATGCCCCCATTTACATTGACGGGGCTGTAGTGGAGCTGGTCGAGAGCTTCATGTTTCTCAGTGTACTCATCCCTAAGGATCTATCATGGTTCACACACAACACAGTCATGAAGGCACGACAACGCCTCTTCCCCCCTAAGAGGACTGAAAAGATTTGTCATGGACCCTCCGATCCTTAAAGGGTTCTACAGCTGCACCATTGAGAGCATCTTGACTAGCTGCATCACAGCTTGGTATGGAAACTGCTTGGCATCTGTCCACAAGGCGCTATAGAGGGTACTGTGTATGGCTGGGGCCGAGCTCCCTGCCATCCAGGACCTCTATACCAGGCGGTGTCAGAAGAATGCCCCAACAATTGTCAAAGACTCCAGCCTCCCAAATCATAGACTGTTCTCTCTGCTACCACGCGTCACCAAGTCTGAAACCAACAGGACCCTAAACAGCTTCACCCCCAAGTCATAAGACAGCTAAATAGTTAGTTAAATAGTTAGTCATTAGGTTAGTCCGGGTAGTTATTAGGTTATCTGCATTTACCCTTTTTGCACTAATTATATGTTCATATGTACCTCAACTACGTTGTAGACCTGCACATCGACTCCGTACCCCATGTACAGTATATAGTTAAGTTACCGTTGCTCATTGTGTACTTATTATTAACCTTGTAGACCTGCACATCAACTCCGTACCCCGTGTACAGTACATAGCTAAGTTATCGTTACTCACTGTGCATTTATTATTACTTTTAAAATGATTTCTCAATTTTCGTTCTCTCTGCATTCTTGGGAAGGGTTTTCTACACCGGTTGTTTACAAAGCAGCTAATGATTTGAGTATACCATTAAAGAGCTCGGACTTGAAAATAACACCTTGTCTGATCTAAATGTAATAGGTCCACTGGTTTCTCCTCCCATCATATTTATTGTCAGGCTCATGCATGAATAATGTTTCATATGAACTTACACGGAGTGTACAAAAAGATTCCTAATATTAAGTTGCACCCACTTTTGCCCTCAGAACAGCCTCAATTCATCAAGGCATAGACTCCACAAGGTGTCGAAAGCGTTCCACAGGGATGCTGGCCCATGTCGACTCCAATGCGTCCCACAGTTGTGTCAAGTTGGCTGGATGTCCTTTGGGTGGTGGAGCATTCTTGATACGGTTGAGTGTGAAAAACCCAGCAGAGATGCAGTTCTTGACACACTCAAACCGTTGTGCCTGGCACCTACTACCATACCCTGTTCAAAGGGATTCAAATATTTAGTCTTGCCCACTCACCCTCTGAATGGCACATTCAATCCATGTCTCAGTTGTCTCAAGGCTTAAAAATCATTCTTTAACCTGTCTGCTCCCATTCATCTACACTGATTGAAGTGTATTTAACAAGTGACATCAATAAGGGATAATAGCTTTCACCTGGTCAGTCAATGTTTTGTATACTCAGTAACTCAATTAAATTAATGGTCTGAAATTCATTAATTTAAAGCATTCCCTCCATTTTTCCCAGCAATAATGCCACTTAAGTGCAAGCAAGGTCATTTCCCAGGCCCGAACTGAAGAAAGGGTTGTCCACAGAGAACTTACTAAATTACTGTAATTTTATGGTGTTGTCAGCATAGAGATACATGGGCCTCCCGAGTGGCGCAGGGGTCTAAGGCACTGCATCACAGTGCAAGCTGTGCCACTAGAGATTCTGGGTCAAGTCCACGACCGGGAGACCCATGGGGCGGAGGACAAATTGTGGAGGACAATTTGCCCTGCAACGTCCAGGTAAGGGGAGGGTTTGGTCGGCAGGGTTGTCCTTGTGCCATCGCGCACGAGCCACACCTGTGGCGGGTCGGGCACAGTGCACGCTGACACGGTTGACAGGTGTATGGTGTTTCCTCTGCCACATTGGTGTGGCTGGCTTCTGGGTTAAGTGGGCATTGTGTCAAGAAGCAGTGTGGCTTGGTTGGGTTGTGTTTTGGAGGACGCACTGCTGTCGACCTTCGCCTCTCCCGAGTCCGTATGGGAGTTGCAGCGATGAGACAAGACAAACTACCAATTGGATACCACGAAATTGGGGTAAAACAAGAAATAAAGAAAAATACATTTCAATGTTGCCAGCCAGTTTGTCTTCATGTGACTGTTTTTAAGACATGGGTTGGTTAAGCAGAGAGATATGGTAGGATTCCTCAACTGGTAGCCCGCGGGTGGTTTTATTTGGCCACCAAAGTTCTGAGCAAAAATAAATAAATAAAATACAATTTTTTTAATGGTTTATTGTTGGACATAAAAGACTGTAAAAACACCAGGAAACCAGCTCCAGGTGATTTTAATTTAAGACATCTGTTCCCAATTATTCCCATGCATAATAGAGAGACACATGCCATTTCGGATGCAGCCTAAACCAAACTGCATTGTCAGTAGAAGGGTGTCAAACTTTCTTGCTGTATCATTCCTTAGGGTAGAGATATAGATACTAAGGTAATGTGGTGCTGCGTTATGTTCTCTTGTCTGCATTTCAAACAAGGTACGCTTATGTAACAAGTCATGATGACTCAAATTCATTTAGTCACCTCTGAACGATTATGCTTTCAAAGACTCCCACACACAGACAAACACAGAAATGTATATGCATGCACGTACACATGCTGGAGGGCATCATCATGTAATATTTTAAAATGGGCGATTCAAGCCCTGAATGCTGATTGGCTGACAGCCGATTAATGATAGGCGGATACAGGGAGACTTACACTCGCTTGTTCTACCTGGTTTTACAGAGAGATCTCTCTCTCTCCGCCTCCTAGCTGAATTCAGTGTGGGGAAGCTCGTCTTTGAGGGTACAGGCTCCTGTCTATAGACAGTAATGAGATCTCTTTCTCTGTATATATGAGTCTGTGGGTGTGAGTGTGTAGGTGTAAAGTGAGAAGAGCGTGTGTCTTTGAACGTGTGTGTGTGTGTGTGAATTCATGCAGATGGAGAAGTGTGTGTCCATGTCTTTGAACATGTGTGTGTGTGAATTCATGCAGATGGAGAAGTGTGTGTCCATGTCTATGAACGTGTGTGTGTGTGTGTGTGTGTGTGTGTGTGTGTGTGTGTGTGTGTGTGTGTGTGTGTGTGTGTGTGTGTGTGTGTGTGTGTATATATATATATAGTCGCAGAGGGAGTATTGTGCTGGGTTCTTGTCCTCTGGGGTGTGGGCAAATGTGGGCCATGCTGCTTTCATGTGCGCCAGCGCTTATTACCACAGTGACGTATGTGATGGTAACCATGGAACGCAACTGCTTTGTGTTCCTGAACCCGTCTCAACATAGCAACAGTTCACTGGCACCTATAGTACCAGCTGCCTCACGCACCTATAGTACCAGCTGCCTCACGCACACACAGACGCACGCACACACAGAGATTGTTTGTGTGTCTTACCTGTCCCCAGAGCAGCTCTCCCACTCCAATGAAGACACACCAGAGCCACTGGTCAATGCTCAGAGCTGTGCAGGAAAAGGGCTTTCCTCCAAACTGGACAATGACAATCTGAGACAGAGACACAGAGTGAGTGTGTGTACCTGTAGATCTAATAGACACTAATACAGATGGAGAAAGTGTGTGTGAGAAAGAGTGCATGTGGTGTGTGTGAGTGTATGCCTGGTTGTGTTAGAGTTCGTTTTAGTCCTCATTTGGACTAATATTCCAGAGTGCTTACACATAAAAGTGCAATTTATAATACAATCACATGTTCATATATAACACACTGTTACAAACAGACATACACTGACGTATTGACCAGATAAATACTCTTGACAGTCTGAAAAGATAGATTGATAGATCTACCCTAGTCTGCACAACCTTCCGATTTAGTATATTTAAATTGTTCTAAAGTATTGTTTGAATTTATAAAGTATATTGAAAGGTTTCTGGTTTGCTCAGATTAATTCATCTATTTCTTCATTGCTCTGAATCAAAATATTATTTTGCCCATTTCTCTTTTCTGCCAGAATGACTCAGATGGTGGACAATCTATTCCTAGTATTGACTGAATGTTTGTCTCTTAACAACTGAATACGTAATAATAAGTGGACCAATGCAGCTGCCCTGCGGTACTTCATGAGGGAAAGAAAATTACCAATTGATCAAGGCGGACTCTTTTCTGACAGTTAGATATGACTGTACCCAATTCAACACTGCCTCCTTAAACCCATGGTGCAATATTTTTGATAGATAGAGACATACCCCAAGCGACTTACAGCTGTAATCGCAGCAAAAAGTGGCGTTACAAAGTATTAACTTAAGGGGGCTGAATAATTTTGCACGCCCAATGTTTCAGTTATTGATTTGTTAAAAAAGTTTGAAGTATCCAATAAATGTCGTTCCACTTCATGATTGTGTCCCACTTGTTGTTGATTCTTCACAAAAAAATACAGTTTTATATCTTTATGTTTGAAGCCTGAAATGTGGCAAAAGGTCGCAAAGTTCAAGGGAGCCGAATACTTTCGCAAGGCACTGTATATCTCTGTTACTATGTGTGGCCTGGTCAAACCCAGTACCTATGTCATCCAGAGAAGACACTTTTGAGCTAAGAGGTCTGTACACACATCCTATCAATATGGGTGCCTGGTGAGGCAGATGTACGAGGCTATAGTGTATCTATCTACTTGACATACATTAAGGTCATCCCTAGGGCTGTGGAGGTCACAAAATCTTGTCTACTGGTGATTGCCAAGCAAATAATTGTCAGTCTCACGGTAATTGACCGTTAATTAGCATAAACACACTTAGCATCTCCTGGCTTCCAGCCTACAAGCCACTGATGCAGACCTTCGTAAGATACATTTTCCTGATCTGGCTATGCCATATGGCTGTGGGCTACACTAGTTCATTTAGTAGACCAGATCTGGTTAGAATTCCATGGCATTATTTTATAGTATGAAGAATACAAGTGAACAAAGCTGAATAAAATAGGAATTTGAGGGAGTGCGCACATTCGGCTATACTGTGTTGAGCGATTAACAAAGAAATAGGTCCCCCTATAGGCTTAATTTAGAGTTCTTAATGTTACTTGTTCTACAAACGTCGGGCTGTATGTTTGATTCTTAATACATTGTAAAGCTGCATGATGCGACTAATGATGATTTGAAAAAAGCAAACAGGTGCCGAGTTTGAAGGTAGGTCTTGAAATGCATCCACAATTAGCCCTATCAAAAGCTTCTAAAGCCATGACAATTTCCTGGAATTTTCCAAGCTGTTTGAAGGCACAGTCAACTTAGTTTATGTACATTTCTGACCCACTGGAATTGTGATACAGTGAAATAATCCGTCTTTAAACAAAGTAGATGTTCTAACTGACTTGTCAAAACTATAGTTTGTTAACAAGAAATTTGTGGAGTGGTTCAAAAACGAGTTTTAATGACTCCAACTTAAGTGTATGTAAACTTCTGACTTCAACTGTAAATATAGTAGGCCTGGCCTATAGAAATCTGATGGCATCCTCCTCTTTTTAAGAGGCCATCACTCTGTTTTCTCTAGCAATTGCATAGCCTTTAGAAATATTGCGCAACATGAACTCATTGGGTCTCATGTAGTGTTTGATACGATTTGCCATTACATTTGCATTGATGTCAGAGTGATTAGAGGGACAATAGAGAGCTGAGTACCAGGCAGTTAGCAAGTTTGGTAGGCTACTAATGTCCATCAGCAGCATCAGAGTTTGTAGAAGCCTAATTACTGTGACTAAACGGTCACGTGGAATTTGACTGCCTTCATGACTCGTGACTGCCGGTGTGGCGGTAATAGGTTCGCTGCAACAGCCCTATAGTCATCCCTCCTCTTGAAAGGTATAGGATTCTGAATGTACAACGCTACACCTCCATCTCTATTCCTGTCCCATCTATGTTCATTTGCCCATCGTTAACGGATGCATCCAAATGCGTTTTGGTTAAAGCTAGAATGTGAATGTTATTTATGTTGACCAAGTTCAAAACCTCATTTATTTTATTAGGAAGGCTACATACATGAACAAGTTCAAAAACCAGTAGAGCATGTATTTGTTGTCGTTGAAGTCGTGATGATACACGACAACACACAAGCTCAGGTTTGAGCGACGCTTTAAAATTGCCAGGGAGTGATTCTAGAGTCCCAATGCAATTGCGTTGCCCGTTGACGTAAAGTCTATCCATCACCAAGGAGACTCGTTAGTTCAGGCAATGCTTTTTGTTTTCATGACGGGATTTTTTTCTTCTTTCATTGATCTCCGTGGGGAAGTGATCATTCATTCCAAAAGCAGTGCATCTTGAGTTCTCCGCCCCTGCTCTTCACCATCTACTTTCCTTGTGTGTGTGAGAGTGTGCATGTTAGTGTGTGTGTGTGTGTGCGTATATGGTGTTTGTGAGTGTATGCATATTTGTGTGTCTACAGTATGTGTGTGTTTGTGTGTGTCTACAGTATGTGTGTGTACCTGCAGGATGAAGGTTCCCATAACCACGCTACAGAAGATGGGGTTACGGTAGATGGCCTCGAAGACGTTCCTCTCTCCGTGGATCTTCCTGGCGTTGATCTCGTTGAACAGCTGCATCATGACGAACACGTTGAACACGATGGTGTAGTGCTCCGACGGTGGTGAGTGAAGAGGCGCGTTACGCCCGCTGTCAATATTAAAGAAGTTCTCTCCTGGGAAAGGGGAAGAGCAAACAGGATAATATATTTCAATTTTTGTTTAAGCATACGGTCTCGAGATTTCAGCGTGGTCTGACTCTGTGTGTTCCAGCGGGGTCTGACTCTCTGTGTGTTCCAGCGGGGTCTGACTCTCTGTGTGTTCCAGCGGGGTCTGACTCTCTGTGTGTTCCGGTGTGTGATGGTCTCACCAGCGAACAGCAGGGTGAAGATGATGGTGAGCTGGTAGACGGCATGACCCAGGATATTCTTCATCATGGTGCGGGAGATCAGGGGCTTGTTGCGGCCATACGGCTTCCTCAGCAACAGGGACTCGGTGGGGGGCTCAGTGGCCAGAGCCAGGGATGCCAGGGTGTCCATGATCAGGTTAACCCACAACATCTGCACTGCTTTCAGAGGAGAGTCCTGGAGAGAGGGAGGAAAAGAGGGAGGTGGAGTGGAAGCGTGAGAGACAGAAAGAGAGAAAGCGAACGAGGGTGGGAGAGAGAGAGAGAGAGGTGGTGTGTGGGGTCTAAAAAAAAAAAAAAAAATTCAAGAAGAATCAAAGGGTAAGTGTGTGACCTGTGTGATGCAGGCGCCAGTGAAGGCCACGATGACGGCCACCACGTTGACAGTGAGCTGGAACTGGAGGAACTTGGAGATGCTGTCGTAGACGTTGCGGCCCCACATCACAGCCTTGACGATGCTGGTGAAGTTATCGTCAGTCAGAATGATGTCAGATGCTTCCTTAGCCACATCTGTACCGGCAATACCCTATCAGGAGACAGAGATGGAGGTGTTCGGTTTATAGGGATGATGATGAGGCTGATGATGATAGAAATGGCCGTGATCGTTCCCATTGTTTTTATATATGCTATTACATATTCCCTTTAGGCCTATTAACAATGAATTACATTTATATAGTGCTATCGATTACATCTCAATTGCTTTACATTGTATGGGGAACTAACCTAATCCACCACCAACGTATAACACCAATCTGCTGTGCCTGGCTGATAACGGCAGCCATTTTTTTGCCAGTAGTGACCTCAGTTCGGCCGGCCGTAATAATAAAGGTTCAATAAAAGATGCAGTCAGTCAGGGACATGAACCAGCTACATCATTGCCAGCTGACGAGTGGTGAGCGGTTCAGCACAAAATGGCTGCCGTGCATCAGCCAGGTGGATGAGGGTGAGTAACTGTGGGTCAGTGTTAAGTGTCAAAGTTTGAGTCCCGGTGAAAAGAACTAGCAAGCAAACCGCCTGCATTTCATGACATATTGGTACTGCATTCCACCCTTTTAACATCTGCCCCTTTCTCCTCTAAATCATGTGAGTCAATCAACTTTGGAGAAAAAAAGGGAAGGAGACAAAGTCTAGCTATTAAAATGTATTTCATCTCTCCGTGACCCTTCGTCTACACAGAACATTTGGGGCCACTAATACCCAAGGCTATATCATTATCCTTTCTATTTTCAATTACTGTGCTTTTAATTTTCTTCTCTTTCCCTCAAAGCTTTGTTGAACTCACTTAGGCCATTTTCCTCATTACATACAATGACAATGAGTGTTTCATGAAGATCTATGTGGGACTATAGACTCTGTACCAAGTCGGTGTTTTCCTCACTTTTCTATCAGACACAGTGGTCAGATAGTCTGCCACCATGTACTGTCTGTTTAGAGCGAAATAGCATTGAAGTTTACTTTGATTTTTTGTGGTGTCTTTCCAAATCGGTGATATATTTTATTTTTGTTTTGTGATGATTTCGTTGGGCCAGATTTTCTGAGTGCTGTCATGAGGCTCTATGGGTTTGGTTTGGGTTTGTGAACTGAACCTCAGAACCAGCTGGCTGAGGGGACTCTTCTCTGGTTTCATCTCTTGACATTGTAGAGCTGTGTGGTGGAATGTTTTGGGGTCACTTGTTTTTAGATGGTTGTAAAATTTGATGGCTCTTTTTGTTCCATTCGAATGAGGGGGTATTGGCCCAATTCTGCTCTACATGCGTTATTTGGAGTTTTTCTTTGCACTTGCAATACAGTCTTGCAAAACTCTGCATGCAGTATTTCAATTGGATGTTTGTCCCATTTGGTGAATGAATTAGAGAGTGGACCCCATACTTCACTGCCATATAGAGCAATTGGTTCTATAACTGATTGGAACATTTTGAGCCAGATTCTAATTGGAATTTCAATTTTAATGTTCCTTTTAATGGCATAGAATGCTCTTCTTGCTTTGTCTCTCAGCTCATTCACAGCCATGTGAAAGCTACCTGTGTTGCTGATATTTAGTCCTAGATATGTTTTTTTTTTTGGTGTGTTCTAATAGAACTGTGTCCAAATAGAATTTAGATTTCTCATCCTGATTTCCAGACCTTTTTTGGAATATCATTATATTAGTTTTTTTTTAGGTTAACGGTCAGAGCCCAGGTCTGACAGAACCTGTGAAGACGATCTAGGTGCTGCTGTAACCCCTCTTTAGTGGGAGACAGCAGCACCAGGTCATCTGCGTACAGCAGACACTTGATTTCAGTGTTGTGTGCGGTGATACCAGGTGCTTCCGATTCTTCTAAATGTTCTTGCCAATTCATTAATGTAGATGTTAAATAGTGTTGGACTTATTGGGCAGCCCTGTTTCACTCCCCGTCCCTGAGAGAAGAAGTCTGTTTGCTTGTTGTCAATTTTAACCGCACATTTTTCACGTCACCCCGCTCCTCCGCTCTCTCCACTGGCTTCCAGTTGAAGCTCACATCCGCTACAAGACCATGGTGCTTGCCTACGGAGCTGTGAGGGGAACGGCACCTCAGTACCTCCAGGCTCTGATCAGGCCCTTACATTCCGGAGACACCTGAAACCCCACCTCTTTAAGGAATACCTAGGATAGGATAAAGTAATCCTTCTCACCCCCCCTTAAAAGATTTAGATGCACTATTGTAAAGTGGCTGTTCCACTGGATGTCATAAGGTGGATGCACCAATTTGTAAGTCGCTCTGGATAAGAGCGTCTGCTAAATGACTTAAATGTAAATGTAATGTAAATTTTGTTTTTAGTGTACAATGATTTAATAACATCATAGGTTTTCCCTCCAATACCACTTTCTATTAGTTTGTAAAAAAGACCTTTGTGCCAAATTGAATCAAATGCTTTCTTGAAATCAACAAAACACAAGTAGATTTAGCCTTTGTTTTGGTTTACTTGTTTGTCAATTAGAGTGGGTGTAAATGTGGTCTGTTTAAGATAATTTTTTAGAAATCCAATCTGACTTCTGCTCAGGACGTTGTGTTGGTCAAGGAAATGGTGTAGTCTGCTATTTATAATACTGCAGAGAATTTCCCCCAAGCTTCTGTTAACACAAATTCCTCTGTAATTATTTGGGTCAAATTTGTCTCCATTTTTAGATTGGTGTGATCAATTCCTGAAACCAAATATCAGGGAAAATACCTGCAGTGAGGATAATGTTGAAGAGTTTGAGTATAGCCAATTTGTGGATGTATATTTGATCATTTAATTTCAAATACCATCAGCACCACAGGCCTTTTTGGGTTGGAAAGCACATAGTTTTCTCCCCAATTTCGTGGTAATTACTATCTTGTCTCAATTGCTACAACTCCTGTACCGGCTCGGGAGAGACGAAGGTTGAAAGTCATGCAACCTCCGATACACAACCCAACCAAGCCGCACTGCTTCTTAACACCGACGGGTTGGATGCGCGCTGAGGAAAGACCGTGCACCTGGCAACCTTGGTTAGCGTGCACTGCGCCCGGCCCGCCACAGGAGTCGCTGGTGCGCGATGAGACAAGGATATCCCTATCGGCCAAACCCTCCCTACCTGGACGACGTTATGCCAATTGTGCATCGCCCCACGGACCTCCCTGGGGCGCGGACCCAGAATCTGTGGTGGCACAGCAGTACAGCGCCCTTAACCACCCGGGAGTGTCTCTCTCGCGCAGCTCGCTCTCAAGCAGCTCGCTCTCTCGCTCTCAAGCAGCTCTCTCGCTCTCAAGCAGCTCTCTCGCTCTCAAGCAGCTCTCTCACTCTCAAGCAGCTCTCTCTCTCAATTCTCTCCTCCTGTTTCGGAGGACCTGAGCCCTGGGACCATGCCTCAGGACTACCTGGCCTGATAACTTCTTGCTGTCCCCAGTCCACCTGGCCGTGCTGCTGCTCCAAATGCTACCTGTCCCAGACCTGCTATTTTCAACTCTCTAGAGACAGGAGGAGCGGTAGAGATACGCTGAATGATCGGCTATGAAAAGCCAACTGACATTTACTCCTGAGGTGCTGACCTGTTGCACCCTCGACAGCCACTGTGATTATTATTATTTGACCCTGCTGGTCATCTATGAACATTTGAACATCTTGGCCATGTTCTGTTATAATCCCCACCCGTCACAGCAAGAAGAGGACTGGCCACCCATCATAGCCTGGTTCCTCTCTAGGTTTCTTCCTAGGGAGTTTTTCCTAGCCACCGTGCTTCTACACCTGCATTGCTTGCGGTTTGGGGTTTTAGGCAGGGTTTCTGTACAGCACTTTGTGACATCAGCTGATGTAAGAAGGGCTTCATAAATAAATGTGATTGATTCTATGAACTGGTCTTCCTGGCTGTGGGGTCTCCCCGTTAGTGTGACACAGGCTCGCAGAGGGAGTGTAGTCTGAATGAATGTAAAGGGGACTATATTGGGATGGTATTTAACTGAACCACAAGGACGACTGCTAATCTGAAACAAGGCTCCTCACAAAGGCATACTGACACGGGCTGCCAAGCACACAGATCGACAACACAGTCTAGACAACACAGTATAATTACACATGTACGCTCACACACACACACTCACTCTTATTCTGTAACTCCCAAACCCAGAGTTCTTTCTACGAGGGGTGCAGTGTGTGTGTGTGTGTGTGTGTGTGTGTGTGTGTGTGTGTGTGTGTGTGTGTGTGTGTGTGAGAATGTAGTGGGGCTTGTCTGGTGATAAGCAGATTTATCCATTCGTTACTCCCTCTAATGATTTATTATCCAATTACACAGCCATCTTAAATGGGGGCACTTGGGGTAAATTGGAGAGTTGCAGAGATGAGGTTTGGGCAAAATTAGCTTGTCATGGCTGTTGTGTATTCGTAAATACTTACTAAGTTCTCGCTAACAATTATTGTCTGAGAAAATAGAGGGAGTAAAACCGGAAGGAAATTAGTTACAAGGGAACCATGAAAACAGACCGATATGAATAGAGAGTGTTACCATAGCGAATCCGACATCGGCCTTCTTTAGGGCGGGGCCATCGTTAGTTCCGTCGCCTGTCACAGCCACCACCTGTCGTGTCTCAAGGACGGTGCTGTCCATGATACCTGAGGGAGAGGAACAAGACCACACCCCTCAGATATCAGTACACTGGACAGCAGTATACACATTCTCTGAGGAATGGAATTTTGTTGGATGAACATAACTAACAAATGTCGGTCCCCCAATATTTTGAAATGGCCTTTTACCCATTTCATTTGCTTTTTCAGTGACTGAAATTCAGTGTTTTTTTTTCCCAGTTAGTCTTCTAGTCAAGAGTCTCCACATTCATGACCAACACCTGCGTTATGCCTCATCTGGCCCGTAACTCTCTCTCCACCCCTCCACCACCCCCAACTGAGATGAAACAGGCTAGTCTTTGAAGAAAACTGGGTTGGGCTGAAGGGGATGGCAGTGCTAGAGACCCCTGGGTCCGCTGTGTGTGTCGATCACACACGAAAGAGAACACATTTTAGGAAGGAGGAGGGGAGTAAAAACAAGAAAAGGAGAGATGTGTGACAGCTTTAACCCACCTTTGACCAGAGTGTGTTTGTCAGTGGGAGAGGAGCGAGCCAGCACACGCAGCTTGGGCCACACCTTATCCAGACGCTCTTGCTCCACCTAGAGCACAGGAGGACACGGAGTCAGAGGGACTGAATCTCGAGCAATGAAGAACTTAAAAAATGCATCACTCCCAATGTTAGTACTACTACTAGGACATAATTTAAGTCCCCAAGCCTGTCTAATCTTTAATATATATATATATATATTTTTACCTTTAACTAGGCAAGTCAGTTAAGAACAAATTCTTATTTTCAATGACGGCCTAGGAACAGTGGGTTAACTGCCTGTTCAGGGGCAGAACGACAGATTTGTACCTTGTCAGCTCGGGGGTTTGAACTTGCAACCTTCAGGTTTACTAGTCCAACGGTCTAACCACTAGGCTACCCCTTTCAAAATAAAAAAAGTCCTGTGGTGTGTCTCACCTCTCCCTGGTCGTTACGGATCAGCTGGTTGAACTCTTTGCCCTCCAGACACAGGAAGTCTTCACCCGGCAACAGGATGCCACACTTGGTTGCTATGGCGCGGGCAGTGTTGATGTTGTCCCCGGTAACCATGCGCACGGTGATGCCGGCCTTCTGGCACTTGAGGATGGCATTAGGTACCTTAAGGGGAGGGAGGAGAGAGTCATGACTTGAACATCACTACAAGGACATTGATCAGCCAGTATTCTGTAGTTATATATCCACTTCACAACAACATTCCTTGGTATAGTATCAGTGCTGATCTCAGGCCAGTCTGTGTAAGGTATATGTTTGTATCTGAGTGATTCTGTATGTATATTCCCCTCCATATGTTCCCCACTCCAGGGTTAGTCTCAGTAACAGTAAGTGTCGGATGTTATTTTAGTTTCTCTCTCAGCATGACAATGTGAAGCCCTGACAGCTTTTGCTCATTCGGGCCTGACCTCTCAACCCGCTGTGTATGCGAGACGCTCTCTCTGTGTGTTTGAGTGAGTGTGTATATGTGTCTGTGCTTGTATGCGAGCTTGTGTTTGAAGTCCTGTGTAATTATCCACCCTCAGGCATGTGATGAGTCACTTCTCATTAGACCAATCAGATTACTTATTTATAGATCATTAGAAACCCCCCACAGTTGTCTGCCTGTCAATCACACCGCTGAACCCCAAACTGGCACCCCCACCTCCCACCTCCTCTGCCCTCACATAGACCACTAAACATGTAGCTACACTCTTTGCGTAACCCTCTCACACCCCCAAAGTAACAGAGAACCGCAAAGAAACAATAGAACCTTGACCCACTATGGTGGAATGATCCCATAATAACACTGGCAGACCACCTCATGCAAACATCCACTCACGCCCTAACGCAGAACAACTCAGGGGCATGATGGACTGATACGACGTTAGTTGTAATTAACTAGGCTATTCTTTGTCACCGGAGGTGGGCAAGGTGTCGCCTCTACCGGAGAGTTGACAACTGGAAGAGGGACCCACGCATTAAGGACCAGGGTATGTGAACAGTTGGCTAAACTCGTGGGTTAGGAGTTTGAGCTTGTTGCCATAGGTTTATGAACCAAAATACTGAAATGATAAACCATAATTTCTTTGGAGTTTACTTTATTGGCCATTATGCCAAATGGCTGCCACTGGGCTATATAGCACATATTTGCGGTGGCAATTCCAAACATACTATTCCATCTAATGATGTATCCGTTATAGCCTATATAATAAACAGATACCAGCCTACAAAGACAACGCATTGTTTATCTATATGTTTAGTCATGTTATAATCATGAATAGGTATAATGCTGGTAATCAGACTTTTGAAATCAGTGGAATGCCCAGTGGAAGAAGAGAGGTCATTGCCAAATGTGGAGAGTCAAAAAGAAAACACAGAAGGCTGTTGTATAAAACACCCGTCTCCGGATTACATCTTCAAACTAAAGGGCAACCATGGCATCCATGACAGAGAGGGAGAAGTGTTCATCCATGTATACGGGTAAGAGTCTAGCTAAATGGGTCTGTATGATCTATGTAGTAATATTATTTGTATCTCAGAGATACATTTGCATTGCTAGTAATAGCCTAATTAGCTAGCTAGCTAACATTGAACTTAGTTGGTTAGCTTTAGACACCTGCAGATTCATGCATGGTGCATGGTAGTATGAGTTAGGATTAATTTATGGTTGATTGTTTAGCTAGCTAGCCACATGTCTAAACAAAATATTATACTATGCAAGTAACCATTTCACTGTACCGTTTACACCTTCTGTATCCTGTGCATGTGACGAATAAACTTTGATTATATTTGATATAGTGTGTGTTTACCAAAGACAAATGTGAAGAACAATATGGCCTGCTTCAAAGTCAGATTAGGATATAGGCCAAGGACTAGATAAAGTGTATTTTATTACTACTTCTTACTACAACTCACTACTTTTAGTCTTGAAATCTTTGGTTGTTTACTACACTACCCTATTCACCATGTTTAGCACAAGGCCTCACATGTGAATCCTTAAAGAGATGGGTGGGGCTAAGGCTTAAGAGGATGTGAAGGATGCTGAATGGGTGTAGACAAAGAAGCGCTCTCCAGTAGAGGGCCTCCTGAGTGGCGCAGTAGTCGAAGGCACTGCATCGCAGTGCTTGAGGCATCACTACAGCCCCAGGTTCGATCCCTGGCTGCGTCGTGACCGGGAGACCCATGAGGCATACACTACATGAAAAAGTATGAGGACACCTGCTCGCCGAAACATCTCATTACAAAATCATGGGCATTAATATGGAGTTGGTCCCCCCTTTGCTGATATATTTAAAAAAAGAATAATACTATTTCACCTTTATTTAACTAAAATGAATAAATATCAAGACATTCAACCTTTCTCTTAAAGCTTATATTATACTGAAACTATATCTAAATCCAAGCTGGTTTTCCAGGAGGAGACTAAGTGGGACATCCGACGTTTAAAAGGGGGCTCTTTGCTGTTATATAGATTAAAACTATCAATTTCCAGTGGATTGTAACCCTGTTTAAAGTATTCTTATTTTTAAATGGAGGTATACAGAGTTTTCTAAAATTACAATTTATCCTCCAGAAGAGGCAGAATCTACACGACCCTTCAAAAGTTTGGGGTCACCTAGAAATGTCCTTATTTTTAAAAGAAAATCACATTTTTTGTCCATGTTAATAACAAAATTGATCAGAAATACAGTGTAGACATTGTTAATGTTGTAAATTACTATTACAGCTGGAAACGGCAGATTTCTTAAATGGAATATCTACATAGGAGTACAGAGGCCCATTATAAGCAACCATCACTCATGTGTTCCAATGACACGTTGTGTTAACTAATCCAAGTTTATCATTTTAAAAGGCTAATTGATCATTAGAAAATCCTATTGCAATTATGTTAGCACAGCTGAAACTGTTGTGCTAATTGAAGAAGCAATACAATTGGCCTTCTTTAGACTAGATGAGTATCTGAAGCATTGTGGGTTCGATTACAGGATCAAAATGTCCAGAAACAAAGAACTTTCTTCTGAACCTTGTCAGTCTATCCTTGTTCTGAGAAATGAAGGGTATTCCAAGAAATTGCCAAGAAACTGAAGATCTCGTACAACGCTGTGTACTACTTCCCTTTACAGAACAGAGAAAACTGTCTCTAACCAGAATAGAAAGGAGTGGGAGGCCCTGGCGCACAACTGAGCAAGAGGACAAGGACAAATACATTAGTGTCTAGTTTGAGAAACAGATGCCTCAAGTTCTCAACTGTCAGCTTCAATAAATAGTACCCGCAAAACACCCGTCTCAATGTCAACCGTGAAGAGGCAACTCTGGGATGCTGGCCTTCAAGGCAGAGTTCCTCTGTCCAGTGTCTGTTCTTTTTTCCATCTTAATCTTTTCTTTTTATTGGAGAGTCTGAGATATGACTTTTCCTTTGCAACTCAGCCTAGAAGGCCAGCATCCCGGAGTCGCCTCTTCAATATGGCTAAACACCAATGTACTGAGAGAGATGTATAAGAAAGGTATGTTTATGAATGACATTTGAACAACGACGGTGTTACAACCAACTCATCCAGGTGTATGGAAAATATAACCAACTCATCCAGGTGTATGGAAAATATAACCAACTCATCCAGGTGTATGGAAAATATAACCAACTCATCCAGGTGTATGGAAAATATAACCAACTCATCCAGGTGTATGGAAAATATAACCAACTCATCCAGGTGTATGGAAAATATAACCAACTCATCCAGGTGTATGGAAAATATAACCAACTCATCCAGGTGTATGGAAAATATAACCAACTCATCCAGGTGTATGGAAAATATAACCAACTCATCCAGGTGTATGGAAAATATAACCAACTCATCCAGGTGTATGGAAAATATAACCAACTCATCCAGGTGTATGGAAAATATAACCAACTCATCCAGGTGTATGGAAAATATAACCAACTCATCCAGGTGTATGGAAAATATAACCAACTCATCCAGGTGTATGGAAAATATAACCAACTCATCCAGGTGTATGGAAAATATAACCAACTCATCCAGGTGTATGGAAAATATAACCAACTCATCCAGGTGTATGGAAAATATAACCAACTCATCCAGGTGTATGGAAAATATAACCAACTCATCCAGGTGTATGGAAAATATAACCAACTCATCCAGGTGTATGGAAAATATAACCAACTCATCCAGGTGTATGGAAAATATAACCAACTCATCCAGGTGTATGGAAAATATAACCAACTCATCCAGGTGTATGGAAAATATAACCAACTCATCCAGGTGTATGGAAAATATAACCAACTCATCCAGGTGTATGGAAAATATAACCAACTCATCCAGGTGTATGGAAAATATAACCAACTCATCCAGGTGTATGGAAAATATAACCAACTCATCCAGGTGTATGGAAAATATAACCAACTCATCCAGGTGTATGGAAAATATAACCAACTCATCCAGGTGTATGGAAAATATAACCAACTCATCCAGGTGTATGGAAAATATAACCAACTCATCCAGGTGTATGGAAAATATAACCAACTCATCCAGGTGTATGGAAAATATAACCAACTCATCCAGGTGTATGGAAAATATAACCAACTCATCCAGGTGTATGGAAAATATAACCAACTCATCCAGGTGTATGGAAAATATAACCAACTCATCCAGGTGTATGGAAAATATAACCAATTCATCCAGGTGTATGGAAAATATAACCAATTCATCCAGGTGTATGGAAAATATAACCAATTCATCCAGGTGTATGGAAAATATAACCAACTCACCGTACCTCCGACACAAAAGAAATGGAAAATGCAATGAAGTAGTTTCTCTGCCACCAATTAAAAATGTCAAATCCTTGAAATTGTAAAATGTATCAGTTTCACTTACGGTCTAGAGTGTTGACAAATATGCCGCATAAAATTCAGGATAGTTGTCTCAATACCATGGCATTGGGTTTATGAACTGATCTACCGAACAATTGATGCATCAATTTAATCTATCATATTAAATTATCGCCCCACAGAATCAAGAGAGAATCAAGAGAGAATCAATAGAGCATCTCTATGGTACTGTCCATCAGAAGCTTGTTTTTGGAGTCAGGTCCAGGAATGGTTATTATGACATAATATCAGGGTAAGGTTGACCTGCAAACTGTATTGCTGAGGGATTTGAAGGACCACACAGTCAATAGGAAATATAATTGTGCTCTTGGCTAAATTGTTTATTTTTGGGGCAATTTTGTCAGAAATGCTGCAAACTGGGAGGTTCAAGTCCCTAGTGAGACACCATGGGAGAATGGTGGGATGAATTGCGATAGGAAATGGTAGAATTACTTATTGGGAAAGAGGGGTTGATCTGTGGCTGTCTGAATGGTGGAATTGATGGGTGTTGGAATAATTATATACACAAATGTACAGTGTAAATGTTTGAGGTCATCCAATCAGGGGAAAGGGTGGGAATGGGATTTTTGTACGCTTTGCATTTCACTATTTATGTTTTGTGGTTTGGTTTCATGCTGTGTGCTGTGTGTGTGTGCTGTGTGTGTGCTGTGTGTGTGCTGGTCCTGGTAGTTATTTGTGCGCTCCACCCGGGCGCCTGGCTGTGCTTGGTTTTTCCTGCCTTTGGAAAATCCATTTGGGCCAGGGCCTTGCTGGTGTCTCGGGACGGGTGGGGGCGAGCGCACCATCTGACCAGAGCACTCACTGATGGGAGCAGCCATTTGTATTGTCTGTATTGTATTATTACTTGAAAAAAAAAAGAATTATATATAAAATTCAAAACAACTCACAAACCTACCATCACTCACTCTCCGATGTTCCACATTTCTGGACTTTAGTCGAAAACCATGATAATATCCCTGATACTTTGCATTTTCCCCTCAGTTATGCATTTGAATAATAAAATGACACAGGTGTCCTTTCCTCATTTATCATGGAAATGAAGTGTTCCTCATCTCCATAATTAATAGATGATACGAGTAAATCTTCGACATACCAGCAGCTCATTTCAGAGACGCCGCTGTCATGAAAGATCAGCACTAAAGTGCACAGCCATTATACTGGCGGCTACAGTACAGTATCTTTCATCTAGCAGCTAGCCGCCCTTTCCTTCCAACTCTATTGGGAAATGGTAGAGTCAGTCACCCACTGGCTACGAAGCTATTTCCATCCACTCTTATCTGCTGCTGCTTGACATTCAAAACTCTAATGACTATCAGTCTGTCACGTGAAGAACACAGCAGGTGGCGGTTGGGCGGAGCAAGGAAATAGCTAATATGTCACAGTCACACTCTCAAAAATGGCTACATTAGATTTACATAATACTGTTTTCACCAAAGTTCAGTGCTCTGTGAGATTACATTTGCATTCTAATTATCAGGTTTACGGGCAATATGGCTCTGGCTGGAGCTATAGAGAATACTTTTTGTAGGAGACAACAGGGACATTTCAGTCCTCTAGGGCCACAGTGGAGTGAGGTGGTGTGTTCAGCTGGGGGGCATCCTAATAAAATACTTGGGCTTCACTGAACGGGCGTCACTTACATGTGATGTGTGTGTGTGTGTGTGTGTGTGTACGCATGTATGTGAGTGAGAGTGTGTGTGTGTGAGACTGTACACGTGTGTGTGTGTGTGTGTGTGCAGATGAGCTTTTCAATCATACTCGCAGTTATTTACATTTACATTTAAGTCATTTAGCAGACGCTCTTATCCAGAGCGACTCACAGCACAGCAGAACTTGGATAACAGCACAGCAGAACTGCATCACTGGCTTTATAACATTGATTTGAACATGTTGATTTGATACACTGTTAACATCAGTGTCATATGCCCCAGTAAGCAATTCTAGTGCCTGTAACTGTATTTAGACATAGCTTATTTAAAACAAGTTGGGGTTTAATTTTGATTCGAAATTTTAGGCCTCATCAATAGTCAATTTAATCGTGCTTATTGACAATGTTTGGCATGTCCATGGCATGTACACGGCACCTGGAGTAAAAATGATCCATACTGTTCCCGGAAACAGAATCGTTCTTTTAAAAGCTTGGCAACCGGTTAATAATGTTATTTTACACTCCAGTTATTTTTTTTCATAGTCCCACAACAAAATGCAACAAAGCGCCTATGCAAAGCGTATTTATGCTTCCTGCACCTCCCCCTCCGAATCATAGGCTACTTTACTGAAATTACAAGCTTGATTCAGAAGACAGGGAGAGAGATTTCCTATTAGACGAATGGATAAACGCTTGCTGATGACACTATAGGGCGAGTTATCAGGTTTAATTTGGTTTGGATTTATTAACTACAAATAAATATGTAAGACGCATTTTTAATTCTGGTGCCACTCTGCACACACAAGCGTGTTAACTAGCTAGTTCAAAGGACATTCACATATTAAAGCAACAGACTATGGAGGGTTTTACGCACATTAAACTTTTCACAGAAGCTGGACAAAGATCTAATATAAAGAGAAAGGGAGAATGTCCACTCACTGCTCCCAAATATGTTCTAGAAGACATTATGTAACCATCTTACAGAATGCATTAACACTTTCTCATCATAAAGCTAGGACTGAATTATTCTAAGAAATGTGCAACATGTTGAATTAAACCGTCTCCCTCTCACTCTAATATTGAATATCTTACTCCTTCCACAGTCAAGAGACTCAAACTAATCTTTGGGCTTCTTATAATCTTCTTTCCTCTCCTCTACCCTCTTTCACCGTCTTATCCCTCTCCTCTAATTAAACAAGAAACAAGCAATATGTATTTTTTACCCATATATTTTTTAAACAAAAACAATATTTCTTAGTAGGTTGGGGTCAGAAGCATGATATCATAAAATCTGCAGGATTACAAAAAAGACGATGCATTGCAGTTGAATAAGCTTTCGTTATTGTAGCCTAGGCCTTAGAGTAAAGGAGGGAGGGCTTGGTTTTTAGTCATGTGAAATGGAAAACGAGAAATTGTTTGTAAAAGGGTCACCATCATCATCTCATCTCTTGTTCCATGATGGGCATATGTACACAGGCAGCCAACATGGAGTTTTTATTTTTACACACGTCCAAAACGGGAGCTTGCAAAATAGTAGTAAAATTCCGTTCGCCAAATAATAGTTTGCCAAATTTCAGTTTAAGCAAGTATAATATAGAGAATCTTTGTACCATCTAAACCGCTGTGAAATATATTTTCCATAACCAAACTATTGTGTTTTCAGCTGTTTGATGCTGGTGTCCAAAACCGAAAGTAAAAGACAAAAACAAAACTTAAGAACGGGAAGCATAGAAACAGCGCACATAGAACAGATCTATCAGTTCTTAGAATTTATGTCATTCGCATTGAAAGCAAGTCTATGTGAATTTGGTCAGGTCAGCCAAAAAGTTACATATTGCAGCTTTAAACAAACTTTTTTGTGAACACATGTTTTGTTTACGTCATCTGTTGCAGCTCAATTTGATTACAAAACCTACAATGCAATGCTCTCGGTCTGGGCTGGCTGGTTAACTAGCTAGCAAACGTAGCTACACTAGGGTGACCAAACGGGAACAGTCCCCGTTTTTGGTGGCCTGTCCCTGACTAGAGATGTACCCGGAAATGTGACCGTTTTTAATTGTGTGTTCAAAACAGACCACAAAGTGAAATAATATTTTAGGTGTCAAGAAAGACCAGGCAACAGAGCCTACCGGTTGACGTCTCAATCACATTGTGCTTGTTTTGGCCAACAGAGGGGGCTGCTCGCTATAGTAGCTTCATTCACTCTTCTTCTTCTACTACCAACTACTTAGTCAAGCTAGTTGTAGAGAAAACTGCTGTGGAAAACTCTGCCAGAAGCTATTAAGTGTCAAGTGAATCCACAACGTCACCACAAATGTCTTTTCAAGCCAGGTAAGTAAGTTACAATCATTTGTGTTACTAGCTAGTGATGTTATGTCACAATTTATTATATAGATAGATGATCTGCTCTATAAGGTTTTAAATAAGTTATACTAGCTAACGTTAGTCTACATAGACAAGTTAGCTAGCTACTGTCATGGTAGCTAGGTTATGAATTTTATTAAATTAATGGATAATATTAGCATAATGTTTTCTGTTAGAGAGTGGAGAGGAAGGAGACGAGGAACACTGGATAGGAAGAAGAGTGAAAGAGAGGAGAAAAGGTTAAAAAAAATATTATTACAGAGCCTGCAAATGTATTATTCCAAACTATGTTTTTGAGATTAAATTTAAAAAATGGGTCAAGCAAAGGGAATCTGTTAACCAAAGTATTTGATCTAATAGTGTACTATTTATTATTAAAGATTGGAGCAGAAGGAGAAGAGAGTGAGAAGGAACAATTGAGTAAAAAGAGTGAAGCGAGGAGAGTGCAGAAGAGTGAGGTGGAAAGGTAAAGAGAAGGAAAGGAAGAAAGAGAAGGAAGACTGAGTGAAGACCAGAGGAGGAGCTAGATTGGAGGAGAAGGAAAGAGTTGAGAGCAAAGAAGAGTGACACGGAGAGTGAAGAAGAGCAGACAGAGGAGGTACAATAGCTCGTTCCAAGAAATGGAAATGCCACTTTAATGACAACATGATGAAAGAATTTCCATTTATACACTCAGATCAAGAATGGTTCACTGCACCCTTTGTAATTCCTCTTTTTCAATTGGCAGCGGGGAAAGAACAGCAGTGGAAGAACATGAAAAAGCATAAAGCCTCTGATTGGCTGTGTTGGTTTGCCCTCTGTCACCACATTCTTCAAAAAGGTAGAGCCTTCCCAAGAAGAATATGATTTAGCTGTGCAGGAGGGTGTCTTTGCATACCACACTATGCGACACAATCATAGTTACAGATATATGGACTGCACAGCACAACTGACACGGAAGCTTTAGATCAGGTTGAATTTGTGTCCCTGTCCATTGGTGCGTCCAATCATAGACATGATGGCAGCACATCTGTGGAAACAAAACTGCTTGATTTTGTTGAATTGAAAGGAGAAACAGCAGAGGGAATTGCAGAGGAGGTCCTGGTGTTCATCCAAAAATGGAACCTGGAAAACAAAGTTGTGGCATTCTCTGCCGACAACACAAATACCAACTTTGGAGGACTGAATAGACTGGGGAGGGTGAATGTCTATACCAAAGTTTAAAATAATCTGCAGCGGGAGGTGATTGACTTAGGTTGTCCTGCCCACATAATTCATTACATAGACAGAACAGATTTGCATATGATTCCCCTTGATGTTGAGTACCTGCTCAAAGATATTTTCATATTTTTACCAGAGTAGAAAGACTGAAGAGGTTTTGTGAGTTTGTTTGCCAGGAGTACAATAACATTTTATTACACAACAATGTTCGCTGGCTGTCCATGCTCCCTGCTCTAGAAAGAATGCTGAAAATGTATGTGCCATTGAAATCCCCATTTCCTTTCTGAAGACAAATGCCCTGTTGTCCTGCAAAAACTGACTGAACTTTGTCCATGGAAACTTGACTGTTCAAGATGCTTGAAGGCCAGGACCACTGTGCCGTGGAGTCCGCTGCAATTCTGAGAAACGTTGATGCAAAATTGACAGCAAGACGTGATGAAAACATCACTCCAGTTTTGGTCAGAGGACTTCTGAGAGAGCTAGAGGAAAATGGAGCAATGTCTAAAGAGAGGTTTCTCCAAACATCCCACTCATTCTTCAATATGGCTGTGAACTACATGCAAGCAAAGATTTACATGGTCTCCATTTTAAAAAGGCAACCTCTGCGAGAAGAGATCCAGAAGGCAGCAGCCACACTGCAGAAAAAAATGCCCCAATGTGACCATCAATGAGGATGCATTGTGTGATGAGGTTACTGCCTGCAAGAGTTCCTAAAGGGGGGAATCGCTTGAAGAATGGAAAACATCTGAAACACCGCTTAGTCAGAGATGGAGCACGGTGGTTACCCACTTCAAAGAGAACGACATCCCACACACTAACCTGGCTAGATTAGCGTCTGTTGTCATGTGCTTACCTGGAAGTAATGCACCAGTCGAGAGAGTGTTCTCCCAAATGAATGATACAGTGCCTTACTTTCAGTGCAGCAAACTCTCTCCAGAAGTTCAGTGAGGATCTCTGAATGATCCAATGTTGACCTAAATGACTAATGATGATAAATACAATCCACCTGTGTGTAATCAAGTCTCCGTATAAATGCACCTGCACTGTGATTGTCTCAGAGGTCCGTTAAAAGCGCAGAGAGCATCGTGAAGAACAAGGAACACACCAGGCAGGTCCGAGATACTGTTGTGAAGAAGTTTAAAGCCGGATTAGGATACAAAAAGCTTTAAAAAAAGCTAAACAAAAAGCTTTAAACATCCCAAGGAGCACTGTGCAAGTGATAATATTGAAATGGAAGGAGTATCAGACCACTGCAAATCTACCAAGACCTGGCCGTCCCTCTAAACTTTCAGCTCATACAAGGAGAAGATTGTTCAGAGATGCAGCCAAGAGGCCCATGATCACTCTGGATGAACTGCAGAGATCTACAGCTGAGGTGGGAGACTCTGTCCATAGGACAACAATCAGTCGTATATTGCACTTTATGAAAGAGTGGCAAGAAGAAAGCCATTTCTTAAAGATATCCATAAAAAGTGTTGTTTAAAGTTTGCCACAAGCCACCTGGGAGACACACCAAACATGTGGAAGAAGGTGCTCTGGTCAGATGAAACCAAAATTGAACTTTTTGGCAACAATGCAAAACGTTATGTTTGGCGTAAAAGCAACACAGCTCATCACCCTGAACACACCATCCCCACTGTCAAACATGGAGGTGGCAGCATCATGGTTTGGGCCTGCTTTTCTTCAGCAGGGACAGGGAAGATGGTTAAAATTGATGGGAAGATGGATGGAGCCAAATACAGGGCCATTCTGGAAGAAAACCTGATGGAGTCTGCAAAAGACCTGAGACTGGGATGGAGATTTGTCTTCCAACAAGACAATGATCTAAAACATTAAGCAAAATCTACAATGGAATGGTTCAAAAATAAACATATCCAGGTGTTAGAATGGCCAAGTCGAAGTCCAGACCTGAATCCAATCGAGAATCTGTGGAAAGAACTGAAAACTGCTGTTCACAAATGCTCTCCATCCAACCTCACTGAGCTCGAGCTGTTTTGCAAGGAGGAATGGGAAAAAATGTCAGTCTCTCGATGTGCAAAACTGATAGACATACCCCAAGCAACTTACAGCTGTAATCGCAGCAAAAGGTGTCGCTACAAAGTATTAACTTAAGGGGGGGCTGAATAATTTTGCACGCCCAATTTTTCCGTTTTTGATTTGTTAAAAAAGTTTGAAATATCCAATAAATGTCGTTCCACTTCATGATTGTGTCCCACTTGTTGTTGATTCTTCACAAAAAAATACAGTTTTATATCTTTATGTTTGAAGCCTGAAATGTGGCAAAAGGTCGCAAAGTTCAAGGGGGCCGAATACTTTCGCAAGGCACTGTATATGGACAGCAGCAAGAAATAGGTTCCTACCATCAAGGACATGCTTATTGTGAAGACAAAATTCATCCTCCCCTGCCAGGAGTTCATGGAGAAGCTGGCCAAAGACAGAGCAATCCTCATGAAAATACATTCTTCTGAGAAATGAACAATTAGGTTGGTATAAGTCTATTATGTCGTTACCAATCTCCTCATCATCTTATTTCTTTATTATGTTATACTATTGTCTCTGTTTTTTCAATTTTGCTCATGTTCTCTTCTGCTCTTATTCTACCAGGACCACTGAATGGCTGTTCAGTTCGGACAGTTCTGTCTTGTCTGTAGTGTTACTGTAGTATAGTTGTTTTCTCTATATTTAATTGATAATAACATTGGATATTTTAATGACATATTGACCGCCGAACTGGAAATGTCCCCGGGTTTTCATTTCAGAAATTTGGTCACCTTAGGCAACACACAATAACATCAAAGTCAATACCAGCATGTGAAGTAGCTAGCTAGCTGTAAAATCGGCTAAACAAATTGCGCTATATACTTAGGAGTCCATCTCACAGAGTTCAACTCACAGTTGCTATGGCAACACCAGCCCTTTCCCACGTTTCTCACAGACACACTGGCAGCTTCATTAAATAAAAAACACCAGTCTCAACGTCAACAGTGAAGAGGCGACTCCGGGATGCTGGCCTTCTAGGCAGAGTTGCAAAGAAAAAGCCATATCGCAGACTCGCCAATAAAAAGAAAAGATTAAGATGGGCAAAAGAACACTGGACAGAGGAACTCTGCCTAGAAGGCCAGCATCCCAGAGTTGTCTCTTCATTGTTGACGTTGAGACTGGTGTTTTAAGGGTACTATTTAATGATGCTGACTGTTGAGGACTCAAAGTTTCTCAAACTAGACACTAATGTACTTGTCTTCTTGCTCAGTTGTGCACCGGGGCCTCCCACTCCTCTTTCTATTCTGGTTAGAGCCAGTTTGCTCTGTTCTGTGAAGGGAGTAGTACACAGCATTGTACGAGATCTTCAGTTTCTTGGCAATTTCTTGCATGGAATAGCCTTCATTTCTTAGAACAAGAATAGACTGACGAGTTTCAGAAGAAAGTTATTAGTTTCTGGACATTTTGATCCTGTAATCGAACCCACAAATGCTGATGCTCCAGATACTCAACTAGTCTAAAAGGTCAGTTTTATTGCTTCTTTAATAAGAACAACAGTTTTCAGCTGTGCTAACATAATTGAAAAAGGGTTTTCTAATGATCAATTATCCTTTTAAAATTATAAACTTGGATTAGCTAACACAACGTGCCATTGGAACACGGGAGTGATGGTTGCTGATAATGGGCCTCTGTACGCCCATGTAGATATTCCATTAAAAAAAGGGTTTTTATTTCAAAAGCAAGGACATTTCTAAGTGACCCCAAACTTTTGAACAGTAGTATATATGTGGACAGCGCTTCAAATTAGAGGATTCGGCTATTTCAGCCACACATGTAGGAGCAACAACGCCTCAGCTGAGAAGTGGTAGGCCACAAAAGCTCATAGAATGGGACGTGCTGAAGTGCGTAGCATAAAAATCACCTGTCCTCGGTTGCAACACTAACTACCGAGTTCCAAACTGCCTCTGTCAGCAGAAGACCTGTTCGTCGGGAGCTTCATGAAATGGGTTTCCATGGCAGAGCAGCCACACACAAGCCTAAGATCACGCTGCGCAATGCTAAACGTCGGCTGGAGTGGTGTAAAGCTCGCCGCCATTGGAACAGTGGAAACGCGTTCTCTGGAGTGATGAATCACGCTTTAATATCTGGCAGTCCAAAGGACGAATCTGGGTTTGGTGGATGCCAGGAGAACACTACCTGCTACAGTATACAATTAATCTAGACGATTCTGTGCCTCCAACTTTGACAACATCTCTTTCCTGTTTCAGCATGACAATGCCCACATGCACAAAGCGAGGTACATACAGAAATGGTTTGTCGACATCGGTGTGGAAGGACTTGACTGGCCTTCGCAGAGCCCTGACCTCAACCAAATCGAACACCTTTGGGATTGATTTGAACGCCAACTGAGAGCCAGGCCTAACATCTGTCCCCGACATCAATGCCCGACCTCACTAATGCTCTTGTGGCTGAATGGAAGCAAATCCACGCAGCAATGTTCCAACATCTAGTTGAAGCCTGCCCAGAAAATTGAGGCTGTTATAGCAGCAAAGGGGGGACCAACTCCATATTAATACCCATGATTTTGCAATGAGATGTTCGACGAGCCGGTCCCAGCATACTTTTGGTCATGTGCGGTGCGGCAGGTAGCCTAGTGGTTAGAGCGTTGGACTAGTACCCGAAAGGTTGCAAGATTGAATCCCGAGCTGACAAGTTAAAAATCTGTCATTCTGCCCCTGAACAAGGCAGTTAACCCACTGTTCCAAGGCCATCATTGAAAATAAGAATTTGTTCTTAATGGACTTGCCGAGTTAACTAAAAGGTTAAATATATATATATATATATATATATATATTTTTTTTTTAGTAAGGCAGCAAAGGGGGGACCAACTCCATATTAATGCCCATGATTTTGGAATGAGATGTCCGGCGAGCAGGTATCCTCATATCTTTTCATGTAGTGTATGCCTCATGGGTCTCCCGGTCACGGCCGGCTGTGACGCAGCCTGGGATCGAACCCGGGGCTGTAGGGATGCCTCAAGCACTGCGATGCATAAAATGCCAGAGCGACAGTTTACACATGGCGAAATTGACAAGTTTTTTTTTTAAAGCTACAAATCCAAATAATTCTGATTAAATGAATCAATAAGGTAGTACATAACAATTAATTACAAGACTTGCACCGCCTTAGCGCCAGCTGAAAATATAGCCCCCGTACATTGGGTTTCATGTCTAAACCTCTGATACTGTGGACAACATCCACACAACCTCCAGTCAACCTCCAGACAACACACTACACAGCTAATCTAACCTCTTAAGTCGACCCTCTACTTGTTCGAACATTGTGTTAAAAATCGCGCAACATTTCAGCGCCCTGCTTCTCATGCCAGGAATATAGTATATGCATATGATCAGTATGTGTGGATAGAAAACACTCAGACGTTTATAAAACTGGTTAAATCACGGCTGTGACTATAACAGAACGTGCGTTTCATCGAAAAGCGCAGGAAAATATGATCACTGAAAATTGGAAAATATATCAATGCGCCACTTGCATGTATTGTCTATGGGAAAGCAAATTAGCTGGAGCCGAGATTGCAATTCCTACAGCTTCCACACGATGTCAACAGTCTTGTCATTTGCCTAGGCTTTGTTTCTTGGTCAAACGAAGAAGAGACAGCCCATTTCTTCAGGTCTCCGACCGGATATTTTGGTTGAGATTTACCCGGACATTATTTCCAGACGTACAGCTATAGAATACACATCGCCTCGTGATCAATTTGATCGCTTATTAACGTTTACTAATACCTAAAGTTGCATTACAAAAGTATTTCGAAGTGTTTTGTGAAAGTTTATCGTCGACTTTTTTAATTTAAAAAAATGACGTTACGTTGTAAGACGCTATTTTTTTCGTTGATCACACAGTCTTCATAGATCGATATCTAGGCTATATATGGACCGATTTAATCGAAAAAAAAGACCCAATAGTGATTATGGGACATCTAGGAGTGCCAACAAAGAAGATGGTCAAAGGTAATGAATGTTTTATATTTTATTTGTGCGTTTTGTGTAGCACCGACTATGCTAATTATTTTGTTTACGTCCCCTGTGGGTCTTTTGGGGTGTTACATGCTCAGATAATAGCTTCTCATGCTTTCGCCGAAAAGCATTTGAAAAATCTGACTTGTTGCCTGGATTCACAACGAGTGTAGCTTTAATTCAATACCCTGCATGTGTATTTTAATGAACGTTTGAGTTTTAACGAGTGCTATTAGCATTTAGCGTAGCGCATTTGCATTTCCAGATGTCTAGATGGGACGCCTGCATGTCAGGTAGGAGCAAGAGGCTAAGCAGTGTCCAGCCATATCCAACCTCAGCTCTGAAGGGATCAACTACAAAAATCCCACAATTATTTATGCGCTTTCTGATCAGGCTGAGGGTGTCCACCCGTGTGTTTTGTTCATGCAAAATATGTCTTTCTGTGTCCCACCTCGTGTCTGACGGGATCCTCGATGCCGACCACACAGATGCAGGTGAGCTCATCAAGGATATCGCCCTCGTTGTCCCAGTCTGGTTCTCCTGCCTCGGCAGGGAAGTCCCTGTAGGCCACACAGATTGTCCTCAGACCGTCACAGGCCATGGGCTCAATCACGTTCTTCACCATCTCGTCACGGTCCTTAGGCTTGAAGATACGTGGCTCCCCGTTCGTGTTCAGGATATGAGAACATCTAGAGAGGGAAGGGGGAAGAGATGTTTAACTCATCACATCGCAGATGATCAACTCCATCTTTCTGTTTATCTATCTCTGTGTATCCGTTCATCAGGGAAAGACAAGACCAATCTCCCTCCCTCCCGTACTTGCGTAGGACGATCTCGGAGGCTCCCTTGCTGTACATGCGGAAGCCACTACCGTCTGTGTTCTTCAGCACCGTGCTCATGCTCTTACGGGACGAGTTGAAGGTGTACACCTTGAAACACACCAATCAGTTATAACTATCATATTACTCTATATTATTATAGTACAGTAGCTTGTGTATAAGTTAGCTCTCTGTAAGAATAATGGGTAGTAGGTTATTTGAACATTCTCTCTTGGGGCCACCGGGAACAAAACACACATATACATACATTAGATAGACAAGTTACAGATTGCACCATTAACGTTATGGATACATTTTGAAGCAGCTACACACCTTGTACAGACTCTCTTCGGGAATCTCGTCCCTGATTGGCTGGTAGTCTCTCTTCAGCTCCAGCACGAAGCCCAATAGGGAGCACTCTGTCTTGTTGCCGACGTGGCGGGGCAGACCTCCCTCCTTCTCTGGGGACTGGAGCAACAAAAACGTTACATATAACCTACATACCGTATCCTACCAACATACCGTATCCTACCAACATGTATATTTCATGAAGACATACAGCAAAAGGGGCATTGAAACATGCATCATATAGAGTGTAAAAGCAACCATGTAGATATGCACTAGAGAAGAAGACACTATGCTTTCGTGTGTGTGTGTGTGTGTGTGTGTGTGCGTGCGTGCGTGCGTGTGTCTCTCTCTTACCAGAATCTTAGTAGTATAGGCTGAGTTGATGGCGATGCTGTTGACCATGACTTCCAGAGTGAATGGTTTGATGACGTCAGGTTCCGGTACTTTCTTGTAGTGTGTGTCTCCCAAGTAGGCCTGCACCACGGTCATACGGTTCATGGTGAGGGTGCCTGTCTTGTCAGAGCAGATGGTGGTAGCGTTCCCCATGGTCTCGCATGCATCCAGGTGACGCACCAGGTTATTGTCCTTCATCATTTTCTACACAGGGGACAAGACAGACAGTAGAGGTTAGAGCTGTGTGTGTGTGTGTGTGTACCTGACAGAGTAAGTCTGGGAGATGGTGACAGCTAGCGGCAGCCCCTCTGGCACTGCCACTACCAGCATTGAGTGTGTGTGTGTGTGTGTGTGTGTGTGTGTGTGTGTGTGTGTGTGTGTGTGTGTGTGTGTGTGTGTGTTCACACTGTGTGTCTCTCTGTGTGTACCTTGACAGAGTAGGCCAAAGAGATGGTGACAGCTAGGGGCAGCCCCTCAGGCACAGCCACCACCAGAACAGTGACTCCGATGATGAAGAACTTGACAAAGTACTGGATATAGATGGGGGTACACTCCTTCAGCCATGGGCGACCCTGCACCCCGAACGTGTCAATCACGAAGTACAGGATGAGAATGATCACCGTCACAGCTGACATGATCAGACCTGGGCATAGGAGATGAAGTAGAGAGTTGCAATCCTGCTGTCAAATCCAGGAAAAGGAATATAAGAACGATGATGTGTGTCCTAACGTTTTTAAGACCTTCTCTGCCTTCCCAATCTGCATGGTCCGTCTCTGTGTGTGTCTCTCTATGGTTTTTCTGTCTGTGTGTGCTCGTTAGTGTTGTCACAATACCAGATTTTTTTTATATTGTGAGTTTAATATCAGGATAGTCGATACCGTCACAATATCAGATACCAAAACGATATTACGGCAAAACAAAAATAAGGCGCATTATTAGCCAAAGTCACAGAATGGCACTTCCAGACAGATCTTTTGAGTTCAATATCATTACATGCATACAATCAATCTAATCACATAACAAAACGGTCATCATTTATTTCAATGATAAATCTCGGTTGATAAACTGGGTAAGTCAAGATGTAGCAATACAGGTGAATGCATATTCAATAGGAGTGTGCACATGCATTGAGTTATTGAGCTTCGTTTGTGTGATTACATGGGGCTATAGATGAAAAACGGTTTCCATTTGGGACTAATTGTGTTGTACTGATCAACAACATTTTCACGCAAGCAATCTCTTCTTTTATAATAGTGTGCATGGTCTATTTAAGACCCATGATGTCATTCACACAGTTTGAGGAACAAGCAAAGATCACCTTGACTGGGAGAGACATGAGGTTTGTGACAATCAGCTTTTAAAATCAGCAATATTTTTGCATTATGGTTAGCATATTATCACAAAGAAGGTACAATGGTGGTACATTGATGTTAGCTTTATCTGTACAGTGCCTTCAGAAAGTATTGATAATCCTTCATTTATTCCACTTTTTTGTGTTACAGCCTGAATTTTTATTTAACTAGACAAATTCTTATTTACAATGACGGCCTACCGGGGGACAGTATAGGTATCGTTTCTCACCAATCTACACGCAATACATAATGACAAAGTGAAAACATGGTTTTAGAAATGTTTTCAAATGTATTGAAAATGAAATGCAGAAATATCTCATTTACATAAGTATTCACACCCCTGAGTCAATACATGTTAAATCACCTTTGACAGTGATTACAGATTTGAGTCTTTCTGGGTAATATCTAAGTGCTTTGCACACCTGGATTGTACAATATTTGCACATTATTATTTTCAAAATTATTCAAACTCTGTAAAATATTTATTTGTTATCCTGATAAAAAAAACACCCCAGTTCTTAATGATTACAAGCATACCCATAACATGATGCAGCCACCACTATGCTTGAAAATATGGAGAGTGGTACTCAGTAATGTGTTGTATTATTTCCAAACATAACTTTTTGTCCTGAATACAAAGTTATTTGCTTTGACACTTAAGCAATACTGCAAAAAAAATGTAAGTGCAAACAGGATGCATGTTTTGGAATATTTTCTATTCTGTACAGCCTTCCTTTTCACTCTGTTAATTAGGTTAGTATTGTGGAGTAACTACAATGTTGTTGATTCATCTTCCATTTTATCCTACCATAGCCATTAAACTAACTTTAAAAAAAAAATCATTGGCCTCATGGTGAAATCCCTGAGCGGTTTCTTTCCTCTCCGCCAACCGAGTTAGGAAGGACGCCTGTATCTTTGTAGTGACTGGGTGTATTGATACACCATCCAAAGTGTAATTAATAACTTCACGATGCTCAAAGAGATATTCAATGTCTACTGTTTATTTTTACCCATGTACCAATAGGTGCCCTTCTTTACGACACTTTGGAAAACCTCCCTGGTCTTTGTGGTTGTATCTGTGTTTAAAATTCACTGCACGACTGAGGGACCTTACAGAAAATTCTACATGTGTGGGGTACAGAGATGAGGTAGTAATTAAAAATAATAATTTGAACCATTATTATTGCACACAGAGTGTGTCCATGCAAGTCATTGTGTGACTTGTTAAGCACATTTTTTACTTCTGAATTTATTTAGGCTTGCCATAACAAAAGGGTGTTCAGCTTTGTTTTTTAAATTAATTTGAATTAAATTCATTTTAAAATGTCTAAAAATTATTCCACTTGGATATTATGGGATATTGTGTGTAGGCCAGTGACCAAAAAAATAAAAAAATTCAGGTTGTAAAAAAAAAAATGTGAAAAAAAGTCAAGGGGTGTGCTGTACTTTCTCTATGCTGTTCTATGCTCTTAGTAGATGGACTAAGACACATTTGACAGGAGTAAGACACATTTGACAGAAGTACAGTAAGTAACAAAAATACTAAAACCAAACCGTTTTCTATGTTCTAGTATCGAAACAGTACAGACGTTTGGTATACCGTGCAACACTAGTGTCGTCATCAATCTACACACAATACCCCATAATGACAAAGCAAAAAGAGGTTTTAGATAAATACCTTATTTACAGAATTATTCAGACCCTTTGCTATGAGACTTATTGAGCTCAAGTGCATCATTGAGACTTATTGAGCTCATCCTTGAGATGTTTCTACATCTTGATTGGAGTCCACTTGTGGTAAATTCAATTGATTGGAAATAATTTGGAAAGGCACACACTTGTCTATATAAAGGTCCCACAGTTGACAGTGCATATCAGAGCATAAACCAAGCCATGAGGTCGAAGGAATTGTCCGTAGAGCTCCAAGACACAATTGTGTCGAGGCACAGATCTAGGGAAGGGTACCAAAACATGTCTGCAGCATTGAAGGTGTCCAAGAACACAGTGGACTCCATCATTTTTAAATGGAAGAAGTTTGGAACCACCAAGACTCTTCCTGGTGCTGGCCGCCCGGCCAAACTGAGCCATCGGGGGGAGAAGGGCCTTGGTCAGGGAGGTAATAAAGAACCCGATGGTCACTCTGATAGAGCTCCAGAGTTCCTTTGGGGAGAACCTTCCAGAATGACAACCATCTCTGCAAGCCTTGATGGTAGAGTGGCTAGATGGAAGCAACTCTTCAGTAAAAGCACATAACAGCCTGCTTGGATTTTGCCAAAAGGCACCTAAAGGACCCTCAGACCATGAGAAACAAGATTCTCTGCTCTGATGAAACCAAGATTGAACTCTTTTTGCCTGAATGCCAAGCGTCACCTGGCACCATCCCTAAGGTGAAACATGGTGGTGGCAGCATCATGCTGTGGGGATGTTTTTCAGCAGCAGGGACTAGGAGACTAGTCGGGATTGAGGGAAAGATGAACAGAGCAAAGTACAGAGAGATCCTTGATGAAAGCCACCTGCTCCAGAGTGCTCAGGAACTCAGACTGGGGCGAACCCTAAGCATAGAGGCAAGACAATGCAGGAGTGGCATCAGGACAAGTCTCTGAATGTTCATGAGTGGCCCAGCCAGAGCCCGTATTGAACATCTCTGGAGAGACCTGAAAATAGCTGTGCAGCAACGCTCCTCCTCCAACCTGACAGATCTTGAGAGGATCTGCAGAGAAGAATAGGAGAAACTCCCCAAATACAGGTGTGCCAAGCTTGCTGCGTCGTACCCAAGAAGTCAAAAGGCTTACTAAAAAACAGTTTTTCCTTTGTCATTATGGGGTATTGTGTGTAGATTGAAAGATTGAAAAAAAAAAAAACAATTTAGAATACGGCTATAACGTATATCGTTTTATGTCCATCTGTGTGTGTGTCCATGTAAGTGTGTATCTCCGCCTCGGTCCTCACCTGCCTTCCCGATCTGCACGGCCAGTTTGGTGAGTTTGCCCTGCAGCACAGACTTCTCCTTCTTGTTGACCTGAACCTTCTTCACCCGTTTCACCTCAACCTCAGGCTCCTTCTCCTCAGACTCAACCGCCTCGTCACTCTTCAGGGGCTGGATCTCCAGGGCAATGCCGTCCTGGGTCTTAGCTATTGGATAGGGTAACGGGATGGGGAAGAGGGATGGGTGGGATAGAGGGAGGGGGTAAAGGGAAGTGGGATAGAGGGAGGTGGAGTGGGAGGTTGAGCGGAGGGAAGCATTTAGTAGTGGTGTGGGGAAGGTTTTGTGGGGGGGGTTAAGATAGTGATATGAGGATGAAGATGATCGGTGGGGAGGTGTTGTTGAGTCGGGGAGAGGAGCAGCAACAGTAAGGGGATCAAGGAGGGGTTGGGGTGAAGGGCAGAGAGACAGAGAGTTTGTGGTTCAGTTACGGTTGAAAGAGAGACAGACACAGTCAGTCACCAAACCACCAGACTCCGGTCCTGAACAGTGATCCACTGAAACAACTCCGCTGCAGATCACTTAGATCTCTTTAACCAGAACAAATCCCTTAAGGTGATCAACACTGATGTTATTATGTGTTGTTACCTGTCAGGTTGATGGAAAGTTCAGCAATGTGATGTATTCTTCATTAAAGGAAAATCGGTATTCATTTTTTTTTTTTTTTTAAATCGACTGATTGTTTAAGTACTCTTATGCATAAATGAAACATTATGAAAGAAGGTATTGGAAAGAGAAAACACATAGCACAGAATTCAGCAGGAAATGCTTGAGATAAAAGGATTTAATGATACAAAACGGATTTAAAGCAGCAATTTAACGATATACAACTTGTCCCAGAGTCTATGGAGAAATTTTTACAGCATTCATATAAACAGAGAATAGATTCAGAACAAGAGATACAGGTTGTACATTTTACAATGGTTCATTGTCGGGGGATTGTCAACTGAACATTTTCCATCTCTGCTACAGAGCTCAGTCATGTTTTACATACGCAAATATGAGATTTGCATTTCACCACTTCAACAGCTTAGATTTGCTCTGTTTGTTCTCTGGGAGCATTGTGATCTCGGTGTTTCATCTTCATTCTGCCAACAACCTGGCACTGCAACAATTCATCTATTTTACAGTAGAAATAATCCACAATATCTAAGGGTGAGTATAATAAAGGTGATAAAGTAATGGATGAATAAAGATATCAGAATTCTATGGTAATCAGTGCCTTATGCATTCCATTTGTGGCACATGCAACACTCAACACTAGTCAGTTCACACAAAAGCAGTACATTCACAATCTAAGCAGGATCATTTTGTACTGTCTACTTATGTTGTTTTTGCCTAGATAATATGACTTTACATGAGTCCCCCTGTGCTGAGCAGAACAGGCCACCAGTCTCAACACAAAACCCATTAGAACAGACCAGAATAAACACAGCCACACACTGACTGGACTGGCAGACGGACGGACTGACTCACGCACAGCACTTACAAAACGCAGCACGGACCACGCACCACGACGAAGAAGGGGGGGCGAGTGTGTGTCACGGAAAGAAAAGAAAAACATGTCAACAAACAAAGGAACCGACAAACTGCAAAAAGATACCCCCCCAAAAAAACAAGCAGAGCGATACAACCACCACAAAAAAAGAAGAGAAGGAGAGTAGTAAAGAAGAGGTAGAAGAGGAGGCTGCAAATCTCCAGAGGTAGTTTTTTTTTTTGCGAAAGAGAGGGAGAGAGAGAGAGAGAGACAGAAAGAGAGGTAAAACAGTGATAAGAGAGTACGAGACAGCATGAGGTCCTGAGCAACATCCTGGAAAGAGGCAACAGTGAGAGAAATTAAAGAAAAGAGAAACAATAGAGAAACAGACCAGACAACAATCCACAGCCAATTGATACTGTCAGGGTGCAATTCCCACACTGAGCCACTTCCCAGAGCTAATGCTGTCTCCTTAACACCTAGAGACTAGTGTTAGATATTCTAGTATTCTATTATAATTCTATTAAGATCCCTTCTCTTTTACACTAAGCCCAGTCACTATTGCCAAATTCCCAGATTCATGAAATGTATGTGGAGCATGGTATCAGGGGTCCTACAACTCCCATTCCATTACCTCTCAAGAGCCAGAGATGACTTGGCGTCCATAAAGCTACACTGGGTTCACTGCAATTAAAATAAGTATGTAGACATTTTCAGAATATGATATGTTGTGAAGTGAATGCAGGTCAGGTCGACATGTCCCAATTAATTTGACCTTCTCCAGCAATATTTCTCCATGCTTGAAAGGAGAGAATCTGTTCACTAGTGATAAAGTCCAAGGGCGAGGGGAAAGAGAGGGCAGGAGGGCTGGGGAGGTGTAAGTAGCAGATGCTCAGGCCCTGGGTGGCTGGGGGACGGTATGGTGTGTGAGGGGGGAGGCAAAGCTTGGATGAGTTCTGAATAACACGCCACAGAGGGTGGGAGGGAAGACCCGTCCAGGCCAGGAAAGCCGGGAAGAGCTACAACACCCGGGTCCTTTGTTTAATGTATCTGACCTCTCCACATCTGACACACACACGCACACACATTTTTTTTTTTAAGTACTTTAATTAAACCTTTATTTGTTGAGATGAAAATATATGTGGAATGTATCTTTTCAATCTCAACATAGCATGTGAGGATGGTGAAACTTCTAGAACTAATCCCATTGCAGCTCTGTGTGAGGCGAGATAAAGCTAAACCCATTTAGCTCTATAAGGGTTAAAAATCTACTGGAGTTAAATAGCTCTGAATGATATAACTGTCAATAACAGTAATGCTGAATGCTAACCCTAGCTAGCTTAGTGATTGGGTCTGCTACGGTGGCATTGACAGCCTACCCCACTTTTCTCTGTGTGCCAGTGGCAGGTGAGAGTTGCATCCTTTCACAGGTAAAGCGAGACGAGAAGAACCTCCCCTTTTCAGCAGGTGGAGGGAAGCGAGAGTGAGAGAGACAGAGTGAGACGGACACGAGACTCCCAGACTGCTGCTGAATGGAGAGGGGAGGGAGGGATGGAGGGGTTACCTTTGTTGCGATTTTCGGGGGGTCCTTGTTTTTTACCTGTTCAGACAGAGAGAGAGAGTGCGGAATGCTGACAACATGGCTTAAAAGGAAATTAAAAAATCATAAAGCCAAACAGAACAGAAGATCAAAACAATAGAAATTCACGTGTGTTGGGGGCTGGAACGGGCCATCAGAGGAGAGAGAGCACTAGTTTGTTTAAGGCTGTAGAGTATTAAGTAGAGCATCCACCCATAGACAGCAGGTCGGTTACTGATGACTGGTTTCACTGGACTCTTGTCTGTTTCAGTCAATACATGTGTAACTAACGGTAGTAAGTTTATAAAAACACACACACACACACACTCACACACACTCACACACTCACACACACACACACTCACACACACTCACACACACTCACACACACTCACACCTCGGTCTTGACATTCAGGGAAGCAGTCATTTCAGATTGATGTCAGACAGACGAAGAGGCTGCACTGCCGCAGGTTTTTCTCCTTCTGCCTGAGATTGGTGGTGAAGAATTGGGGGGTGTATGTCAGTTCAAGATGTGTGTAGCCCTGAAGGTGGGGTGTATGTGGAGATTAGATGTGTGCGTGAGTGTGTGTGTAACAGTTGTCAGCAAAATGCCCTGAAGTCTCTGCCCCCTCATCTACTCTATGAGTAACTGTATCAGTATGTGTCTCTGGCAGAGGTGTGTGTGTGTGTGTGTGTGTGTGTGTGTGTGTGTGTGAGCATGAAGGGGAAGTGTGTGTGCATGAGTGAACGCATGAGAGGTGAGTTTCTGTGTGTGTGTGTGTGTGTGTGTGTGTGTGTGTGTGTGTGTGTGTGTGTGTGTGTGTGTGTGTGTGGGGTGGAGGTGACACAGCACTCTTTCTGTTTCCATCCTCGCTGTACACACCTGTCTCAGAGGAAGACAGCCATTTCAACATCTAGTGTGTGTGCCTGTGTTGCAGCCAGTGTGTGTGTGCGCCTGTGTTGCAGCCAGTGTGTGTGTGTGCCTGTGTGTGTGTGTATCTCGCCAGTACTTGCTCTGATCTACTTTCTTATAAACCCAAAACATTAAGATCATGATGGTGGCGCTCTGCAGTTTCATGAACAATTGAAATCACAGTCTAATTCTGTGATGCCATGAGATGCCAATTGGAATGAGTTGTTGCCTTGCAGCTCCCTCCTCTGAGCAGGCACATTCAGCCCCTTTAGAATGAATGCCTGAAGAACTGAAATCTTAGCAAAAAACTCTTACCAAACAGAAAAGAAGACGTGGCAAAGTGTTAGTACGGAATACACGCTTATTAGAGGCCATATTGATAGATACACAGATCGAATGTATTGGCAGGCCTCTGTTGTTTAACGTGATCATATCTATCCACGTCAAGTCCCTTGAGAGGTAGATGCATGACAGATGTTGAACACATACAGTGATGTCCCCGCTTTAGCTCTTCTCACTTCAGCGCCTGTGACGTCATAGATTTAAGTAGGTTAAGTACAGGGTTCTGACAATGGCGTTCCAGTGTAGTTAGAACAGATACGAAAGGGGGAGGGGGGGGGGGGGGATGAAGGAGTGGAGAATAAAATTACCACCCATGAACAGAACCCCTTCTGGGAAGGAGTGGTCTAGAAAGGGCCTTGGCTTGGATGTGAAATCTAACACCAAGGATTCGATTAAAGAAGGGTAGGACAGCGAAGACAGTGACACTGAGCATTCAGAATGGAACCGCTGGCCTCCATAGTACAGTGTCTATCATGGCCGTCCCATTCTTCGCAACAACATTCTAGAGTTCAGCAGACTCAACCTCGCACCAGAATCTTACCTCAGGGAACCAGCAAACCGAGAACTCACGTAGAAAGACCGAGAGAGCTCGGCGGGAAAGAAACGCAAAGGAAGGAGACCACTTGTAAAAAGCAAGTCACTGACTCTCTGTGAACTGTGACCATGGCGACATGCGTTTTGTCAATTGTTCCCCGTTCATCTCTCACCTTTCTTGATCTTCTTTTCCTCATCGCTGTCTCCTGCCCCCAGCAGAGTGAAGATGATTCCAGTCTGGGAGTTGAGACCCACCGCAGACACCACCATTCGGCCTGATCCCTCCATCACATGGGTGCCTGGAGGAGGGAGGGGAAGGAAAGAGAGAATACTAGCACATAAACAGAAAGGCCATGACTGTGCTACAGTATACTGTACGTATGAATGGCTGTACTGTATGTTACTCCATGGTGTCCTCCATTTTCAGTCTCCATATACTACATCACATGCTTCATGTTATCATGAAGGGGCGGCAGGGTAGCCTCATGGTTAGAGCGTTGGACTAGTAACCGAAAGGTTGCAAGTTCAAATCCCCGAGCTGACCAGGTACAAATCTGTCGTTCTGCCCCTGAACAGGCAGTTAATCCACTACTCCTAGGCCGTCATTGAAAATAAGAATTTGTTCTTAACTGACTTGTCTAGTTAAATTAAGATACAAAAAAAAAGCTAGAATCCTTAGTTGCTACACCAATTGTTGGACTTCTAAATGAGTGATATATACCCATTGATTCCTGAAGACTATAACCTATGCGTAAACGCCTCATGAGCTTATTTCAACTTTCGTACCCCATCAGAACACAAAGTACAAGATTGTTTTAGACCAATGTTTGTAAACAACAAATGTAAACACAATTTGCATAGCATAAAAATATGCTTAAAACTATAATTGGTATATCATGGATGGTCAGTCCTATGAATTTGAGAGTGGTAACATTTTTTTAGGCCCTTCCCACAGCTTTTTACAAAAACAGAAGTGGGATGAAAGCTTGGATAGTTTGAATTGCGGATTCTATCTTTAAAGGGGCAAAATGGATGTAGCAACTGCATATTACCCCTTTTAAAGACAAAGTTCCTGACTGGAATATGTTCCGGGATTCTTCCGATGGCATTAAGGAGTACACCACATCAGTCACAGGCTTTACAGTGACTGTACGTTTCTACCCCGACCAGAAGCCATGGATTACCGGCAACATTCGCACTGATCTAAAGGGTAGAGCTGCCGCTTTCAAGGAGTGGGACTCTAACCCGGAAGCTTATAAGAAATCCCACTCTGCCCTCAGAAGAACGATCAAACAAGCAAAGTGTCAATACAGGACTAAGATCGAATCATACTACACCAGCTCCGACGCTCGTCGGATGTGGCAGGGCTTGCAAACTATTACAGACTACAAAGGGAAGCACAGCCAAGGGCTGCCCAGTGACACGAGCCTACCAGACTAGCTAAATAGAGGCAAGTAACACTGAAACATGCATGACAGCATCAGTTGTTCCGACAACAGTGTGATCACGCTCTCCGCAGCCAATGTGAGTAAGACCTTTAAACAGGTCAACATTCACAAGGCCACAGACGGATTACCAGGACGTGTACCCCGAGCACGCGCAACAAATTGGCAAGTGTCTTCACTGACATTTTCAACCCATCCCTGTCCGAGTCTGTAATACCAACATGTTTCAAGCTGACCACCATAGTCCCTGTGCCCAAGAACACCAAGGTAATCTGCCTAAATGACTACAGACCCGTAGCACTCACGTCTGTAGCCATTAAATGCTTTGAAAGGCTGGTCATGGATCACAAACACCATTATCCCAAAAACTCTAGACCCACTCCAATTTGCATACCGCACCAACAGATCCACAGATGATGCAATCTCTATTGCACTCCACACTGCCCTTTCACACCTGAACAAAAGGAACACCTATGTGAGAATGCTATTCATTGACTACAGCTCAGCGTTCAACACCATAGTGCCCTCAAAACTCATCACTAAGCTAAGGACCCTGGGACTAAACATCTCCATCTGCAACTGGATCCTGGACTTCCTGACGTGATGCCCCAGGTGTTAAGGGTAGGTAATAACACATCTGCCACACTGATCCTCAACACGGGGGCCCCTCAGGGGTGCGTGCTCAGTCCCCTCCTTTACTCCCTGTTCACTCATGACTGCACGGCCAGGCACAACTCCAACACTATCATTTAGTTTGCTGATGATACATTGGTAGGCCTGATCACCGACAACGATGAGACAGCCTATAGGGAGGTCAGAGACCTGACCGTGTGGCACAAGGACAACAACCTCTCCCTCAATGTGATAATTGTGAACTACAGGAAAAGGAGGTCCGAGCATGCTCCTATTCTCATCGTCGGGGCTTTATAGTTGAGCAGGTTGAGAGCTTCAAGTTCCTTGGCATCCACATTACCAACAAACTAACATGGTACACCAAGACAGTCATGAAGAGGACACGACAAAACCTATTCCCCCTCAGGGGACTGTGTTACAGCTGCACCATCGGGAGCATCCTAACGGTTTGCATCAATGCCTGGTAAAGCAACTGCCCGGCCTCCGATCACAAGGCACTACAGAGGGTAGTGCGTACGGCCCAGTACATCACCGGGGCCAAGCTTCCTGCCATTCAGGACCTTTATACCAGGTGGTGTCAGAGGAAGGACCTAAAAATTGCCAAAGACTCCAGCCACCCCAGTCATAGACTGCTCGGGACTGCTTGCCGTGCGGTAGCAGAGAGGAGTGCCAAGTCTTGGTCCAAGAGGCTTCTAAACAGCTTTTACCCCCAAGCCATAAGACTCCCGAACAGCTAATAAAATGGCTACCCAGAGTATTTGCATTGCCCCCCCCCCCTCCTCCTCCTCCTATACACTACTGCTACTCTCTGTTATTATCTATGCATATTCACTGTGACAACTCTACCTACATATACATATTACGTCAACTACGTCGACACCGGTGACTCCGCACATAGATTCTGTACCGGAACCCCCTGTGTATAGCAACACTATTTTTATTTACAGCTGCTATTTAACTATTTGTTACTTATTTGGGGGGGTATTTTCGAAGCATTTCACTGGTCTACACCTGTTGTATTCGGCGCATGTGAAAAATACAATTTGACTTGATTTGACTGGGATATTGAATGTCTGATAATAGTGATGTTATTAACAGGCGCTCTCACCGGACAGCAGCATGGGGTCCTTCTCCAGGGACTTCCTGACTTGGTCTGATTCGCCGGTCAGAGAGCTCTCATCGATCTTCAGGTCGTTGCCCTGGATCAGGATACCATCAGCTGGCAGCAGGTCACCTAGGAAACAGTGACACAGTTATATGACTGCGATATACAACGTCTCATCATATACCCTACCTTGGTGCATTCGGTCAATGTGTTACCTCATTATATTGGTTCACTGTATCCTGTCTGGGGTATATTACAGAATGTTGAATTCAAGCTATATCTTTCACCGTGTTTTAACGGAACCCTGTCTCACCATATTTGATCTGGGTGATGCCTTACCTTGTTTTATCTGAACCATATTTTACTGCGTTTTAATTAAACCATGTTTTAATGAGTTTCAAATGAACCATGTCTTACCATATTTGATCTGGGCGATGTCTCCTGTCACCAGTTCGGACACGGGGATCTGGATGACCTGGCCCTTGCGAATGACGGTGAACTTTTGCTCCTGCTCGATGCGGTTCTGCAACCCACGGAACTGCTTCTCCTTGCTCCAGTCGTTAAACGCTGTCACCAAGACAACGATTGCCACAGAGAACAAGATGGCGGCGCCCTCGATCCAGCCCGCCTGCGCCTCCCCCTCATCCTCCACTCCTGACGCTGTCTCACCACACACTGGGGAAACCAGAACACAACCATTTTTAATAACAGACAAAAACACAACCATGTCAGTGGAACAGAGCTGAAACACCACCAGGTCAATAGAACAGGAACAAAACATGGCCAAGTGAATAATACAGGACCAACACTTTTACAAACACTCTTCATTCTCCCACCTGTCCAAAACTGCCCCGGGTTAGGGTGTACTACTCACGCTCGCTATCTCCCCCAGGGGGGTGGTAGAAGGACAGGCCCAGGGAGATTACAGCAGCAATCTCCAGGATGATGAGAGTAACATCCTGTAGGGCCTCCCATACCAGCGCCAGGAAGGACTTAGGCTTTTTAGGAGGGATGAAGTTCTTCCCAAATGCCGCGTGGCGCTTCTCCAGATCCACTGGGTTACCAGACAGACCTGAGAGAAATGGAGGAGGAGGAGAGGGAAGAAAAGGAGGAGGAAGGAGAAGAGACAGTTAATAGAGTAACCAGTTATCATAGAAATGCATATAACGAGATCAAAACAATAGATGTTGAATATATACACTTACTATAAAAAGGTATGAATACATAACCCGTCAGGGTTAGAAGTCTTTAGGGTATTCTATAGGAAGTGGTGTAAAGTACTTAAGTGAAAATACTTTAAACTTTTACTACATTCCTAAAGAAAGTAGATGTACTTTATACTCCATCCATTTTCCTAAACACCCAAGCTAAGCAGGACAGGAAAACGGTCCAATTCACACTCTTCTCAAGAGAACATCCCTGGTCATCTCTACTGCCTCTTATCTGGCGGACTCACTAAACACAAATGCATCGTTTGTAAATGATGTCTGAGCGTAGGAGTGTGCCCCTGGTTAATTGTAAATAAAATAGTACCATCTGGCTTACTTGATGTAAGGAATTTGAAATGATTTATTACTTTCACTTTTGATACTTAAAAGTATATTTAAAACCAAATACTTTTAGAATTTTCCTCAAGTAGTATTTTACTTTTACTTGAGTAAAAGTCTAGATGTCTTAATAGAAAATTACTCAAGTATGACAATTGGGTACTTTTTCCAACCACTGTCTATAGGTTGCTGTATAAGTCTGGGTACAAACGTCTAAAATGACTTTTGTAGTGAAACATCTACATCACCCTTTCTTTATCTGAGGATAAACATGACAACAATGGCTGTTGCCATACCAAACAGAACCAAGTCGAGCTGACAGTTCAAACACACCCATCCACACCCCATGTCAGCCTCCCGCTGCTGTCACAAGCTGCTAGACAACCACTGCCAAAGACTTTGAATTTCAGTTGGACAAAACCACACATCGGTCCGACAAAACATAATATCCCTTTGGTACATTTTTCATCAATCAAACCGCTAGATGATCTGGTATTGTCCTATTAAGATCAAAAATATTTTTAATACATTCTGAGTAAGATATCATCACCTCATGGAAATCTTATGATTCATACATGTTGCAAATAAATCTAGAAAACTGCAATTAAAAAAAAATACAAAAAGGAGGTCAGTCAATGAGATCCCATGAGGCGTTTGAAATTATCACAAGGGTGTTGAACACATTGGGCGCATCCCAAAATGGCAAGCTACTCCCTATGAAGTGCACTACTTTTGACCAGGGCCTATAGGGAATCGGGTGTCATTGGGGATGGAGCTGTCATGACTGTTTCCTGTCCTCTGGGATTGAATGTCGGAAGGATCAGACAGTGAATCAATTATGCTTTAGTCACTCCCACATTGGTCCAGGATTTAACCACTCTCCCTGCTTCGTTCAATCTTTCACTCAGCAGCTTTACACTATGTCCTCGTTCTATCAATCTCCCTCGTAGTTCAAGTTCTATTCAAATAGATCAGCTACTGAGATATGTGGCTAGCTATGGATAACTGGTGAGGTGTATAGGATACATCGATAGTACAGCACACTAACAGTTATACAATATCAATAAGTTCAGAATACATTTAGTATTGACATGGCTAGTTATGGTAGTGCATGACTGGTGAGTAGATCCACAACTAAAGGCAGCTAGTCATGCTAACATGCTGATGTATTACACTGCTGATATGCAGAACTGTAGTTAGCTATGCTAACTACACTGCTGATATGCAGAACTGTAGTTAGCTATGCTAACCGGATAAATGTGAGAACGAGCTGGATGAGCAAAACACAGTATACAGAGTCCCAGCCCTCTACGACAGATGCCCCTTAAAACCACCATCATATTGCTTTCCCGCTACTGTGAGCCAGCTGGACAACCGGAGGGAGGGAGGGAGGGAGGGATGGAGGGTTAGAGGGGGGCAGGGGGTGGGTGAGGCAGTGGGGAAGAAAGGCAGAAGGTGAGGGAAGTGTGAGGGGGGACTGTCTTATGTTGCTAAAAACAGCTGGACGTAATGACGTCAAACCCCCCCAAAATATTGTTATGCAAAAACCTTGAGTGTCAAATAAAAATGGAGTGGTTGAAGTATTTCCATTATTCAGGCAAGTTGAATATTAATACATTGTCGACAGTCTGCATACCCTCCCACCTATCGGTTCCACGTCTCAGGAAGACCGCAAAAACAGCATGGATAGAAGGCACTAATTTAATCATATTTGCCATATTCTAATAATTTTCATGTGCCAATGTATCCCACCGGTTCGTGCCATGGTGAAACTTGCACTCCTGTAGATCTGAAATAATTTGATGACGAAACTTGCATCCAGCCAGCCAGAAAATCAAGATGAAGCAATTCAGGCATTCTTGAAAGTCAAGACAACCCTTGTCCTGCAAAGAAGCATTATTTTTATAGTTTAAAAATAGATTCAGCAAGCAGTAGGAATTTTGAATTCAAATGTAGAGTTCAAAAAAACAAATCGTTCCCATTATGATTTTTCGCAATAAAGAAAGTTCAGCAAGATAAAAATTCACCCGTCGAACAGTTCTTGACAACATTTCTCCGATAGTTGCCGTGACCATTAAACATGCCGCAATGTTTTTTTGTTGTGACATTGCTTTTGTCAAATAAAATTGGGTCAACGGAAATCTGCCTATAGTTTTGATACAGCAACCTCCAATAGCTAACAGAGAACCATCGCTGAATTTACAGTACCAGTCAAAAGTTGACACACCCACAAGGGATTTTCTTTATTTGTACTATTTTCTACATTGTAGAATAATAGTGAAGACATCAAAACTATGAAATAACACATATGGAATCATGTAGCAACCCAAAAAAGTATTAAGCAAATCAAAAAACATTTTTTTTTTTTAGATTCTTCCTAGTAGCCACCCTTTCCCTTGACAGCTTTGCACACTCTTGGCATTCTCTCAACCAGCATCATGTGGTAGTCACCTGGAATGCATTTCAATTAGCAGGTGTGCATTGTAAAAAGTTATCTTGTGGAATTTCTTCCCTTCTTAGTGCGTTGTGTTATGACAAGGTAGAGGTGGTATACAGAAGATAGCCCTATTTGGTTAAAGACCAAGTCCATATTATAGCAATCAATAACAGCTCAAATAAGCAGAGACGACAGTCCATCATTACTTTAAGACATGAAGGTCAGTCAATTCGGGAAATTTCATGGTCGAATTGCAGCAAAGACACCACTTCTAAAGGACACCAATAAGAAGATACTTGCTTGGGCCAAGAAACTTGAGCAATGGACAATAGACCAGTGGAAATCTGTCCTTTGTTCTGATGAGTCCAAATTTGAGATTTTTGGTTCCAACCACTGTGTCTTTGTGAGACGCAGAGCAGGTGAACGGATGATCTCTGCCTGTGTGGTTCCCCCCGTGAAGCATGCAGGATGTGTGATGATGCTTTGCTGGTGACACTGTCTGTTATTTATTGATAATTCAAAAGGCACACTTAACCAGCATGGCAACAACAGCATTCTGCAGCGATACAACATCCCATCTGGTTACACTTAGTGGGACATTCATTTGTTTTTCAAACAGGACAATGACCCAAAACACCCCTCCAGGCTGTGTAGGGGGTATTTGACCAAGAATGACGGAGTGCTGCATCAGATGACCTGGCCTTCACAATCACCCGACCTCAACCCAGTTGAGATGGTTTGGGACGAGTTGGACCGCAGAGTGAAGGAAAAGCAGTCAACAAGTGCTCAACATATGTGGGAACTCCTTCAAGACTGTTTGAAAAGCATTCCAGGTGAAGCTGGTTGAGAGAATGCCAAGAGTGTGCAAAGCTGCCATCAAGGAAAAGGGTGGCTACTTTGAAGAAACTCAAATATAATATACATTTAGATTTGTTTACCACTTTTTTTGGTTACTAAATGATTCCATGTGTTATTTCATAGTTTTGATGTCTTCACTATTATTCTACAATGTAGAATATAGTACAAATACATAATAAAAACCCTTTAATGAGTAGGTGTGTCCAAACTTTGGACTGGTACACATATTAATGATTTCACATAGAATGGAGCAGGTATGGTAGGGAGCATAGAGGCAACGAGATGGGATTTTCATTGTAAAATGCATCTGAAGACTTTTTTTAGCAGAGTTCAAACTGTCATGTAAAGCATTGCTATCCTGTTGTCTACTATAATAAAGTAAACATCTAACATTACTTAATTCTTTGGGGGTTCATTTAGTATTTAGTAGCCTATGCATAATTGATTGAGAAATACCACAGCCCTAAAGTGAACAGTTGAAATTAATCAAGACAGCTGATCGGATTCGATAAAAAGTTAAAGATTCTGTTGCATTTCAAAAAATGTAACACAGTATGTAACACACTTAAATGTCAAACAACTATGGAACAACATTGTTTGATTTAGTGACCGGTGTGTTAGAACTGTTTATGTTTTATTAAACAAAGACAAATTACAAACCAGGTTTTCGTAGGTTTTGCATATTGACATGCAATTCTGATTGGTAAGGTTTCACATCAGCATGGTGTTGACAAAATGTGTCAAGTAGAAGTCTGCTAAGTAGAAGTCTCCTTTATCTCCTTTTGACTGTCACGACAGACCTAAATGACTTACATCAAGTAGCATAATACAAAGGTTATAAATGGAATATACACAATTTACGGTTATTGTAGAAGATATTAAAACTGTACAAGAAGCAAACATTGGGTGACTTGATGACAGCGATTGTTTTCCAGGCCCTCCTCCGTCGATGCTACTTGTTGAGCCTAGAAAGTGGACAGCTGAGAAGATGGGCTAGAATAAGATGTAATAACTTTGCCCGTTTGGGTGAGGGTCATAAAACCCCTTTTCTCTCTCTTCCCCTCAGCAGTTTATGACCCCCCCCCCCCCATGAATACCAAAACTCTCCCTCTCCACTCTATAGAATGGACTTTGCAATAAATCATTTGTTACCACAGAGAGAGACTTTGCAAACTTAAAAAGGTTGGGAAATGGAACAATGTTTCTGTAATCCAACCAGTTGAAAGTGTCCGTTGGTACAGATCAGTTGTTTTCTGGGACATTATATCTGATGATAGGATGACATAAATTGTATCGTGGAAAGTCTACACATTCTAGTTATCAGATTCACATTGAATTGTTGTGCAATTTAAATGTTTCAATATAAGATAACATTTCATTTTAGCCTTCTAAATGAGAGAATTGTTTTCACAAGTAATTTATGCCCATCCAGGGGCCACGCCCAAGTGAACAGACATTGGTTGGAGAGGGATGAAACATGCCCTTCTCTTCCCCAGTATAAAGCCCCCATGACCCAATTCACGTCAGACTAAGTAAACCTAAGCGTGAGCTGTGGTTTCAAAATGGTTAGGACCCCTACAAAATGATAAGACTAGAAAACCATCCCATGTGGAGCTTTGGCTACATGGCTGGAAATGGTTCAACTCTGAGACTATCGATTCACTGCAGAATGAGTGAGAAATTCTAGACGACACTAATTACTAGACTGCGGCTAGAAATGACATAAACCTGGGACGAGAACACCGACAACCGCCGAAGCAACTATTCCATGAGAACATTTCTGAACGATACTCTGAAGTATCCATTCTAAACATCTACAACCACGAAAGACTTTGTGACTTCTGGGAAAGTTAATCAGAGACAGATGAACCCTACAGGATGATCGAGGATTCCAACAGAAGACAACAACGACATACGGGCATAAATATAAATTGCAATTTATTTTCGAATGAGCGGCCATTTATAGACAAAGGATTATCATTTCAATGAATAAAATTATAGACTAATGAATCCATTTGTCTTTCCCGCTCTCTCAGTCCCACCCCTTTCTCTTTGTCTACCAAGCTGTCATATCGGCTTAGCCCACTAGGGATTTCTCCATCATTGTTGGTAACCAATATCTACTGTTTCTTTTTATGTATTTCTGTGATTATTTAGTTAGTAAATAAATAATTAAGCCAATTTGTATATTGCTGATTAATAATTAATGCCAGGGTTCATACAGATAACCAAGAATTTTACAACCTTCACATGAGACTGATAGAAGGTAACAATTAATAATGAATGGAAGACTAATTGATAAGATATTAAAATATCTGAAGAGTCGATTCGGGAAATACCACGTGATTATAATAGACCATTTGCATACTGTTTGGATGGTTAGGCCTACTATATGCACACAGCCTTCCAGATGCATGCCCACAGATAAGGCTAAGAACTGCAACTCCTTCATGGTTAAATGATCTATCTTGAATGGAAAACAACAACCTACAACAACTACTCACACAAAGGTTCTCTCTTCCTATCTGATCAACTCTCACCATCTACACCAGAGACGACACAGACATTGTCAGCTATCGTGACAAATGCATGTGTGAACTCTGTTGAAATGGCACTCTCACTACATCCTGTTGGAGGGAGTGATACTGAACAGAGTCCACCGCAGGGAGCTAGTGTGCACGGATGTCTCGCTAGCGGATTGGGGGGCAGTGTTCAGAGGAATGACAGCGAGCGGACGCTGGAGCCCCCATGGAGTGGCAAGCACATCAATGTGCTGGAGATCAGGGCGGTTCGCCTGGCACTCCAATAGCTCCAGAAGCATGGAAGGGAAGCATGTTCTGGTCAGATCAGACAACGCGGTAGCGGCGTATATCAATCACCATGGCGGACTGAGATCATGGCACCTCCACAAATGGCTTCCGAGCTCTTGCTGTGGGCTTAGACCCCGGTTAACGCACATCCACGAGGTCTTGAACCGTGTAGCGAACCTGCTTTTGAGAAATGGCCTGCTGAAGGAGGACTGGAGTCTACACCCTCAGTTGGTGTTAGAGCTGTGGGAAAGGTTTGGGAGAGGGCAGGTGGACCTGTTTGCATTCATTGTCCCAGCTGGTTGTAGATGTCAGACAACAAGATCTTAACTAGCTGAATCGGAAATTATGAATCAGGGTTGGACTGAAAACCTAGAGGACAGTAGATCTCCAGGAAGAGGATTGGGCAGCCCTGCTCTAGACCCTCTGGGTTTGGATGCCCTCGCTCACGATTGGCCAGCAACAACACTTTGTGTTTCCACCATTTCCCCTGATCACAGCTACGCTAGACAGGGTCAACTTGAAGGGCCACCGGCGGCTCTTGATAGCCATATACTGCTCTCCAGGTTTATGGAGAGAGTTAGTCTGTGTCTAGTGAAGGCCCCTTCGGTGTGAAACTGAGACCTTGACGTGGTGCTGTCTGCACCTTGCTAGGCCACCTTTTGAGCCCCTGGGTTAGCGTCTTTGAAGCACTGATCCATAAAGGTGGCATTTCTGTTGGCTATTACCTCGACTAAGAGGCTTAGTGAACTTCATGCTCTTTCAGTGAGCGCTGAATGTTTCCGAATGGGTGCAAACAAGTGCAGTGTTATCCTCCAGCCTTGCCCCTCTCATGTCAAAGGTCCTGTCTGACAGACACGTGAACCGGCCCTCGCATTTACCTTCCATGGCTGCAAGTGGGCTGGATTTTTACCCTTTCTCTTTGCTGTGCCCGGTGAAGGCACATGACACTTACGTTACACAGACTAAGACAAAATAACAGTCGGATCAGCTGTTCGTATGTTATGGTGAGAGTTCTGGGGAAGAGCCTATCGAAACAGAGATTCTCACATTGGATTGTGGACACTATTACTACAGCATATCCACTGGCTGGCCGGCCTTTGCCATTTGCTGTAGTGGCGCATTCTACTAGAGGAGTAGGTACATCATGGGCCCTGCCCCGAGGAGTTTCCCTTGATGAAATTTGCGCCTCGGCAAGTTGGGCGTCGTCTAGCACTTTTGCTAGGTACTATCGAGTCAATGGGGCTGCCGCGGACCAGGTCAGGATAGCCGTGTTGGGTGTTGCCTCCACTTCCTTAGAGGGGGATGGAGGGACACAGCAACCATGACTGCCCTGAGTTCAGTCCGACAAGATTATGCTCGTCTGGCCATGCCTAGTTCACGATTAATCTGGTATTGTGATGCCATATTGGAGTGATCAAATACAGACGACGCAATCGCAATCACACTGCCCTAACCCATCTGGACAAGAGGAATACCTTTGTAAGAATGCTGTTCATCAACTACAGCTCAGCATTTAACACCATAGTACCCTCCAAACTCGTCATTAAGCTCGAGACCCTGGGTCTCGACTCCGCCCTGTGCAAGTGGGTCCTGGACTTCCTGACGGGCAGCCCCGAGGTGGTGAGGGTAGGAAACAACCACTCCACCCCACTGATCCTCAACACTGGGGCCCCACAAGGGTGCGTTCTCATCCCTCTCCTGTACTCCCTGTTCAACCATGACTGTGGTTACGCATGCCTCCAACTCAATCATCAAGTTTGCAGACCACACTACAGTGGTAGGCTTGATTACCAACAACGATGAGACGGCCTACAGGGAGGAGGTGAGGGCCCTCGTAGTGTGGTGTCAGGAAAATAACCTCACACTCAATGTCAACAAAACAAAAGGAGATGATTGTGGACTTCAGGAATCAGCAGAGGGAGCAGCCCCCTTTCCACATCGATGGGACAGTAGTGAAGGTGGAACGTTTTAAGTTCCCCGGCGTACACATCACAGAAACTGAAAAGGGCCACCCACACAGACAGCGTGGCGAAGGCGGCGCAGCAGCGCCTCTTCAACCTCCCGAGGCTGAAGAAATTTGGCTCGTCATCAAAAACACACAAACTTCTACAGATGCACAATCGAGAGCATCCTGTCGGGCTGTATCACCGCCTGGTACGACAACTGCTCCGCCCACAACCGTAAGGCTCTCCAGAGGGTAGTGAAGTCAGTACAGGTGCATCAAAGCGGGGACCGAGAGACTGAAAAACAGCTTCTAACTCAAGGCCATCAGACTATTAAACAGCCATCACTAACATTAAGTGGCTGCTGCCAACATATTGACTCATCTCTAGCCACATTAATAATTGGATGTAATAAATGTATCACTAGCCACTTTAAACAATGCCACTTTATATAATGTTATATGTTATATAATGAGATGAGTACTCTATACCATCTACTGCATCTTGCCTATGCCATTCGGCCATCGCTCATCCATATATTTTTGTGTACATTTTCGTATTAATTCCTTTACACTTGTGTGTATAAGGTAGTTGTTGTGAAATTGTTAGATTACTTTTTAGATATTACTGCATGGTCGGAACTAGAAGCACAATCATTTCACTACACTCACGTTAACATCTGCTAACCATGTGTATGTTTAAATTGCATTTCACTATTAGTTTTACACAAATAATTGTAAATATTCAGCAATAAAATTGCCAATTGTTAATGTTTTATTTAAAGTACTGACGATGGGTGTACTGTTGCTTGTAAATGTTGTGTCTGTGTGCTTACTGTGACTGTCACCCTGATATTAGCCACTAGGTAGCTACTTCCGACGCGTTGCAGGACAAGTAGTGATTGGCAAGAGGGAGTGAAGGACACTGTATCCCAGTGTTGTTGCCGTTCACGCCCGCCACATTGAATAGACTGCATGTATGTATCAAAGTGACATCTAGATGGTTATCAATTAGTAATTTCTTGTTTCGGTTACTATCCTTCCTAAAGTCATGGCTACAGCTACCGCCGGCCACACAGTGATAAAGCTGCCCAGTGGGAAGGTTGGCAAGGACCTCGATACAAACACCGGTGCACTGGTCGCCATGTTAGTTACCGCCAGCAATACAGATTCCCAGGCACCTCGATACAACCTATACATTCGCACCGATTTATTGACTCGTCATGCAGCCCAATCAGCCACGCAAAATGGTCTTGAGTGGCAACAAATCTGCCCAATCAGCTGATTCCATACACCCACTCCTTTTGACACACCCACGCGCCCATACACCGGTCGCCACATTGGCTTGCAGCTACCCATACTTGCTTTATAGCCCTACCAGACTGTTAACCGTGTTGCAAACATCCATGTAAGCTCACGAGATCAGGTGGCTTGTGAGGCTAGAGGAGGAACGTGCTGTGGCCAAATAAAATAAGGAAAAAGAGAGGGAGAAAAAAAGCCCCAAAACAAAGCACCGCTGCCAAGCGCTCTCTGGTTGGCTATCTGTCAGGATCTGAGTCTAGTCTGGAGATTGGGTGCTATCAGAAGTGACAGAGTATTGTCTGTGGACACTGGCTGTCTGCCTAGAGTCCTGTTCTGTTAGTCTGGCCTCCCAGTTACCATGATAAATGTGAAGCGTTGCTGTCACTTTTTCGTCCCTCTATTTCCATGGGCAGTGATACGGGAGCAGGTGCAGAGGGAGGATAGAGGGAGGGAGGGAGAGGAAGAGGAAAATAGGTATAGAGGAGGCCGTATGGAAAGAAAGAAAGAATGAGAGAGCGAGAGAAAGCGAGAGAGGAAAACTGAAAGGAAATCCATCTTGCCGCAGCCTGACAGAAAACACATACAAGACAACCGTCGTTCAGCGAAGTCGAGGGGTTATGGGATGGCAGCCGCAGAGGGGGCCAATGAATAATTTGGGAGAAGTTGCCGTGGAAAACAGAAGAAGCGAATGATGAGGTGTCTGGGATTTCAGGGGCATCGTCTGCACACAGACAAGCATGACACAGCAACGGGTTGTCAGGCTAGGCAACAAACAAAAAAGTTGCCAGGTTGAGTCATCGTCACCATTTATAGCCTTTTTAAAAATATATATTTTTACATTTAACCTTTATTTAACTAGGCAAGTCAGTTAAGAACAAATTCTTATTTACAATGACGGCATACCCGGACTACACTGGGCCAATTGTGAGCCGCCCTATGGGTCTCCCAATCACTGCCCGGTGTGATGCAGCCTGGATTCAAACCAAGGACTGTATTGACGCACCTTGCATCGAGATGCAGTGCCTTAGACCGCTGAGCCACTCGGGAGCCCAAATAGTCTGAGGCAAAAATCAACAGATAGGCGTTTTATTTGTCACATGCACCGGACATGTGCAGTCAAACGCCTTTATAGTCTTGGGTTGCCAGTTTGGGAGACATCTCTTAGTGATCTTTTAACAGGGTATTACGTGGAATAATGTATTTCTGTGGATGAAACTTAATTTCTCTGAATAGAAGAACACATATTTCTGTGAGTAGCCTAACATAAATCAAAGCACAAACTACTTATCAAGCAGCATGGCCACATGCTGATTACATGAGTTTCTGTTCAAATGTGTATTATTATTAGCTCACTTTGCGTTTTATGAGAACACATGCCTTCTCCTGACACTTGCTAGTGGCAGCAGATTTGCAGAGGAACACGCTGTGAATGTAAAGATGACGACGTCAGGCTTTCCCTTCAGAAAGGGGAAAATGGATCGAGTTGATGAGATTATTCTCTGTTGTCTATAGCCCCAAAACTCAACTCTGGACCTCGAAGCCAGTTCCACTGCTTTTTATTTTATTTTTCTACTCCAATCAGGGACTGATTTAGACCTGGGACACCAGGTGTGTGCAATTAATTATCAGGTAGAACAGAATCAGCAGGCTCCGAACCACGTAAGGTAAGAGTTGAATACCCAGGGGCCCAGTTTCCCGATAGCGATGGAATTTAGGCTTAGGAGTGTTTTAACGATGCATTTTGCCTACAACGGACAAATATTTAACATGCGTTTCCCAAAACACTGCGGAGAGAGAACGATCGCTACGTGCAATGTTGGAGCATGTGTCGATATACAGTTGAAGTCAGAAGTTTATGTAAACTTAGGATGGAGTCATTAAAACTAGTTTTTCAACCACTCCACAAATGTATTGTCAACAAACTAGTTTTGGCAAGTCGGTTAGGACATTACTTTGTACATGACAAGTAATTTTTCCAACATTTATTTACAGACAGATTATTTCACAGTATCACAATTCCAGTGGGTCAGAAGTTTACATACACTAAGTTGCCTGTGCCATTAAACAGCTTGGAAAATTCCAGAAAATGATATGGCTTTAGAAGCTTGTTCCCTGTGGTAATAGGCTAATTGACATCATTTGAGTCAATTGGAGGTGTACCTGTGGATGTATTTTCAAGGCCGACCTTCAACCTCAGCACCTCTTTGCTTGACATCATGGGAAAATCAATAGAAATCGGCCAAGACTTCTACAATTATTTTTCTGATCTCCACAAGTCTGGTTCATCATTGGGAGTAATTTCCAAATGCCTGATGCCACGTTGATTTGTACAAACAATAGTGCACAAGTATAAACACCATGGGACCACGCAGCCATCATACCACTCAAGAAGGAGATGTGTTCTGTCTCCTAGAGATAAATGTACTTTGGTGCGAAAAAGTGCAAATCAATTCCATTGTGAAGATGCTGGAGGAAACGGGTACAAAAGTATCTATATCCACAGTAAAACGAATCCTATATCGACATATACCGCTCAGCAAGCAAGAAGCTACTGCTCCAAAACCACCATAAAAAAGCCAGACTACGGTTTGCAACTGCATATGGGGACAAAGATTGTACTTTTTTGGAGAAATGTCCTCTGGTCTGATGAAACAAAAATATAACTGTTTGGCCACAATGACCATCATTATGTTTGGAGGAAAAAGGGGGAGGCTTGCAAGCCGAAGAACACCATCCCAACCGTGAAGCACGGGGGAGGCAGCATCATCTTGTGGGGGTGCTTTGCTATAGGAGGGACTGGTGCACTTCACAAAATAGATGACATCATGAGGTAGAAAAATTATGTGGATATATTTAAGCAACATCTCAAGACATCAGTCAGGAAGTTAAAGCTTGGTCGCAAATGGGTCTTCCAAATGGACAATGACCCCAAGCATACTTCCAAAGTTGTGGCAAAATGGCTTAAGGACAACAAAGTTAAGGTATTGGAGTGGCCTTCACAAAGCCCTGACCTAATTCCTATAGAAAATCTGTGGGCAGAACTGAAACTGTGTGAGCAAGGAGGCCTACAAACCTGACTCAGTTACACCAGCACTGTCAGGAGGAATGGGCAAACATTCACCAAACTTATTGAGGGAAGCTTGTGGAAGGCTACCCAAAACGTTTGAACCAAGTTAAACAATTTAAAGGCAATGCTACCAAATACTAATTGAGTGCATGTCAACATCTGACCTACTGGGAATGTGATTAAAGAAATAAAAGCTGAAATAAATCACTCTACTATTATTCTAAAATTTCACATTCTTAAAATAAAAGTGGTGATCCTATCCTAAAACAAATAGGCAATTTTTACTAGGATTAAATGTCAGGAATTGTGAAAAACTGAGTTTAAATCCATTAGGCTAAGGTGTATGTAAACTTCTGACTTCAACTGTTAATGAAATCAAAAGAAAGGGAGCGTTGCTCTAGGATCAGCATTCTTTATTCAAATCTTACCTTAGCATTATTTCACAATACTGACGACAGATGAGCTTCTAGACAAATATTTCCACCTACGGCTGCACATTTTGACGCAAGGTTATTCTAACGCTTACCTGATAAAAATGCATTAAACCTCTGATTTGGCACATCATGCCATATACTGAGACAAATTACAGACAGTAGCCTAGCCTAGCTTACAAGTAGTAAAAAAAAAATAACTCGATTGAACACAAAATGTATTTCAATATGATTAAAATAGGCCCACAGCCTACTCTTTATTTTTTAACGCAGTCATCTCAGTTTCCATTTGACTCATATTTGCATACGTCACGTGGTTGTATCAATTGCAGACATTGGCAACTCTGTACTGAAGTTCTCGGTCAGTGGAGATGGATACACCATGTGATTCTGTTTAGCAGAGATCTTCTGTGTTAAAAAATGACACGGAAGGGCATCCTTTCCGTCCTTTCCATCCTTTCCTCTCCTCCTTCAGTCTGACCCATGCCCTTCCATCTTATCTCCTCCATTTCTCTTTCAATTCCCCCTCTCTATGTGTGGATCACCGACTTCAATGTGCTGCTACATATGGCCGCTCATCAGGGTAAACAGCTAGCCAATTGAGAGTCAAACCCACCCACCTCTTCTTCGCCTCCCTCCATCGCCCCCCTTCTCCTGTCTCTCCCTTCCTGCTGAAGCAATACTTGGGTTCTTCCATCCATAAAAGTCAGCCATTACACACACACACACACACACACACACACACACACACACACACACACACACTCCCTTCCTGGGTTCTGATAAAGTGCCCTCCGTGCCAACTGGCCTGTGAAGGCTGCTACTGCATATCTCTCCTTCCTTCTGTCAATCTTCCCTTGCTCCATCTCCCTTTATATCCCTCGTTCATTCTCCCTGCCTCCACTTCTCTATCATTCCCTCTCCATCATTCGGTCACCTTTATTCTCCTCACAACATCTCCCCGCTCCTTCTCCCTCACTTCCCTCCCTCTTAGTGTTGAGCGATTAGCTGAGATTTCTTTTCAGTTTGAATTATTAGCCGATCTGGAACTTAGTCGGTAGTTGTAGTTTTAAAAATGAAAGCACAGAGGGAGCACAGAGATACACAGGTGACTGCCCAAATAAAGGAAATGCCAACATAAAGTGTCTTAATAGGGCCACCATGAGCTGCCAGAACAGCTTCAATGCACCTTGACATAGATTCTACAAGTGTCTGGAACACTATGGGAGGGATGTGACACCATTCTTCCTCAAGAAATAGCATAATTTGGAAAATGCTGTCTCAGGCGGCGCTCGAGAATCTCTCGTGTTCAATTGGGTTGAGATCTGGTGACTGAGACGGCAATGGCATAAGGTTTACATAATTTATGCTCATTAAACCATTAAGTGACAACTCTTGACCAGGGGGCCATAAAATCATGGAAGCTCTGCAGATTTTGTTGTAAGGATACAGAATCAATAGACCAATTGGCATTGCCCTCTGGTAGCCTGTTTCTAGTCTCAGGTTCAGGAATGGCTGAAAATGAATAGCATTGATCTAAAATTGACCCTAGAAATAGTACTGTGAGGAGATCTGGAGAGACCGGGTCAGTCAATTACTAATATGCTAATACACTTAGTAAAAGTATTTATCTTCAACACACAAATCTGTAGATTCTATTCGATTAGATAGAAATTGTGTGTTAAACATCATAGCATAGTTGAAAGATATGTGTTGCGTAGACACCCGAAGTGGGTGGCCAGCAGAAATAGATGGGATGGGCTGAGGGTTAGTATGTGGAATTGGAGACAAGTGGGAGTGGAGTTGCTGTGTGTGTGTGAGTGAGTGAGTGAGTGAGTGAGTGAGTGAGTGAGTGAGTGAGTGAGAATGATGGTCAAAAGATAAAATTTAAAAAGTCTAAATAAAACATAATAAAAGTACATTTGAATGACACAGGTGTTTGTACACGTCTATACACAAACTATCGTTCAAATAAAACACATACAAGAACACACACATACATGTAATAGTGCCAGACATGCACACAAACATATACAGTTGGCATTGCTGTTATGATTTCAGTTGTCCTTGATGTCCTTTGTTTTAAATGTATTATTATTATTTTTTATTGTTTTGCCTTGTTGTTTTCTTCTGTCTTTTCCTTTTTTCTCTTTAGTTCATTATCTTAGTTGTTGGTGCATTGGGGGGGTTCTTGGGGGTGGGGAATGGAGTTAATTGCATTGGGGGGTCTTGGAAGGTTCGGGTTTCACAAGATTGTGATCATGAAAAAGGACACTGATGTATATTTTATATCACTATCATGCACAAACACCCTCACACAATAAGGATGGCTCTGTTGCAGAAAGACTGATACATGTTTGATAGTGTCTTGATGCTGTATTGTTTGTCCTTCATGTTCTAATAATTTAATGTTACCCCTTCCTTGTGTTTTCTGTTATAAATAATAATAAATAAATTAAACATTTAAAAAAAACTCTTGCCCTGTGGATGATGGCCCACCCAGCAATTTTTTATACAAGACCCTACGCATGATGCAATGTTATTTGCTTAATTAGCTCAGGAACCCCACCTGTGTGAAAGCACCTGCTTTCAAAATACTTTGTATCCCTTTTTTAATTGTTTCCATTATTTTGGCAGTTACCTGTAAATGGTGGCTGCTACTGCCCGAGCAGAGATGAGATGACTTGAAATAAAATAATAAAGTCATCAAATAAAAAGAAATGTAATAAACACAACTTATTTTATTAAAGTAAAGGATTGCTATTTTTTATGAAATAGCTATAATAAAGTCATCATACTAAAACAAATACACATTTATTGTACTAAATAATGTAAAACAAATCTAAAAACGAAATTGAAAACTGTCAACATTGTCCAAAAACCGAACAAACCTCAAAAATCACTAATCACTCAGCAATACACACTCCCTCATTTTCCTCTCTCAATCTCATCCCCCAATCTCTCCTGTAAGCAGTGTTAAAGTTGATAAAACCGGAACAGTCCAATAAGGGTTGATGTGTGTCAATGTTTTACTGTTAACGGCCTGTGCCGCCTTTTTACTGCAAAGGCAGCCAAGTGTTTTTATGTGCGCTCCGACACTTTTACTGGGTTGGGAATTAGTCCTAGAGCATCGGAGGCTTCCCAGAGGTAGAGCTGAAAATCAAGGGCTTCTCCAGCACAAAAGAGAACACTATCTGTATAGACATGTACAACAATTAATTTTTTGGCGTTTCTCCCTCTAAAAACTTCTTCCCGAGCCATGTTTGAAACCATGGTGACCACATTGTTGTACTTGTGTACCATGTATCGTCAGAAATTTAAACGGACTCTCAGCAAACATTTTAGGGGTGTAAGATTAAAGAAATCACTTTAAGATGCCCCCATAGTTCACTGCTAGACCTGATGATAAATACCATCCACTGAGACCGCCCACTCCGGGGGAAACACCATAGGGAGCCAATCAAAATAACCCCTCGGGCTCCTTTCCTTCCTCAGTGGCTTCTGGAGGACACAGGCTTCTCTGAATCACTCATCCAGACTGGCGGAATCCCAAAGTTACACCCAAGGGCCCATTACCGGGGGCGATGGGTGTCAAGGTTACTGAGATATATATATATAAATAAGTGAGTGAGTGAGTGAGTGAGTGAGTGAGTGAGTGAGTGAGTGAGTGAGTGAGTGAAAATGCAAAAATGACTCGATAGGAGAGTAATTAAAATAAATAAATAAATAATAATCACACTATTGTGAGGTAGGCCTTTACACTCGTACCCGGGTTGAAAATGGCACTGAAAAACTCCTAAATTGGAACTCAGTGGCCGTACAGTAAAGATCTGTACTTGACGTCAGAACTCTGGCTCCGTGCATCATAGTGCTTCACTTGAGCACCTCGTGCGACAAGAAGTTGCCCCAATCCCTTACGCTAATTGGGCAACTTTGCACATCTGAGTGAGGGAAATGCTGTAAATGAAGAGCACTATGTAATTTGAAAGATTAAACATGGAGGATTATAATAAATACCACTGATGTCATACAAGCAAGCCAAACATCCGTGTGTGCACGTCACATTTCCATATCATAAAACACATGTAATATACAGTGTAAACCTTTATGGCCACTAATCTTTAATGTACATTCACAAGATGACATGGCGTCATACCCTGGGTTTTTCTGAAGATAATGAAGTTGTTTGTCTTTTGTGATGAAAATTCACTGCGGCACAAGTACCCGAAAGCACTCATGACTCTTTCTATGGGCACCATAATGATGATCAGTTTCCCTGAATTGCATTGTGAATGACTGCAATGTCAAATTTGATAACTTAGCTAGTCATGTTGGCAATAGAACAAGCTTTCAGGTGCTCACCTGACCCTGATTGCTATTTAAAAAATGGTATGTTTTGGATTGCATAAACAACAACCGTAATTGTGTGATGGCGGTGATGCAGGGTTGTGTTCCAAACAAAACAACTAGAAGTGTGCTTTGCTCTGCTTCCTCACAACGAGGAGAGCTAAAAAAAAAAAAAACACACCTTATAGTTGAAGACTCTTCTTTGAATCATAAAAAGTGCATTGAAATTACTTAGGAACTGTACACGCCACGTAGACACCAGTTAGCCCTCTCACTAAAACCCGTGTCATCGTTTTGTCTTATGTTGCACCTACCCCACATTTTCCAGGAATATTCTTATCATGTTACTGAATGTAGTATTTTCAGAGATCGTTCTCAACAGATACGACGAAAAATACAGCAAATGTAAAAATGCACCTCAAATCAACAGTGAAATGTTTGGATTCAGTCTTGTCAGGTGAACGGTTGGGTCTCCACTTTGAGAGTAATCATTTTACCATGAATTCCAAACTGTTCCCTTTCAATTGCTACCATGGTTATGCATATGATTTTCATATTTCTTGTGTAAGAAACATTTTAATTTAGCCCTATCCATATAAGCCAATTCTCATGGGTATAAAGGGTTAGCGGGTGAAATAGCAGGAATGGAAACCATCGGTGAAGCCATTTTGATAATTACACACGTAATAAAATATAAGAAAAGGCTCTACTGTTTATACAGAGCGATAAAGAGTGTGCGTCTGTGAGCGACAGAGAGAGAGTGAGTGAGAGAGACAGAAAATCTGAATAAAAATACATCAGAATCAGATACAGTCCACCTCAAACAGGACACACCCATTATCTGGAGGAGGCCCCTTCCCATTATGCACGTTTCGTTCTCTCTTAGACAGGGGTTCTCAAATCTTTTGAGTCTGGGGACAAATTTATAAATCAGAACACACAAGATAATGCATTACAGTGCATTTATTAAAAAAAATAAAAACATTTTTTTTTTTTTTGGGGGGGTACAATAAATATTAAGTTGGCATTACATTTTATAAAAAAATAAAAACATTTTTTTTTTTGTGAACTGTAAATATTATTGGCACATTTATCCCTGTGAGTCTCCCAGGCCCAGGGTTAAGAAAATAAATGATAGATTAAATGGTATTGTATTAGACCCCCCACATTTATTCCAGGGATCCCTTCACCAACATTTGTTTAGTCTGTTGTTTTCAGTAATAAACTATTTAAAAATCTGCTCTGACACCACATACGTCTTGTGGTTCCTGAACACATGGGCAGCAGCAGGGCACAAGCTCTCATGGAGGGAGGCCAAGTTGCCCTCTCCCTCTGCCTCTCCCCCTCACCCCCCTCTCAAACCCTGTGTCCCACTCTCTCCCTCTTCTCAATCCGCCATCCTACCTCTCAATTTCTCACTTCTTTGCACTGTCATTTTATCTCTGTCTCCCACACTTTCTCTCCTACTCCCCTTATATATTGTATTCTCTCTCCCCATAATATTCCTCTTTTACTCAATCTTGTATCCTAATTACCACACTGTGAATGTGCTTCATTCATCTCCAGACAGCTTGATAACTACATTTGTTCCCCTTCCCCTGAGAATCCCCGCCTGCTCTGAAAGATGCATGAACATATGCATCACACAATCACACATCACACGCTCCACGCCTTCACACACCATCTCCACCGTCATCTTGATCACTTGTCAACAACCATTGAAAAAAGCTTGTTAACATGAAAGCACAGTAACGAGGGAAGCCTGGGCTTACAGTAAATCACAGTGGCTCCAGATCAGCAGTCTATATATGCACTGTCCGAGTAGAGAGCATACCTGGCTATACTCTAGATTTGATTGCTGAGGATCCCCATTAGCCGACGCCAATGGTGACAGCTAGTCTTACTGGGGTCCGACATAACTAAAAAGACATTACAGACAAAAATACTTTAAACATACATGTCAGTACATAAACACAGCAAGAGGGTCACATGAGGGATAGGAGTTGTGCCATGAAGTGTTGCTTTATTTGTTTTTTGAAACCACATTTGCTGTTCACTTGCGCTATATAAGATGGGAGTTCCATGCACTGATGCCTCTGTGTATAATGTGTACATTTCCTTGAATTTGATATGGACCTGGGGACTTTGAAAAGACCCATGGTGGCATGTTCTTCTTATAAAAACAAGTGATGCAGTCAGGCTTTCCTCAACTCGTAGCAAATTGAGACTGGCATGCATAGTATTAATATTAGCCCTCTGATTGCAATTAAGAGCAAGACGTGCTGCTCTGTTCTGGGTCAGCTGCAGCTTAACTAGGTATTTCTTTGCAGCACTTGATCAAATGACTGGACAATAATCAAGATACAATAAAACTAGAGCCTGCAGGACTTGGGAGTATGGTGTCAAAAAAAATCAGAGCATCACTTTATAACAGACAGACCCCTCCCCATCTTCACAACTATTGAATCTATATGTTTTGACCATGACAGTTTACAATCTAAGGTAAGACCAAGTAATTGTCTCATCAACTTGTTCAACAGTTACACCATTCATTTCCAGATTCAACTGAGGTCTAGAACTTAGGGAATGATTTGTACCAATGCTCTGGCCATCCATTCCAAAACAGACTGTCACTGTGTTTCAGTGACTTAATTGACTGCTATTGCTGATGCATATATGGTTGAATCATCAGCATACATGGACGCACATGCTTTGTTTAATGCCAGTGGCAGGCCATTGATAAAAATAGAAAAGAGGGCCTAGAGAGCTGCCCTGTTGTACACCACACTTTACGTTTGACATCAGAGAAGCTTCAATTAAAGAAACCCCTCAGATATATTAGATAGATCGCTCTGAATTCAAAATATGGAATGAGTTGAAAAGCCATAACACATACGTTCTCAACAACAGGTTTTGGTCAAGAATATCAAAGGCTGACTGAAATCTAACAGTATTACTCCCACAATCTTATAATTATCAATTTCTTTCAACCAATCACCAGTCATTTGTATCAGTCCAGTACATGTTGGGTGCCAATCTCTAAAAGCATACTGAAAGTCTGTTGTTAATTTGTTTACAAAGAAATAACATTGTATTTGGTCAAACACAATTATTTCCAACAGTTTGCTAAGACCTGGCAGAAAGCTGATAAGTCTGCTGTTAGATCCAGTAAAGGCCACTTTACCATTCTTGGGTAGCGGAATAACTTTAGAATGAATATGTATGCATGTGGTCCTATGGGGCTCAGTTGTTAGAGCATTGAAACTTCAGGATCAAGAGTTTGATTCCCACGGTGGACACCTATGTGAAATCGTATGCACGCCTGAATGTATGTCACTTTAGATAAAAGCATTTGCTAAATGGCATATACAGTACATTCAGAAAGTATATTTTGTAAACCACAAACACAGGTGTGCCAAGCTTGTAGCGTCATACCCAAGAAGACTTGAGGCTGTAATCGCTGCCAAAAGGTTCTTCAACAAAGTACAGAGTAAAGGGTCTGATACTTATGTAAATGTTGTACATTTGCAAACATGTCTGAAAACCTTTGTCATTATGGGGTACTGTGTGTAGATAGTTTTTTTTCTCTCATCAATTTCATCCATTTTAGAACAAAGCAGTAATGTAACAAAAAGTGTAATGAGTCAAGCGGTCTGAATAATGTCTGTATGTATGTATGTATGTATGTATGTATGTATGTATGTATGTATGTATGTATGTATGACTCGTTTCAGGAAACTAGGCATATGTAGCACGTCACTACTTCACAGGAGCAGCATTTGAACGTAAACAAATGTTTTATCAAAATGCGTTTTTTGGAACATGTAAACTTTCATGTGCCTTAATAACATAACTCATATTCCACCCATGAACACAAATAAAATGGTTAAATTACGAGCCTCGTTCGTTTAGCCACGGAAACTTCCCGCTAGCCATGATTGGTCGAGATAATGGATGGGCTGGACATGCCAAGAGATGAGTTTGGATTCGTCTGGCATGTAGCATGCTCCATAACGTGAGCTGTTCAGTATGTGTTGACAGTCCGTTCTACTGCGCAGTTTTTGAAAAATAAAACATTAGCCACTACAAACGTTTTGCTACTTTACTCAACATTGATGCACTGAAATTAGCAGTTAGAAAAAGAGATGGGTTACTTTCTGCACACACCACGGTCAGTGTGAACCAGAGTGACTGGACACAAACAAGTTGTAGCTGCAAACAAAGCAGAGTTAACTTCTTCGATATAGGGGGCGCTCTTTTAATTTTTTGGATAAAAAAACATTCCCGTTTTAAACAAGATATTTTGTCATGAAAAGATGCTTGACTATGCATATAATTGACAGCTTTGGAAAGAAAACTGCAAAAATATTATCTGTGAGTGCCACAGAACTGATGCTACAGGCGAAACCAAGATGAAATTTCAAACAGGAAATGCCCCAGATTTTGAAGGCGCTGTGTTCCAATGTCTCCCTATATGGCTGTGAATGCGCAAGGAATGAGCCTACACTTTCTGTCGTTTCCACAAGGTGTCTGCAGCATTGTGACGTATTTGTAGGCATATCATTGGAAGATTGATCATAAGAGACTACATTTACTAGGTGCTCGCTTGGTGTCCTCCGTTGCAATTATTGCGTAATCTCCAGCTGCGTTCATTTTTCCATTTGTTTCAGAGGAGAAACCCAACTGCCACGAATGACTTCTAATCGAATAGATGTGAAAAACACCTTGAGGATTGATTCTAAACAACGTTTGCCATGTTTGTCGATATTATGGAGTTAATTTGGAAAAAAGTTTGGCGTTGTATTGACTGAATTTTGACTGAATTTTCAGTTTTTTTTCTTAGCCAAACGTGATGAACAAAACGGAGCGATTTCTCCTACACATAATATTTTGGAAAAAAATGAACATTTGCTATCTAACTGAGTCTCCTCATTGAAAACATCCGAAGTTCTTCAAAGGTAAATTATTTTATTTGAATGCTTTCTTGTTTTTGTGAAAATGTTGCCTGCTGAATGCTAGGCTTAATGCTATGCTAGCTATCAATACTCTTACACAAATGCTTGTGTAGCTATGGTTGAAAAGCATACTTTGAAAATCTGAGATGAGTGTTGTTAACAAAAGGCTAAGCTTGTGAACCAATATATTAATTTCATTTCATTTGCGATTTTCATGAATAGTTAACGTTGCGTTATGCTAATGAGCTTGAGGCTATGATTACACTCCCGGATACGGGATTGCTCGACGCAAGAAGTTAAATGGTTCCAGTCTGCCGTGATGCGTTCATCCATGTACATGGATAAGAGTCTAGCTCCATTTTCAGAAATATATATGTTTCAAATTTAGCCAGAAAGTCATTTTTATTGCAAGTTAAAGCGTCCTGTTAGTTAGCTAGCAAATGTTACGTTTATGATCTGTGTGGTAATATTATTTGAAATCAGAAAACTATTTGCATACTAGTTAGAGACTAATGTTAGCGATCTCCATGACTGCACTTCGACCGGATTATTACATGACCCATGAAATTAGCCAGGTGTGTCTAGGGGAGATTATGGCCATCTATTGTATTTCATGAACACGTGTCTAGACAATAGTGACCCATCCACCTATCTAGATGTGGCTGGGGGGTGTTTATAGCATTTCTTTCACATGACCCATTAATTTAGACAAGTGTGTCAGTTAAGCATCATCTAATAAGGATGAAATATTTATATTATATGCGAGTAACCACTTCAACGTACCATTTACACCTTCTCTACATTGTGCATGTGACAAATACATTTAGATATTTTATTTGATATAGCGTGTGTTTACCACATGTGAATCCTTAAAGAGATGGGTGGGGCTTAAGAGGATGTGAACAACGCTGAACGGTGTAGACGAAGAGCTCTCGAGTAGGTGTACCAAAACATTCAAGGGCCATTTTCTCAAAAGTGGGAATACAAGTTTATCAACTTTCAAAGCAGAATTACCTTCTCATTGTTCCTCAACTGCAGTGCATGATAGACGATTTTGATAGACGAGTCTCTACTTTTATACAATGTAAATAAACACTATTACAAATTTAGCTACACAAGACTGAATCGAGACAAAATCAGGGGCATTAACATGCTGCTATAACAGTGGTGCAGTGGTCTAAGGCACTGCATCTCAGTGCAAGAGGTGTCACTACAGACCCTTGTTCTATCCCAGGCTGTATCACAACTGGCCGTGATCGGGAGTCCCATAGGGCGGCACATAATTGGCCAAGCGTTGTCCGGGTTAGGGGAGGGTTTGGCTGTCATTGTAAAGTAAAAATTTGTTCTTAGCCGACTTGCCTAGTTAAATAAATAACAACCTCCACTCTTCTGGGAAGGCTTTCCCCCAGATGTTGGAACATTGCTGTGGGGACTTGCTTCTATTCAGCCACAAGAGCATTATTGAGGTTGGGTAATGTTTGGAGATTAGGCCTGGCGTGCAGTCGCCGTTCCAAATCATCCAAAAAGGTTATCCAAAAAGGTGTTCGATGGGGGTTGAAGTCAGGGCTCTGTGCAGGCCAGTCAAAGTTCTTCATCACCGATATTGACAAACCATTTATGTATAGACCTTGCTTTATGCACAGTAGCACTGTCATGCTGAAATAGGAAAGGTCCTTCCAACTTTGAGGCAACAGTTTGGGGAAGAACAGAATCGTCTAGAATGTCATTGTATGCTGTACTGACAAGATCTCTTCACTGGAACTAAGGGGCCTAGCCAAAACCATGAAAAACACCCCCACACCATTATTCATCCTCCATCAAACTTTACAGTTGGCACTATGCAATGGGGAAGGCAGCGTTCTCCTGGCATCCGCCAAACCGAGATTCGTCCTTCGGACTGCCAGATGGTGAAGCGTGATTAATCACTACAGAAAACGCATTTCCACTGCTCCAGAGTCCAATGGCGGCAGACTCTGCAGCACTCCAGCCAACATTTAGCATTGTGCTTAGTGATCTTAGGCTTGTGTGCTGCTGCTTTGCCATGGAAACCCATTTCATGAAGCTCCCAACAAACTGTTATTATGATGACGATGCTTCCAGATACCGTTTGGAACTCAGTAGTGAGTGTTGCAACCGAGGACAGATTACTTTTACGGGCTATGTGCTTCAGCACTCGGTGGTCCTGTTCTGTGAGATTTAGTGGCCTACAACTTTGACGAACTGACTTGTAGGAAAGGTGGCATCCTATGACGAGCTCTTCAGTAAGGCCATTCTACTGCCAATGGCTGTCTATGGAGAATACATGGCTGTGTGCTCTATTTTAATACACCTGTCAGCAACGGGTGTGGATGAAATAGCTGAATTCACCAATTTGAAGAAATATCCACACATTTGTTTGTTTGTTACATACAGTACCCGTCAAAAGTTTGGACACACCTACTCATTAAAGGGTTTTTCTTTATTTTACTATTTTTCTGCATTGTAGAATAATAGTTAAGACATCAAAACTATGAATGAACACATATGGAATCAAGTAGTAAAAGTGTTAAACTATCAATCAATATATATATATATATTCTTCAAAGTAGCCACCCTTTGCCTTGATGACAGGTTTGCACACTCTTGGCATTCTCTCAACCAGCTTCACCTGGAATGCTTTTCCAACAGTCTTGAAGGAGTTCCCACATATGCTGAGCACTGGTCGGCTGCTTTTCCTTCACTCTGCGGTCCAACTCATCCCAAACCATCTCAATTGGGTTGAGTTTGGGTGATTGTGGAGGTCAGGTCATCTAATTCAGCACTCCATCCCTCTCCTTGTTCAATTAGTCCTTAAACATCCTGGAGGTGTGTTGGGTCATTGTCCTGTTGAAAAACAAATTATAGTCCCACAAAGCGCAAACAAGATGGGATGGCATATCGCTGCAGAATGCTGTGGTAGTCATACTGGTTAGGTGTGGCTTTAATTGGAAATAAATCAATCACAGACAGTGTCACCAGCAAATCACCCCCACACCATCACACCTCCTCCTCCATGCGTCACGGTGGGAAACACACGTGCAGAGATCATCCATTCACCTACTCTGCAAAAATCTCAAATTTGGATTTCCACCGGTCTAATGTCCATTGCTCATTTTTCTTGGCCGAAACAAGTCTCTTCTTCTTATTGGTGTCCTTTAGTAGTCTTGTCTGGCCTGATTCAAGCAGTCTCGTCTGAACAGTTGATGTTGAGAGGTGTCTGTTACTTGAACTCTTTGAAGCATTTATTTGGGCTGCAATTTCTGAAGCTGGTAACTCTAATGAACTTATGCTCTGCAGCAGAGGTAAATCTGGCTCTTCCTTTCCTGTGGCAGTCCTCATGAGAGCCAGTTTCATCATAGCTCTTGATGGTTTTTGCAACTGCACTTGAAGAAACTTTCAAAGTTCTTGAAATGTTCCACATTGACTGACCATGTCTAAAATTGATGGACAGTTGTTTCTTTTTGCTTTTTTGAGCTGTTCATGCCATAATATGGACTTGATGTTTTATTAATTAGGTCCATCTTCTGTATACCACCAGTACTTTGGCTCAAATGCAATCAGAAGGAAAGAAATTCCACAAATGAACTTTTAACAAGGCAGTCCAGGTGACTACCTCATGAAGCTGTTTGAGAGAAGCTGTCATCAAGGCAAAGGGGTGGCTACTTTGAAGAAGCTTGTTTAACACTTTTTTTGATTACATGTGTGTTATTTCATAGTTGTGATGTCTTCTCTATTATTCTACAATGTAGAACATTGTAAAATAAAGAGAAATTAGTAGGTGTGTTCAAACTTGACTGGTACTGTATACACACACACACACAAAAGTAATGTCCCTGTGTAGAGCATAGTAACCTGTACTTTTACTTCAGACTGAGTGTGTACAATGTCCCAATAGAGAACATAGTAACTGGTCTGCTCTTATTGGTTGAGAATGATGCAAATGTGTGGCTAATTAAAAAGCTCACATCAAGGGGGACGGCGTGGTGTAACAATTAAAAGCTAGCACCTTATGGCGAGGGTGTACGTTGAGGGGTGTAGTCACGACTCACTGAACTTTACATATCCTTTGGGGGCAAAGGATTTAAACATTTATATTTTTAACAAACAACATTTTTCAAGCTTACCACTACCTCAAACTGTTGAACGGCAGGGACAAGAACGCAGCCCACAGGCAGAGGTAAGGGAGGAGAGTGGGAGATGGGGGATGAAGAGAGAGAGGGGAGATATAGGGTGAAAAGAGCTAGATATGGAGAGAGAGGTTTAGGGATGATGAGGAGTCAGAGCGTGAATGAGAAGATATAGGGGAAGAGGGAGAGGAGCTAAAGGGGAATGAGGGAGAAAGAGGGAGAGACAAGAGGTAGAGTATACTAGTTGGTTGGCAGGGAAGAGGCCTGCATGTCTTTTAACTTCTGGTGCACCTTCAACAGACATCCATCCCTAGGTTGTGTGTGTACTGTATGTGTTTTCATGTATGTGAGAACAAGTGAAATTGCAGTGACTATCCTTGTCACGCACCCATAGTTCCCAGTAAGAGTGGAGATGCACAATTTCTCACATCACTCATTTCTAAAAGCATCTATGACATAATGACATCTGCATTGTCCACTACAATGCATATCTGCTGGTTGACCCAGCAACAAAGCTGGTAGTCATAGAGCCCAGTCCAACCAATCAAATCAAAGCTATCACAGGGCACACACTGGTTTGTACTATGCTACACTGTATTTCCCCAGACTATGACCTTGAAAGAGATAACAATGCTTTAATTCACTAACGACGTTGGAACATTAGCCTACTTCTGAATTGGTCTTTTTTTTCTGAACAAAACCACCCTACGGGTGTCAGTAGAAGAATACGTTTTTTGTTTTTCCAACCAAACCAAGATGGCTGCATGTCTGCCTCAGTGACAGTCTGCAGTGGAGCGATAATGCCCAGATTGTCCATCATGTGGTCTGTCCATTCCACATGAATTTAGAGTAGCCTAGAGACCAGATATATTTACACTGCAACGAGAATAAAACACCCATCTCTCTCCCCCTCATTCCCTCCTAACTTCTCAATTCAAGAAGCATTATTAGCATTACAAGAAAGGGGATGCCAAACCAAATTATGACAAAAGCATCTACCTGCTCTCTTTCAACTTGGAGTTCACCGGGTTTTACAAAACCTTTTCCAGTGCAGACAGTTTAGATATGGGACGATAGCTATCCAACCGTGACGGATCTCCACCCTTATGTAAGGGATGATGTAGGCTGCTTTCCAGACTTTTGGAATCATATTACTTGCCAATGAAATATTGAATTTGTGTGTGAGAGGGTCAGTAATGATCTCTGCACCAGTTTTTTTAAATACATTTTTTTAAAGTTCAATTAGTCCGGGCTGACCACTATCTTAATATCAAAAGATTTGAGTGCCTTTACAACTTCTGAAAGCGCAATCTCGGTCAAATGAAATAGATGAACCGTAGGTCAGCTTGCGACAGTTTCATGCACAGCCTCATTCGAGATGTTAGGATGGAGTTCATTAAATTAAATAAATGCTCAGCCTTAGAAAATTGCTCATTAAACATGTCAATCAGTTTATTCAGTCATGTCCATTGAATTTGAGGTCAACTTCAGCGGAAGACCAGAGGAGTTTGTGTTTGCATTTATGGACTTAATGGTTTTCATTAATTTCGTCAGGTTACTGAGGGTTGCCTTGATAGATTCGTGATAGAAGCTACATTTGCATTTCCCTATTAACAAAGTGCACTTATTTCTCAGTGCCCTGAATAATTGCCATTCAGCCTGGGAGTTGCCCTTTCTGGCTTTGGCCCATTGTGTATTTCATTTATGGATCAAATCAGATAATTCCCTGTACTTTTTAAGAGGGGCGTGTTGATCACAGATTGTAGAAAACATGGAATGAAAATAGGAGAAACATTCTTCGATGTCAGTAATGTACGCAATCCTATCCCAGTTGCAGGCGGAAAATTTGTACAGGAAAGCCTGCTCACAGAATTGCTTAAAATGATGTTTGACTATGAACCGAGGGGGCACTTTAGGGATTTTAGTGTCTAATGCAAGCAACTTTACATTGATCACTTAAATCATTAGCTATGGAAAATATTAACAGCCTGGTACTTATGCAGATTGTTAGTTAGAATAACAACAGTAAGTGTGGACTTGGAGATGTATTTTGGGTTGGGTCTTGTGACTGCATTTATCAGTTGAGTAAGATTCAGTCCTCTTATAGCCTCAAGAGTTTGGAGAGTCCCAGTCTTAGTTTAAAATCGCCCATGAGCACCATTTTAATGTTTTCCCCAACCCCGCAGTAGTTCAGCCAGAGAATCCAGGGATTCTACTTTTGCAGATGGAGGAATATAACATCCTATTAAGTCTAACTTCACAGCATTTCCGATGCTAAAAATGTTGGTTTAGATAAAGACCTTTAGTTCAATAACCACATGAATGTCTTTAATATACTCCGTCGCTTAACCATTATAACCAGCCAAGCCTGTAATAAAACACCTTGATTTGCTGCTTCCTCAAATCCCTCTACACTTAGAACACTTAAAAGATGCACGATGCAGAAATCGCTCCACCATATCCTGGTTGCTAAAATACTAATAGTTCGACTTATTTCAGTTTGTGACAAATCAAGCAAGTATAGTGTAGAAAATGATTGTTCCAGCTAAACCATTGTGAAAGAAATTCTCCATAACCCAAAATATTGTATTTTCAGCTGTTTGAAGCTGGTGTACAAAACAGAAAGTACAAAGACAAAAACTAAACGGGAAGCATAGAAATAAGACATAAAACATCTACCACTTCCTACACTTGCTTTCAATGAGAATGACAGATCTATAACTCCCATTTCTATGTGAATGAGTCACCCAAAAGGTTACATATTGCAGCTTTAAAATAATACAAACTAAAGTAATCTGATACAACAAACCGTTTTAAACCAGACCAAATCTTGTCGATAAGAAACTTTAAAAAGCATGTCACAGTAGGAATCAAATGGTAACACAGTCGGACCTCTCTGAAAGATAAAACCTGCTGTACTGTCAGTCAAAGTAGGGTTTGGTAGCTTTTCTGGGGTAAGGAGAGTTATCAAAAGCAGAGACAGGCAGCTATAACCCAGATATGCAGCTATTAAAACCTTAAGTGCCCTAAAAATGTTCAGCTGTAGCCTACAGGTCTAGTTAAGACAGAAACCAAGTGTGTGCCCTAGCGAGGCAGCAGCGGGACCTGTAGAACAGCAAATCACCGGTGACGAGTCTACCTGGCGGGCGTATCCTGGGCTAGCAAACCCAGCGCATCTAGATGTTCTGTCACAGGGTAGATACTGACCTCCGGCTTCCACCACCCAGCACAGCAAGGCAGGAGAGGACACCGGTAGATTGGCAGAACACAGGTGAAGAATCTGACTGTCGAAGAGTATCCAAGGCTAGTCAGCCCAGCGCATCTAGACAGTCAGTCAGTCACAGCACAGCTATGTCCTCACAGCTTTCAGGGAAGGAACCACCCCGTCACGGTCTCTTCGTGTAGAGACAGCAGACGTCACTATGTGGTTTCCTTGCGATTTTAACACTTGGATTACTTTGTTGCGTTCAGTGTTGTTCAATGACAACTCTCGCAGCCTATAACAGTATTGCAAACAATACGATCAACAGAACTGCCCTGCCACCATCTTGATACATTAGAAGGGAAGTAAATTTGCAGAGCATTCAGAAAGTATTCAGACCCCTTAACTATTTACACATTTTGTTACGTTACAGCCTTATTATGATATTGATTAAACAAAGAAAAAAAATCCTCAATCTACACACAATAGCCCATAATGACAAACCAATAACAGCTTTTTAGAAATTTGTGAAAATGTAATTAAAGATAATTTACTTGAGTATTCAGACTCTTTGATAAGAGACTCGAAATGTTGGTCTTGTGCATCAATTGATCATATTTGATATGTTTCCACAACTTGATTGGACCTGTGGTAAATTCAATTGATTGGACATGATTTGGAAAGGTACACACATCTATATAAAAAGGTCCCACAGTTGACAGTGCATGTCAGAGCAAAAACCTAGCCATGAGGTCGAAATAATTGTCCGTAGAGCTCCGAGATAGGATTGTGTTGAGGCACAGATCTGGGGAAGGGCACCCAAAATTGTCTGCAGCATTGAAGGTCTCTACAAACACAGTGGCTTCAATCATTCTAAAATGGAAGAAGTTTGGAACTACTGACTGTTCCTAGAGCTGGCCGCCCGGCCAAACTGAGCAATAGGCGGAGAAGGGCCTTGGTCAGGGAAGTAACCAAGACTCCGATGGTCACTCTGACAGAGCTCCAGAGTTTCTCTGTGATGGTAGAACCTCCCAGAAGGACAACCATTTCTGCAGCACTCCAACAATCATGCCTTTATCGTATAGTGACCAGACAGAAGCCACTCTACCATTCAGTAAAAGGCACATGACATCACACTTGGAGTATCCCAAAAGGCACATAAGACTCTCAGACCATGAGAAACAAGATTGAACTCTTTGGCCTGAATGGCAAGCGTCACATCTGGAGGAAACCTGGCACTATCCGTACGGTGAAGCATGGTGGCAGCATCATGCGTGGGGATGTTTTTCAGCAGCAGGGACTAGGAGACTAGTCAGGATCGAGGGAAAGATGAACGGAGCAAAGTACAGAGAGATCCTTGATGAAAACCTTCAGAACACTCAGGACCTCAGATTGGAGCGAAGGTTCACCTTCCTACAGGACAATGACCCTAAGCTCACAGCCAAGACAACACAGGAGTGGCTTTGGGACAAGTCTCCGATTGTCCTTGAGTGGTCCAGCCAGAGCCCGGACTTGAACCTGGAGAGACCTGAAATAGCTGTGCAGCCATGCTCCACATCCAACCTGACAGAGCTTCAGAGGATCTGCAGAGAAGAATGGGAGAAACTCCCCAAATACAGGTGTGCCAAGCTATATATACACATTTGAAGTCGGAAGTTTACATTCACATTAGCCAAATATATTTAAACTCAGTTTCACAAATCCTGACATTTAATCCTAGTAAAAATTCCCTGTTTTAGGTCAGTTAGGATCACCACTTTATATTAATGTGAAATGTCAGAATAATAGTAGTGAGAGATTTATTTCCATTTTTTATTTCTTTCATCACATTAGCAGTGGGTCAGGTCAGAAGTTAACACACACTCAATTAGTATTTGGGAGCATTGCCTTTAAATTGTTTAACTTGGGTCAAACGTTTCGGGCAGCCTTCCCCAAGCTTCCAACAATAAGTTGGGTGAATTTTGGCCCATTCCTCCTGACAGAGCTGGTGTAACTGAGTCAGGTTTGTAAGGCCTCCTTGCTCGCACACGCTTTTTCAGTTCTGCCCACAGATTTTCTATAGGATTGAAGTCAGGGCTTTGTGATGGCCACTCCAATACCTTGACTTTGTTGTCCTTAAGCCATTTTGCCACAACTTTGGAAGTATGCTTGGGGTCATTGTCCGTTTGGAAGACCCATTCGCCACCAAGCTTTAACTTCCTGATTGATGTCTTGAGATGTTGCTTCAATATATCCACGTAATTCTCCAGCCTCATGATGCCATCTATTTTGTGAAATGCACCAGTCCGTCCTGCAGCAACACACAACATGATGCTGCCACCCCTGTGCTTCATGGCTGGGATGGTGTTCTTCAGCTTGCAAGCCTCCCCCTTTTTCCTCCAAACATAACATTGGTCTTTATGGCCAAACATTTATTTTGTTTCATCAGACCAGAAGACATTTCTCCAAAAAGTAGTGGCATCTTCCTTGCTGAGCGGCCTTTCAGGTTATGTCGATATTGGACTCGTTTTACTGTGGATATAGATCATTTTGTACCTGTTTCCTCCAACATCTTCACAAGGTCCTTTACCGTTGTTCTGGGATTGATTTGCACTTTTCGCACCAAAGTACGTTCATCTCTAGGAGACAGAATTAGTCTCCTTTCTGAGCTGTATTATGGCTGCGTGGTCCCATGGTGTTTATACTTGCGTACTATTGTTTTTACAGATGAACGTGGTACCTTCAGGCGTTTGGAAATTGCTCCCAAGGAAGAACTAGACTTGTGGAGATCTACAATTATTTTTCTGAGGTTGGCTGATTTCTATTGATTTTCCCCTGATGTCAAGCAAAGAGGCACTGAGTTTGAAGGTAGACCTTGAAATACATCCACAGGTACACCTCTAATTGACTCAAATGATGTCAATTAGCCTATCAGAAGCTTCTGTTTAAAGGCATAGTCAACTTAGTATACATAAACTTCTGACCCACTGGAATTGTGATAAAGTGAATTATAAATTAAATAATCTGTCTGTAAACAATTGTTGGAAAAATTACTTGTGTCATGCACTAAGTAGATGTCCTAAACGACTTGCCAAAACTATAGTTTGTTAACGAGAAATTTGTGGAGTGGTTGAAAAAGAGTTAATGACTACAACCTAAGTGTATGTAAACTTCCGACTTCAACTGTGTGTGTGTGTGTGTGTGTGTGTGTGTGTGTGTGTTATATATATATATATATATAATTATAAATATAAAGATATATATATATATATATATATATATAAAATAATGACATTTACACACACAAAGATTTCTAAAAACCTGTTTTTGCTTTGTCATTATGGGGTATTGTGTGTAGATTGATGAGGGAAGAAACGATTGAATCAATTTTAGAATAATGTGGAAAAAGTCAAGGGGTCTGAATACTTTCCGAATGCACTGTAGATGTTTCACATCTCTGGAAGGTGGCTAAAACATGCTTCCCCTCAATATGAGATCTGTATGGAAAACATTTACATTAGACATTTTAGTGATTTAGCAGATGCTATTATCCAGAGTGACTTACACTAAGTGCATTCATCTTAAGATAGCTAGGTGAGACAACCACATACTGTATCACAATGAAATATACAGGATACGAACATTCCATTACAGCTTAACAATGGATATATAGGTTTTTGCAACAACAAAAAAAACTACCTTTTAATTCACATCTAGAATCTATGAATAAAACATCTAAGTACAGTAATATTTTGGACAAACACTAAGGTAATCATAAGCAATCATTTCTGGTGAAAAAACACACGTGAAAAATTGGTGGATATAGCACTTTGGAAATAAGCTCATTTATTTATAACATCAGAGACCAAGAACGTCAAACTAAGCCTGGTCTAATCGCCATAATATATTCTAAGTGAATCTCACAAGTACACTCAAAAATACAGGGGTGACCCCATTCTAGTCTTCATCACTCTTAAAGGCAGTCTCGTGTAATACTGTAATCCTGCGCCTTTCCTGCCATGGCGCTAGCAGCATAACTGAGCTGATGTGTCATACAACCCCACCCACCGAACAGGGAAATCCTGGGCCAATGAGGCTGGGCCATTAGCTGCAGGCACAGCGATGAATCACTGCTCTGCCCGTGTCATATATGCCTACATGCCACGCCATTCTAACCGCCTCCACAAGAGAGCTAGGGCGTGTTTACACACATCTAACTAGGCGTATATCCTAAGTAATAATGTCTAGTTGTTTCTTTACCTTGCTGGACTGTAAGTTTCTCCCCTTTGCCTAAAATAGTGATGTGTCATGTTCTAATTCTGTGTAAGCCTTGCCTACGTAAATTGTTATGGAGTCCCCCGTGCTCCATACCCTGGACACCCGTGTTCGATACCCTGGTCCCCCCGTGCTCGATACCCTGGTTGGATAACTTGAGCAGATCCAGTCTCAAACCTAGGTTGGACAGCAAAATCAGCAGGAGCAGAAGCATTGCATTGTGTTTTCAAAAAAACAGTAGTGTCTCTGGAGCAAACAACACTACACTGAACACAACATAGCAGAGAAGAGCAAATCCCATGAAACTGTACTTATGGCAATGCTGAGTGTGTCCAAGAGTGTGTGTGTGCGTTTGTATGCACTTTTGTTTGTGTATGCAGGCATGCATGTGTCTGTGTGTGTACGGGCACGTGTGTGTCTGTGTGTGTACGGGCGTGTGTGTGTGTGTGTGTGTGTGTAGTGGGTGGAGAAAAGGGAAAAGTGCCTCTCCTATCTGTGTAGTAGTTCAGGTGAGTGTTAATGGAGGTGGTAAAGTGTTGTTAAGGTGGAGTTTAATGCTCATCTTTCTCTCCTCTCCCGCCTCCACTGATGCACCACAGAGTAATGAACCATAGAGATAAAACGACTGGATCCATCTCTAGGAAATGAACAACCACATTTATCCTGGATCAGGTGATGCACTTAGTGCTACTGCATCAGTATTCACATGTTCCCAAATGGCACCCTATCCCCTATACAGTGCAATGCTTTTGACCAGAGCCATATAGGTCCTGGTCAAATGTGGCGTACTACAGTATATAGGGAATAGGGTGGCATTTGGGATTTTAAAAAACATTGTAGTTGGTAGATAACTAGCCAGCCATATCAAATAAGGAAGTGTTCTGCTAGCTACAGTACTGTGTACGGAAGCGGTACAGACGGATAAAGATATACATTTGTTACATGCACTGGGCTGTGGCGAGATGAGAGTGACGTCATTGTCAGAGAAGCCCCCCCGGTGGATAGAACACTTACTCACACAGCCAAGGGACTGAAGTAGAACTGTATCGGCAAGGCAAACCGAATCCTAGACAGGTCATTTGAGCCGAGCGGCCCCTTCTTGTCTTGTGAAAGGAAGAAAGTGAATCCGCGCACTAAATAGCGGCATTATGACAACAGTGATATGAGATGTCAGGCTTCTGATGCCCATTTGCTTACAAAACAATCAGAAGAAAACCCATCTTGTTTTCTACTGAAATTAACCAGCCTTTCGTTATGTGTTTGAGTGCCTCCCCCCCTCCATCCACCAGTCAGTCCACTGAAAACATAATTATGTTTCCTTCATTAAAAATAGTCATTTATTGTGCAGAGAACAGCGCTACAGCTGTCCCTTGATTACTAAATGGAATAGAGCAATGATCTATGAAGTCATTAGGGCTACAGTGTGGAACTAATTCCAACCCTGGAATGAACCGCAGAACCAAGGAGGGGCGCGAGAGAGAGAGCGAGAGAGAGCGAGAAAGTAGCGGTGGCCATTTTCTACTCTCAACCCATAGTTGATCAGCTGTCAGATATCATGTGATTAATCTACTCTGAGTGATTCCAATCGTGTATGTACGTGTGTGCACGTGCGTAAATGTTCCGCTGATAAATCAGAGTGCAAGTTGTTGGTGGCGAAAGATTATCTCCTTGTTTCTAAAACCAGCCCGGGGATGGTTTGAAGGCCTGGTTAGCAAACGGTGTTGAACTCATTAGCAGTACGCCCATAGCCACACCTGCGCTAATGGATAGCATGTGCAGGAGGGAGCAGTTAAAGGAATACTTCACTAGCTAAAGGCTTGCTGGGGACTGGGGAGTGGCTGTACAGTGAAATAGATACTGTATTGGGTTAAATGGTTAGCATTAGCAGGTCATTGAACTTGCACAGTCCATACTGGACCTATATTATACATATATTATGTACTTCAGCCTGTATTTTCAAAACTTTGGGTAGGAAACAGCAACGATACAAATGTCCTACACACAGCATCACTTAACCTCCATAATTAACCCTTCACTCTCTGCTGCTCAAACGGATTTTAAAATCAGTCATGTCAGAGCAGTTTAGCCCTGGGACTCAACCAGCAGCCTAACTCTGGCCATGGGCCCTATTCATGGGTTACCTGTTTCCTCACAATATTGTTTTGAATGTTTGAGTGAATTTTTTTGGGGTCATTGTCATTTAAGAGGACATTCTTTCTACAATGTATTCTTTCTACAAGGTCACCTGATTTTAGCTAGCTAACTTGAGGCATTGCTAGCAATTGTTGACGAACTTTGCTAGCTAATGACAACATTGCCATCTGTCTAAAGTACATTTGACGACATGATAATGCTGGCAAAGTTGTTTCCAACTATACATTTGACTACTTTCTCAATGTCGTCGTATTTTCAGGCACTATTGTGTAATTTAGACGAAACCATATTTAGCCTCTGTCCAGAATGACTGGGCGCTTATCATCACTTTAGGGCACCACTACTGTGGTGAGTAGATGTTCATAACAATGGCATGACATTACCAACAATGGCATGATGCGACCGAGTGACAGAGGTGCAACCTATGAATAAGGATCAGATATATGATGACGTCATTATAACATTCAGTAGGGCTAATGGGGTGATACAGTAATGTGTGAGTGTGTGTGTAATGTCCCTTACCCTCGATGGGCGATGTCTTGAGCCTGCGGCAGACCCCCTGCACGTCTCCGTAGGAGTTGGCTATCTTGGTGACGGCCTCTCCACTCCTCAGCTCCATCAGCTCTCGGAGGTCCATCACCGTGATGCCAAAGTCCCCCTCCTGGTTGCCATCGGCAACAGAGTTCCCGGGAGGGTGGTCCGCCGTGTTGTTGGCCATTTTGTCGTTGTTGGATTGTTTTTCTCTTTACTCGCCTACTGTCTCTCTAAGATCACTGTGCGTGACAGTTGTAAACTAAGAACTGGCTCGTAGTGCGGAAATAGTTCAATAGTACAACAAGGAAGTCCAAGTCACCTAAGGGCTTCAACACCTAAGTCCTTACTTTGTGCAGACAGGAAATGTGGGTATTGTAGTAGTATTGAGTGGTGGTCTCTCTGCCAGGTGTGGGAGATGAACATCAGTGGACGAGCGTCTGGACCCGGACGTGCATATTATCTACCAAGGAAACAGTGGAGTCATGTTCCGTTGGCCACTTCTTCTGTTCCACAAAACTGCAAGAGAAAGAGACAAGAAAAAAAAAAGGTTTTAAAACATTGAAAAAGTCTAAATGAATATAAACCACAGGAATAGCTTGCTATTGAGGATTTCTAGCAAATACTACAAGATCACCACCACATAACCAGGAAAAAAGCAAACCCTTAAATTATTGTAGGAACAGTATGGCAGTGGTTCCCCAAACTGTGGGGCGGGCGGGCGAGGGGGGTCATTTGTAATTTAAGGAACTCAGCCCGGTTTGAAACGTACTCTTGAAAGTTACAATTGCAGAACGCGCAAGGTGCATTTACAAAATTGGGTACGGCATCGTCAGTTCCTCTTCGCGTTAGTTATTGCAGACCTTAGAGAGCGATGTATAACTACTCAGAAAGTGTCCAGATCAACCAGCCCATGTCAGCTAACGTTTTTTTTATATCAAGTTTTTGTTGTTGCCCATTGTCATTTTTTTGGGTCACACAAATACTACACGCATACACATTCGACACTGCAAAATGTACAGAATTGCAAGAAAAGTGGAGGAACTGAGATCAGAGAAGAAAATGCCAAAACGCTAAAGAGATTCTCAAAAGCAGAGAGCATGTGATTCTCTGAATGGGAAAGACAGCCAATGCTTTGCATCGAGGTTGAACAATTCCTAAGGACAGGCCAGACAGTGAGAAACATATTTAGGATAATCCGACTCACTTGACACACACAGACCCTTTGTTTGTATAAGATTAGCCGTCTCGCAGTAGATCCAACTGCTTGTCCCAAAACGACTGCTTTTCACATAGAATCCTAATTCCCCTATATGGAGGCAGAGGATAAAGACGCCATGGGAATCACCATAGTGACCTGGTTCTATGACACCAGTGCTATAGAGTAGTTATCAGTGGTGTGTAGCTGTAGAGGAGCTATAATAGATTGTTACTATCTCCCATACAATACAAAGTCTAATACAGCAGTCTTTAATGCAGCGCTGTGTTGAAACTGACTGGAAGGAAGAGGACATTATGCTAATGTGAGATAACACTCTGGACCACTCCTCTGAGCCAGTGTTTGTGTGTGTGTGTGTGTGTGTGTGTGTCCCAATCCTCTGGGTTCTCCATGACATACTAAACACCCCAAATGGAGGTCTGCCTTTGATGTGTGCTTATGTGATAAGAACTGATGTGCTGGAGTGTTACTCTCCGGATTTCCATTCTCTGTCTCACAGGTCAGAAATACACTCATGCACACGCACATCCACACCAGGGTTTCCGTTAGCCGGCAACAGCCGACTTTTGGCCGATAAAAATGATCTCTCATACACACCCCGATTGCCTTATTTATATGCACCTGATGCTGAGGAGGGAGAGCGAGAGACGAGCCTTGGCCTAAAGTTACTGTTGATTGCGAAGATGGAGGCCATTTTCATTGGAGCAAAATGAAAGTTAGGGGGGAAAGTATGCCGATAGTGATTTATAATAATTTATTGTATTATTATTATTAGTCTATTTATTCATCTAAACCAGTTGTTTAATATGCAAAAAAAGTGTTTTGTTTCATTCGGTTTTCTCAATACGATCTGCCTTTTTAATTGTGTGCTCCATATTTAGTTTACGACAGGTCAAGGAGACCTGCCTATTGCTGTCATTTGTTGGATACGGTAAGCACTAGACTTTGTTGGTAATTGCTGCAATATAGCCTGTTCAAAACATTTGTGAATGTTTAAACCAGTTCACAAGTGTTTTATTTCATTCTGTTGGGCCATTTTCTTTGGCCAAATTAAGTTCCAAATGTAATATTGTGTTTGACAAAATATAATATCCTGCTCTTATTTTGCCTATAAACAATGGCTTGACTTACTTTTGAAATTACCCAAATAAAAGTTTAGAAACTTTTGTGAAGGTGTGGTGTTGTGTGGCAGTGCGCACCAACTGACTCTGAAAGTTGAACTTGAGGTGAGGAAGAATGTTTTAGGCCTGCCAGAGTGAATCCTATAAATTAACAATATAATGCTCATCATTAATTATGATAGAAAATTAACGAATTAGTCTCCTTGTGCACGCCTATATCATAGCAGACGCAGTAGCCCATCTGAAAGGCATGTCAGTGCAGCATTCTACCAGCTCTAGGTCTAACCTTTATCTTCATTTATATATATTTTTAAAATATTAATATCGTACAGTGAATGCCTAAGCCTATAGGCATATGCATGCAACACCCTGGTGTGTTTAGTGCTCAAATCAGCTGAATAATTATTGTTTTAGGAAAGTAAAAACCAATAATGCAAATGGACAAGAAAGTTTTGCATAGGCTACGCACCGAAAACACAAGGAATAGTGTTTTAGAAATGTGTAATTAAGGTTGTTCTTAAGGACACGTAAATGTGGCTCATTTGGCCAACATCGCTCGTTTATTGATGGTGCTGGCTGCTTGGGTGGACGCCCTAATGGGTTACGCACCCCAATACATATGGATGACCGGGTCATTTTCTCAAAATGTCAGATAAATGTAAATAATCCCAGTCACTTGGCAAATTTTCCTAACAAAAACCCTGACACACACACACACACACACACACACACACACACTATAATTAGCCTAGGAGCGGTTATTTTATATATGGGAAAGTGGTGTGAGGTGGTTTGCTTGTGAGAACCTGCAGGAAGGCATGAACCTAGATTGGGTTAATATGCTCTTCTTTATACTCTGACATCTTCCCTGGAATTTGATAGAAATATAAAACAAAGAGCACCTCACTGATTTAACCTCAGGCCTTTCACTGAAGCAGTTAGACAAAACAACCACCATGGCCATGTACTGCTCCTCAATGGAAGTTTCCACACACTTAGGTTGGAGTCATTAAAAAAAAAAAAAAAACTTGTTTTTCAACCACTCCACAAAATCCTTGTTAGGAAACTATAGTTTTGGAAAGTCAGTTAGGACATCGAATTTTTCCAACAATTGTTTTCAGATTATTTCACTGTATCACAATTCCAGTGGGTCAGAAGTTTACATGCACTAAGTTGACTGTGCCTTTAAATGCTTGGAGAATTCCAGAAATGTCATGACTTTAGAAGCTTCTGATAGGCTAATTGACATCATTTGAGTCAATTGGAGGTGTACCTGTGGCTGTATTTCAAGGCCAACCTTCAAACTCAGTGCCTCGTTGCTTGGCATCATGGGAAAAATCTAAAGAAATAAGCCAAGATCGCAGAAAAATATTGTAGACCTCCACAAGTCTGGTTCATCCTTGGGAGCAATTTCCAAAACACCTGAAGGTACCACGTTCATCAGTACAAACAACAGTATGCAAGTATAAACACAATGGGACCACACAGCCCTCATGCCGCTCAGGAAGGAGACACGTTCGGTCTCCTAGAGATGAACGTACTTCGGTGTGAAAGGTGCAAATCGATCCCAGAACAGCAGCAAAAGGACCTTTGAAGATGCTGGAGGAAACCGGTACAAAAGTATCCATTTCCATAGTAGAGGTCAACCGATTATGATTTTTCAACACCGATACCGATTATTGGAGGACCCAAAAAAGCTGATACCAATTAATCTGATTATTTTTATTTATATATAATAATGACAATTACACCAATACCGAATGAACACTTAATATAACACATCAATTTAGTCTCAAATAAATAATGAAACGTGTTCAATTTGGTTTAAATAATGCAAAAACAAAGTGTTGGAGAAGAGTAAAAGTGCAATATGTGTCATGTAAAAAAAGCTAACGTTTAAGTTCCTTGCTCAGAACATATGAAAGCTGGTGGTTCCTTTTAACATGAGTCTTCAATATTCCCAGGTAAGAAGTTTTAGGTTGTAGTTATTACAGGACTATTTCTCTCTATACCATTTGTATTTCATATACTTTTGACTATTGGATGTTCTAACAGGTACTTTATTATTGCCAGCCTAATCTCGGGAGTTGATAGGCTTGAAGTCATAAACAGCGCAATGCTTGAAGCACAGCGAAGAGCTGCTGGCAAATGCATGAAAGTGCTATTTGAATGAATGCTTACGAGCCTGCTGCTGCCTACCACCGCTCAGGTCAGACTGCTCTATCAAATCATAGACTTACTTATAATAACACACAGAAATATGAGCCTTAGGTCATTAATATGGTAAAATCCAGAAACTATCATCTCGAAAACAAAACGTTTATTCTTTCAGTGAAATACGAAACCGTTCCGTATTTTATCTAAGGGGTGGCATCCCTACGTCTAAATATCGCTGTTACATTGCATAACCTTCAATGTCATAATTATGTACAATTCTGGAAAATTAATTACGGTCTTTGTTAGGAATAAATGGTCTTCACACAGTTCGCAACAAGCCAGGCGGCCCAAACTGCTGCATATACCATGACTCTGCTTGCACAGAACGCAAAAGTAGTGAGAAAATGTCCAGAGTTAAAAGAAATTCATGTTAGCAAGCAATATTAACTAAATATGCAGATTTAAAAATATATACTTGTGTATTGATTTTAAGAAAGGCATTGATGTAACGACAGTGATTTTTTCACGAATGCGCTTGTTAAATCACCCGTTTGGCAAAGTAGGCTGTGATTCAATGATAAATTAACAGGCACCACATCGATTATATGCAACACAGGACAAGCTAGATAAACTAGCAGTATCAACCATGTGTAGTTAACTAGTGATTATGTTAAGATTGATTGTTTTTTATAAGATAAGTTTAGTTTAATGTTAGGTAGCACCTTACCTTGAGTGCAAAGTAATCAGCCATAACTGGTGTCCAAAAATGCTGATTACAGATTGTTATGAAAATGTCCCTAATTAATAAATCGGCCATTCCGATTAATTTGTCGACCTCTGATCCATAGTAAAACGAGTCCTATATCATCATAACCTGAAAGGACGCTCATAAACAATGATTGTACTTTTTGGAGAAATGTCCTCTGGTCTGATGAAACAAATTTAAATGTTTGGCCATAATGACCATAGTTATGTTTGGAGAAAAAAGGAGAGGCTTGCAAGTCGAAGAATACCATCCCAACTGTGAAGCACGGGGGGTGGCAGCATTATGTTGTGGGGGTGTTTTGCTGTAGGACAGACTGCCGCACTTCACAAAATAGATGGCATGAAAGGCTTGAAAATTATGTGGATATTCTGAAGCAACATCTCAGGACATCAGTCAGGAAGTTAAAGCTTGGTCGCAAAATGAGTCTTCCAAGCATACTTCCAAAGTTGTGGCAAAATGGCTTGAGGACAACAAAGTCAAGGTATTGGAGTGGCCTTCACAAAGCCCAGACCTCAATCCTATAGAAAATTGTGGGCAGAACTGAAAAACCGTGTTCAAGCAAGGAGGCCTACAAACCTGACTCAGTTACACCAGGTCTGTCAGGAGGAATGGCATTTTTACTCTGATTAAATGTCAGGAATTGTGAAAAACAGAGTTTTCATGCATTTGGCTAAGGTGTAGGTAATCTTCCGACTTCAACAGTATATACAGCTTACCATTCAAAGTGAATGGCTATCTATATTGCTCCCCCAAGAAGTGTGTTCCTCTCTCTATGTTTGTGTGTGTGTGTGTGTGTGTGTGTGTGTGTGTGTGTGAGCGAGAGAGACTTTCCACAGAGGGGAAGTGACCTGGCCTCTAGAGTTTCAATGATGGCGTTTTCAGCAATGCTTCTGGACAAAGAGTTGGTAGACGCTGCATACTGATGTAACCAGTATGCATGTGTAAATGCCACATGAGATCAGTTTCCAAACAAAATCTATTGACTTTGAAATGCCAGCAGTCGCCTGGGGACCATTAAAGGGCCACTAAATGGCTCCCTAAATTAGGGGCCCAAACAGTGAGAGCTTTTAGACAACATACAGTACACTGCAATACACTATATACAGTGCCTTGCGAAAGTATTTGGCCCCCTTGAACTTTGCGACCTTTTGCCACATTTCAGGCTTCAAACATAAAGATATAAAACTGTATTTTTTTGTGAAGAATCAACAAGTGGGACACAATCATGAAGTGGAACGACATTTTATTTGATATTTCAAACTTTTTTTTGCCTTTTTGTATCCACATCCGGCTTTAAACTTCTTCACAACAGTATCTCGGACCTGCCTGGTGTGTTCCTTGTTCTTCATGATGCTCTCTGCGCTTTTAACGGACCTCTGAGACTATCACAGTGCAGGTGCATTTATACGGAGACTTGATTACACACAGGTGGATTGTATTTATCATCATTAGTCATTTAGGTCAACATTGGATCATTCAGAGATCCTCACTGAACTTCTGGAGAGAGTTTGCTGCACTGAAAGTAAAGGGGCTGAATAATTTTGCACGCCCAATTTTTCAGTTTTTGATTTGTTAAATAAGTTTGAAATATCCAATAAATGTCGTTCCACTTCATGATTGTGTCCCACTTGTTGATTCTTCACAAAAAAAATACAGTTTTATATCTTTGTTTGAAGCCTGAAATGTGGCAAAAGGTCGCAAAGTTCAAGGGGGCCGAATACTTTCGCAAGGCACTGTATACAAAAGTACGTGGATAAATTAGTGGATTCAGCTATTTCAGCCACAGCCAATGCTGACAGGTGTATACAAATCTTTGGCAGTAGAATGGCCTCACTGAAGAGTTTAGTGACATTCAATGTGGCACCATCATAGGATGCCAACTTTCCAACAAGTCAGTTCATCAAATTGATGCACTGCTAGAGCTGTCCCGTTGAACGGTAAGTGCCGTCACTGTGAAGTGGAAATGTCTAGGAGCAACAACGGCTTATCCGCAAAGTGGCAGGCCACACAAGCTCACAGAACAGGACTGCCCAATGCTGAAACGTGTAGCGCGTAAAAATAGTCTGTCCTCGGTTGCAACACCACAGAGTTACAAACTGCCTCTGGAAGCAACTTCAGTACAAAAACAGTTAGTCGGGAGCTTCATAAAATGAGTTTCCATGGCCGAGGAACTCTTCCCAGAAGAGTGAAGGCTGTTATAGTAGCAAACGGGGGACCAACTCCATATTAATGCCCATGATTTTGGAATGAGATGTTCGATGAGTAGGTGTCCACATACACGACCAAAAGTTTGTCCCCAAGTCACCAGCCTCTCCCCTTCTATCGCTCTATCCCCCTTTCGCTCTCTCTGTATTGTTCTCACCCTCACTCTTATCCTCCTCTGTGCCGCTCTTCATCTCTCTCTTCCTCTCTACTTAGTTAACGTGGTCGTGAATACACGGTATGAAAAACAGCCGTAAGCATGACTTTTACAGACTTCTTCTCGTTTCCCACGGTCACTTTGCTATAAACCACATTAACCATCCTCGATCCATCGGCCAGAGAGAATGAGCACCACCGCCCCCAAAATGAACAACAACAACAACACAGATCTGTGACACGTCTCTATACGAGAAGAGATGTTTATTAACGTCGATGGGTGAGGATCTAGCTGCCTGTTAAGACAAGCTAATCAACTGGCACGCTCATTTTACCAATAGTCATTTCATTAGTGAAATTAGCCCAAGCGCCGGAGCATCTCCAAGACCAAGAAAATAACGCAGATGCCTCTGCTTGTTCCCTCATTATGCAAAACAGCGCGGTGATGTCATTAACACGGAATGCAGTAATTATAGCTATTGTGATGATACAATTAGGGAGAGAGGGGGATGTGAGATGGAGAGATGAGGAATGAAAGAATGTGAAAAACAGGAACGAGGAGAATTATCTAATAATTCACTTGAATGTCGAAATGATAGGGGGGGGGGGGGTACCCTCATTATTCTAGTAACATGACCTGATTAAATACATCCAAACTATGGCCTATGTCACAGCGATGGGAGAGAGAGGGTAGAGAAAAGAAAATACAGAGAGACAGAATACCTTAGAGAAGTAGACAGATAACATGGAAGAGAGCAGAGTATCGAATAGCCAAAGAAAAGGCTGTGTGCGCCCAGCTACTACTAGCTGAGGGATTCCCTCTGAGTAAAGGAAGTGAGAGCAGCACAAATACAAGGCATGTGGCCAACTACCTACACTTCCTTATTCACACAAACACACAGCATACAGCAGAGCACAGGGAGGTTCTGTTTTAACAGCGTGGCTGGGTATTTGACTAACTCCACACACACACACACACACACACGCACACCACTCCACCCTGATCTGCTACCAGGCCTGTTGTCAAGTAACTCACCACTTACACTGTAATCATCACTAGATACTATTCAGAATACACCGCCAAGCTACTGAAGAGCCCCACTTTCTCAACTCTGGCATGGAATGATGTAGCGAGGGAGAGATCAAGAGAGAGCGAGAGAGAAATGTGAGAGAAAAATGAGGATATAAAAACAGAGGGGGTGGAGGAGGAGGAATGGTATGCATATACTGTAGAGAGGGAAATGAGCTAGATGAAAAAGGAGAGCAGTAAAACAAGGAGGCACATATAGTAAGTAGAAAGGCAGATCGAACAAAAGGGAGCGAGGTAGAGTAGAACGAGAGGTAGTGTAGAAAGAGAAATATGGATAACCCACCAGAGCAATAACGTTGCTAATGTGTCTCATTAAATTACATTCCTGTGTTGTCCTTCTAAATTGCTATTAACAATGGACCATTGAGGTCTGTTGTTTTACTCAAATCTATCTGAACCATAATTTATTTGACAAATGCCTTTGTTTGATTTGGCAATGTATTGGTTTTCATGCCAATAAATATGTTTTAATAATTCAAATTGAGGGAGAGTAGAAAAATCGAGTAGATTTCTATGAGAAGGGCAGACAAAGAGGTAAAGTTAGAAATATAGATAAAGTAGATGACATGTTAAAGAGGGGTAGAGTCGAAAAAGAGGTAAAGTAGAAAGAGGTAAAGGAGATGACATGTTAAAGAGAGGGAGGGCAGCAGGTGATTGTAGCTTTAACGGTTCAAAAGATAGAGCCACATTTGAAGGAAGAAAACTGAAACCGCTCTGTTTATTAAAACCTCATCTTGCTGCTACTGGAGGTTAACGACGTAACCCCGGTTCCGTGAACCATCGCGCTTTTTTTTTCTTCCCCAGAGTTTCTTTCGCAACCCCATTTTCAAATCAGGTGGCCCCACATGGGGTCGCTATCACCAGTTTGGGAAATGCTGCTCTACTGGCTCAAAGACCATGAGGCTACATGACAGCCTATGCTAGGAACAAAACCTGCTCTCCCTCATCCTCTTTTTCACTCTCCCTTCCCTTCTACCCCGGTCTCTTTGCCTCTTTCTCCCTCTCCCTGTCCCTCTGGGGAGTGTCCCAAATGGCACCCTATGCCCTATACAGTGGGCTCTGGTCATTAGTACTACACAGGGCATAGGATGCCATTTGGGACTCAGCCAATGACTCCATATAAGCTTTGTCATTCTGGACAGAGCACTCTACTGTTGATCTGCTTACTATCGGCCAGCTGATGAAATTAGTGACCACGGTACCTCAGGCTAGATCTGTGTGTGTGTGTGTGTGTGTGTGTGCGCGTGCACAGAAATATAGCAAACCAGGAACAAATTGTCTTACGACTATTAGAGCAAACAGCTCCTACAGTAGATACCCAAAGTGTACATGCAGTATTACTACAGTACTGGAGATATAAATAATTATTCAATACGCAGTGTGTGGTAAGTGAATGTTAAGCGTGTAAATTCCCAGTTACACACTGCTACTCCCATTCCGCTATTCTCTCACTTCTCTTCCTCTAGTACTAGGCCACTTCAATACAACGTGCTGTGAAGAGTGGCAGCAGCATTTACCAGTGAATAAGTGAACAAGGTAAATCCATTCGAACACTGACCTTTCATTCCAGCCCTTTACTTGACAACAAGAGGACATTGACAGGACATGGCTGCCTGGTTTAAAATGGTAGCATATTATTTAAGGCATCATAACCCCGCTAGAGAGGAGAAGAAAAAAAAGAAGTAGCGATAGAAAATGTCTGGAAGAAAAAAAGCTTGACATCTCATTCATACTAAACTGTTAAGCGTCTAGTAGGTATTAAAAAGTGCAGGATCAAATTGAGAGTTTTCAAAATCATACTTTTCATGATTAGGTGAAGAAAACAAATATACCGTCATGAACCGACATCAAATGATAGTTAAGAGCACTCTATCCTGTATCTAGAACAGAAAACAAATAAGGAAGAAAAGTGGAGTGCAGCAACAGCAGCAACCTGGGAGCAGCTCTTCGGAGTAACAGTTGCTGGGTTGGTGATGGAGAGAGGGTCAGTGTATTTTTTTGGGCCTCCTATGTCCAAATACTTAAAAAAAAAATATATATATATATATATATATATATACACACACTTGTGTGTGGAACCAGTATTTATTTTTCATATTTTAGTCATTTAGCAGAAGTTCTTGCTCAAGGACACGTCGGCAGATTTTTCACCTAGTCGGCTCAGGGATTTGAACTAGTAACCTTTCAGTTACTGGCCCAACACTCTTAACTGCTAGGCTACCTGCTGCCTAGTCTAACAAATTCTTAATGGCACTAACAGTTTGCAAATTAGTTTAAGTGGAAAATAGAGGGGACACATTTATTCCAGAACTGCAGCTCGTTGTTGGAACAATCAACCAGTCCATTTTGAATTGTTGCTAAAACTGTCGTCACTTGGCAAGGAATGTGGCTTGTGTATCCCATCAGTTTTTAACAGCCACTTATACCTGTAGGCCTAACGAGAGTGTGTACGCACACTCACGGTCGTAACGCAACTGAGTGAGCCATGGAGGGAATCTAGGGAGAAGAACTGTGTGATGTTTGGTATGGATTATTTTCTGTTGTGCCCCCACAAATCCACATGTCAAATCAAATTTGTGGTCTTCAAAAACATTTCACTTGCCTGCTCAGGCATCCACAAACCACATTCCCCCAAATTGTTTTACAGTGTTTTTACATTTAAATGTATTCATTTATTTTTAAATCTCTGGTAAAAAAATAAAAAATAAACATTTTAAATACATTTTTAAAAAACAAATCAAACTTTGGCGTCCTTCCAAGTACTCGAACACTCATGTCCACCTCTACACCCTCCGTTCATCCATCAGCAGTCCGGGTATTCAACAGGTGGGGATGGAAAAACAGATTGGCTGGAGGCGAAACAGATCACAAACACTGGTAAACGAATTAGGGAGGAAAGGGAAATGGGGAAGGGGAGGTTAGTGACACAGGTGAAATATGAAGAGCTGGGTTTGTATTCTAATGGAGGTAGAAAGGGGAGCACAGAGATGAAGAGAAGAGGGGGAAAGAGAACAAGAGGAGAGAATAAGGTTCAGTTGGTAGGAGACAGAACTCTTCACCTCTATCATTCTCTTGGCCCTCAACTTCTCCCTCCTCACCTCTCTCCTCCCTGCCCTTTCCCAATCATCCCTCCTTGCCTCCTCTCTTCCTGCCTCTGCAGACACACCTGCCTTGCATACTAAAGCACGGACTGCGTCTCTCCCTCTCCTTCCCTCCCTGCAGAGCAGACACGCAACCCCCCACTCACAGACTGCACCAAACCCCACCTCCCCCCCTGCCACTAAGAAAACGTGGCTGTGGCCACACCCTAGACAGTGGGGAACTTGCCCAGTCGCACCCAGCAACAGCTCAAAATCAGCTTTACAGTTCCAGCACCACATGCTATAGCTGGCTGATCGCTTACGGTCCTATACTGCCTACTAATGACTCATACATCCCATGTGATGTAAATTGTAAGCACACGCACACTGCCAACACTTGCTCCACCCACACCCAGTATGGTGTGCACACACACACGCAGATCACAGTTGACTTCAGAGATGGATTAATATAATAAACAGTCTTAACATATAACACTCCATAGGGAAATCAGGCCCTTCTCAAAGAACCAGCTTCAGTTCAACTGTGCTTACTCTCACTACAACACCACACAATCTCAGAATACACAATCTCAGAGTAAGAGAGTACGAGAGTACGAGAGAAGCATTGAAGTGTGTTATTCAATAAGCTAATGTTTTGCATTCAAACACACTGTCCACTCCCCTATTTTTAGATGAGTCAATATAAAAACCTAGATGATAATATCCAGTAAATCACAGCTAAACAAACATTATCTTAGCATGTGGTCTGTGTTTGTATATGCAGTGTTGTGCTGCCTCTGTTCTAAAGAGCTGACCAGTTGCTGGTGTTTACCAATGAAAAAGCTGCAACAGGACAGAGTACACAGACAAACATCTCTCCCCCTCCGCCTCTCTCCCCCTCTCTCCCCCTCCGCCTCTCTCCCCCTCCGCCTCTCTCCCCCTCCGCCTCTCTCCCCCTCCGCCTCTCTCCCTCGTTCCACTGTTGCAGTGGCAGAAGGATAAAGCAGGAATGAAGGAGACCACACCCTATCTGCAGTCACATGACCTGCCTGGAGGAGGAAATCCCTTACTGCAGAGAGAGGTAGAGAGAGAGAGAGAGAGAGAGAGAGAGAGAGAGACGGAAGAGAGAGAAGAAACTGAAAAAGACAGAGACGGATGGGATTTTAAGAGTACACAGAGAGAGAGAGAGAGAGAGAGAGAGAGAGAGAGAGAGAGAAAATAGATTAACCATGTAAGTAGAGACAACAAATGGAGTCAGGCAGCAAATAAGAGGCAAAGAATGAGAAGGGGGAAAACATGGAGGGAGAGGGGGCGAGGGTTGGTGGCCAGGCAACTCTCTCCCTCTTCTCCTCAGACACGTTGAACTCATTTGTGTTCTCAAACATGCAGTGAGCAGAGCCATAGCTGGCCAGCCCAAATCACAAAGACACCTCCCAACTCCTCTCCTCTAATCCTCCTCTCCTTCTCATCCCTCTCTCCCGCTGTGTGTGTCTGGTAGGCGCCTGGCCCTAAGGTATGAACAAGACATAACATCAGCGAAGACGGGTGGCACACACCCCAACACCCCAGACTATATAAGGACACAACTACAATAAGAAACTACACACACAGCTCTATATAAGGACTCAACTACAATAAGAAACTGAATACACGCACGCACACACAGGACTCAGCTATAACAAGAACCTACACACACACGTCCATATAAGGAGCTGACAACAGTCAAATGGAAATCACCAAAAAATGCAAACATATTTTACATGTTGATCCATTAGCAGATGCTTCCCATAGCAACTTACACTCAGTTCTTTCAACTAAGGCAGGTAAGACAACCACATATCATTCATTGCAAGTAAAACATTCCAAAGAAAATCTGCTATTAAAAAAAACACACACATTCAACCATGTAATCTGGTTACAAAAAAAAACAAATCCATTATGTTACCCTGTAAATGTAATCAGTTACCTTACCAGCAAAAATATTATTGTCAGATTACAGATAGTTTTGAAAAGTAGATGATTTCTTCTTGGATTACTTTTAAAAATCAGAAAGGATGCTTCTGAAAAAAATACATTATGACACCTTTCTGTTCTCTCAATGACATTCAATTCAGCATTGAAAAAAGTTTAAGTTCGTTCCACCACGCTCAGGTGGAACAAACAGAGACCACTATGAAGACACACCAAATATGGTTGATGGATCCCTTTTGTCTTCTTCAGAAAGAAGAAACAGAAAGTAATCCGATTACATTACTGAGTTCAGGTAATCCAAAAGTTGTTACTGATTACAATTTGACAGGTAACTAGTAACTAACATTTAGAAAGTAACCTACCCAACCCCACACAGCTTTACATAACGACCTCCTGTACAGCTCCACAATGCCAGAAGGTTTTGACCATTTTCCTCCTCTTGGAGTGCATCTGAGATATAGTACACTATATGGTCCTTCTGTAGCTCAGTTGGTAGAGCATGGCGCTTGTAACGCCAGGGTAGTGGGTTCGATTCCCGGGACCACCCATACATAGAATGTATGCACACATGACTGTAAGTCGCTTTGGATAAAAGCGTCTGCTAAATGGCATATATTATTATTATTATTAAATAAATAGCTGGAGACACAGACAGACAGCACCACCTGAGTCACCGGAGGACAGATGGAGTGGATCAGAACATGGAGGCTCGATCTGGGACGGGCTCTGGAAGGCATGTTGGCACACAGACAAACACAACGACATGCCAGGGTGCTCACAGAACTAGGATGACTATTACATGAATGTACCAGTGGCATTAGAAAAACCAAAGTACAGAGCAAGTTACTTCACAGTAAAAAAATAAAAACTATTTTCTGGTGATCTGTATTCTTTCTCCGTGTGTCATCAGTGGTTCCCTTTTCCATCCACTGTGAGACCCAGGGATCTCTAACCCTCACACTGGTCAGAGCCAGAGTCACAACATCTCCATGGCAACCCTCATTGATAAAGAACACACACACACACACACACACACACACACACACATCTCCTACTCCAGGGTCTTCCTGCTGCTGGGATTACATTTGGGTCTCACAAGCACATACACAGTCAGGTATAGACAGTGGACAAAAACACTATTTATGGCCTCTCCCTCTTTCAACCTTAGCAAATATTAATGAATTTAGAGGAATTAATAGTTTCCACCCTGACACTTTATATTTCAGATTCTTCAAAGTAGATACCCTTTATCTTGACAACAGCTTTGCACACTCTAGGCATTCTCTCAACCAGCTTCATGAGGAAGTCATGAATCAGGGCTTCATGGTCAAATTGCTGCAAAGCAACCACTACAAAATGACACCAATAAGAAGAAGAGACTTGCTTGGGCCAAGAAACACGATTAATGGACATTAAACCACTGGAAATCTGTCCTTTGGTCTGATGAGTCCAAATTTTTGGTTCCAACTGGATGATCTCGGCATGTGTGGTTCCCACCGTGAAGCATGGATGAGGAGGTGCGATGGTGTGGGGGTGCATTGCTGGTGACGCTGTCATGATTTATTTAGAATTCAAGGCACACTTAACCAGCATGGCTACCACAGCATTCTGCAGCGATACAATCAATGTGTTATTTCATAGTTGATGTCTTCACTATTCTTCTACAATGTAGAAAATAGTAAACGATTAAGAAAGACCCTTGAATGAGTCGGTGTCCAAACCTTTGACTGGCACTGTAGGAGTCTACTTTTAACAACTGCTGCTGAACCTTTTACTAAAACACATTTACTTGAAGAGTACAGACGTACATTTTGGCAACAGAATGACAGTAAAATCTCCAAGTTTACGTGACCACGTTTTCCAAAAACAATGTTAAACATCTACTCTAAATAAAGATTCAAAAGATGTCTATGGAAAGACTGGGGTGTCAGCTATGATTATTATGACACCTTGACTTTGAGAAAAATATTTACAGTAAGTGAAGTGGATCAACACTTGGCAAACAGAATGACATCATGGGTCCTCGATCTGTACTTTCCAGAAATGATTAGTTATGAATGTAATTTTAGTCATGGAGGTGTATCCTGAATATGTACACAAAAAAGGTAGACAAATGTAATATCCTCCTTTGCATGTTTGGGTATTATTCTACAAACTGGTTACTATTTTAATGAGCTCCGCCCCCAAACAAAACCACATTTGGTATAGTAAAGTAGTGTAATATTCAGTAGTCATGTATATTACATTACACCTCTACTATCCTTTATTATACTGTATTATCCTTTTCTATACTCTGTCCTTTTCTTTGCTATACTCTACTGTAGTATCCCTTTCTTTACTCTACTGTAGTATCCCTTTCTTTACTGTATTATCCTTTTCTTTACTGGAGTATCCCTTTCTTTACTCTACTGTAAGTATCCCTTTCTTTACTCTACTGTAAGTATCCCTTTCTTTACTCTACTGTAGTATCCCTTTCTTTACTCTACTGTAGTATCCCTTTCTTTACTGCAGTATCCCTTTCTTTACTGCAGTATCCCTTTCTTTACTGCAGTATCCCTTTCTTTACTGCAGTATCCTTTTCTTTACTCTACTGTATTATCCTTTTCTTTACTCTACTGTATTATCCTTTTCTTTACTCTACTGTAAGTATCCCTTTCTTTACTCTACTGTAAGTATCCCTTTCTTTACTGTATTATCCTTTTCTTTACTGTAAGTATCCCTTTCTTTACTGTATTATCCTTTTCTTTACTGTAGTATCCCTTTCTTTACTCTACTGTAAGTATCCCTTTCTTTACTCTACTGTAGTATCCCTTTCTTTACTGTATTATCCCTTTCTTTACTGCAGTATCCCTTTCTTTACTGCAGTATCCCTTTCTTTACTCTACTGTATTATCATTTTCTTTACTCTACTGTAGTATCCCTTTCTTTACTCTACTTTAGTATCCATTTCTTTACTCTACTGTAAGTATCCCTTTCTTTACTCTACTGTAAGTATCCCTTTCTTTACTCTACTGTAAGTATCCCTTTCTTTACTCTACTGTAAGTATCCCTTTCTTTACTCTACTGTAGTATCCCTTTCTTTACTCTACTGTAGTATCCCTTTCTTTACTCTACTGTAGTATCCCTTTCTTTACTCTACTATAGTATCCCTTTCTTTACTCTACTGTAGTATCCCTTTCTTTACTCTACTGTAGTATCCCTTTCTTTACTCTACTGTAGCATCCCTTTCTTTACTCTACTGTAGCATCCCTTTCTTTACTCTACTGTAGCATCCCTTTCCTTACTCTACTGTAGTATCCCTTTCCTTACTCTACTGTAGTATCCCTTTCTTTACTCTACTGTAAGTATCCCTTTCTTTACTCTACTGTAAGTATCCCTTTCTTTACTCTACTGTAAGTATCCCTTTCTTTACTCTACTGTAAGTATCCCTTTCTTTACTCTACTGTAAGTATCCCTTTCTTTACTCTACTGTAAGTATCCCTTTCTTTACTCTACTGTAAGTATCCCTTTCTTTACTCTACTGTAAGTATCCCTTTCTTTACTCTACTGTAAGTATCCCTTTCTTTACTCTACTGTAAGTATCCCTTTCTTTACTCTACTGTAAGTATCCCTTTCTTTACTCTACTGTAGTATCCCTTTCTTTACTCTACTTTACTGTGCTCTAATGCCACTGCGGTTGGTGACTATGATTTCCTATAGTGGCCAATTACATTGCAGTCATTCTGTTACTGATCTGTCACTGTTACCAATTTGGTAACATCGTGACATGTTTTAGTCACTTAATAATTCATAAACAAAATTGCTATCCATAAAAAAAATCTTAAAGATGTGTGTCTTTGGTAACAGAATGACAAGACACTAGGCAATATTTGTTAAACTTACAGAAGGCAAATCATTTATGCAAAACTAAATATAAAAGCTTATATTAGTTGTCAGGGGCCATTTCTTCAACATGAGTGTGTTTTGATGTAGTCCTAATAGCGTTTAAAGACTCTCTCCATCTGTGTGACCAGAAATCAAAGCCTTTGCTTTTTATTTTTTTAAGATGGAAAATAGTCATTTCCCCAAAATAGACTCTTAGCTTTCAATTGACACAAAATGTGGTGTTGGTGCTCTTGGGGCTTTTAAGAGGAAATTACCCGTCTCTCTGTGTGTCCTGGTCTGGAATGTCACCACACTGATCTGGGAGGGCGGGTCTGAAGCAGAGACATGATCACACCCCTGCCCCTCCCACCCCACACCACCACACACAGGCAGGCATGAAGACACAAGCATTCTCACAGACATGCATACACATGCACACTCACACAAACATACAGGCTTGTAAGTAGGCATAGGCTTGCACCCAAGGAAATTCAAAAATGATGCACGCACACACTATAGTTTCATGCATTAAGCTCATTCTTGGCATTCCTGTCCCGTACTCCATTCCTCCCTCTTGCCGACTTACTCTGGGTGGACGGTGGAATCACATTCCTCTGAATGTAAAACTACACAACGTGTGTTTTCTAAAAGCTTGTTGTAAAGAGAGATTATCGAGGAAACCTTTGGCTAAAGCAGGACTCTCTCCTCCCTCTCAAATGCTTCCACCTTCCATCTTTCCCCTCTACCTACCTTTTTGGTTCCTTATTCCTGTCGTTCCCTCCCCTCCTCCCTCTTCCACTGAACAGAACAATGAGCTGTATGTGTGCCCAAGCACTCTGAGCCACTCCCAGGGGTGCGTGGGCTCTGGTTCCATTTAGAAATTATTCCATGCTGTCAGCTACTAAATGAGAGGGCCCGCTCAGAGAAGAGGGAACGAGACAGAGGGAACGAGTAGAGAGAGCGCGGGGGGTAGATTGAGACCGAGGTAAAGAGTAGAGTAAGTGAGAAAAATATTTATGCAAAAGAGGCAAGAGAAAAAAAAACACGTGGAAAGAGGAAGGGGAAGGAATATAGCGAGTACATTCGAGACAAGATGCAAGAGACAAGGAGACTGAGCTCAAATTGTTTGAGGAGAGAAGAACGATAGACAGAGTGAGGGGGAGAGAAAAAGGGGGAGAGAGAGAGCGAGAAGAGGAAGGGACCTGGTGAGTAAGCATGAGACAAGAGGAGAGACAGCTAAAAATATTTGAGGGAAGAAGAACGATAGAAGAGAGAGAGGGGGGGAAGAGAGAGCGAGTGAGAGGGAGGGACATGGTGAGTAAGCACGAGACACATGGAAAGAGACAAGAGGAGAGACTGAGCTAAAAATGTTTGAAGGAAGAAGAAGAATCGAAGAGAGAGGGGAAGAGAGAGCGAGAGGGAAGATGAAGGGCGAGGGGACATGGTGAGTAAGAATGAAACACATGGAAAGAGAGGGCAGAAAGAGAGAGAATTGACTCATGCAGAGACCAAAGGACAAAGAAACAACTAACCAGAGAAACGTCTGGGTGGGGGGACAGCAGTGCACATGAAAGAAAGTGAAGAAAAGGTGGATATGTTACATGTTGCCATAGTGATGGTGAGTCCATGGACAATTGCCAAAAGCCAGTCCCTTGTACTAGTAGCCAAATACACAGACCGTCTCATCTCTAGCTGATCCTGTTGGTTTTGGCCCAGGCTCATCTTAAACTCTTTAGAATGTGAATCTGGTCCCTCTGTCCCATAAAAAGAAGGGTTGTTGAAACATCAACTCACAGAGCAACCAAACCTAGCTCTAAAAACAACATCCAACCATCTCTCAGAGTTGGTGAAAGCTCGAGAGAAAAAATAATTCCTGCAACAGGCATTTAAGCAAATTCATGTAAAAGGCTTTTTTTTTTAAAACATTGAAGGACAAGTTGTGTTAACTCTACTTGGGTTGTGGTTGGAGTTGACACGAATACACACATGATAATTGTGCGTGTGTAAGTTTTCCATCTCACATGGGAATGTTGCCGCTGATCATGGTTGACTGCTGTCATTGAATTAAAGTCCTTAGTCTTGGCAGCTCTACGCTATGTGTGTGTGTGTGTGTGTGTGTGTGTGTGTGTGTGTGTACACTTGTTAGTGGGAATTTACTGCACTGACAGATGACTTAGGCTTCCATTACAGCCGGCCAATCAACACGAGGTTGACATTCAGAGATGAGCGCAGGCGGACAGAGAGGTACACCAAACACACCCCAACCAACCGTCAGCCACAATTAGCCACTTTGTTTTCATTATGCATGATACTTGAATGTATTTTTTTACCCTGTAATTCATCATTTTTATTTTTTTTGTGTGTAAATCTCTATTTATTTGTTTATCTGCCTTAGGTACTTTCTGTTGTATGGTTTGTGTTATGAATACTTGAAAGGAGGTGACTTACAAGCCTTTCAGAGTTCGTACCTCTCCTGCATTGTTTTTGTTTGCGTATTAATCTCTCATATTGTTTTACATTTTCTTGAGAGCAAATACAAAAAACTAAATGAACACACACACACACACACACACACGGTTTTGCAGTAGCAAAGACATAGCTGTGTAGGAGTGGACGCTCACGTCACATCAGCACAAAACCCTTTTACTGTACAGGGGCCTATAAACCCCCTTCAGAATAGGAACCCTTGTTGACCCCACTGGCCAGAAGAAGTCCCTTCAAGCCAGGCTTGACCAGGAAAAGGCCCCAATCAAGCCTGCTATCTTCATCCAGGGCTATAGAACATATTATAGAGAAACCAGAAGAGCCCCAGCTGAAATGTTTTTTTTTCTCCAGTATATGACTGGGCAATAAAGTCCTGATCCAGAGAGGCCTACTTCCACTTGACCATGGAAAGTGACAAGTCTTTTTCTAAGAAAATACGCCTACTCATTCAACAACGGACCAAGATCGAGACCACCTTTCCTAACAGCACATCAAACATGAAGGACTCATAACATCTTGGGGTTGGTGTAAAGTACGTTGTGTGACATTATTTTGTTTTTTTCCTATGTTATTGCAAGGGATAATATGCGCATCACAAGTAATCATGCAATGTGTAACCTAACCAATGCCGGTTTGGTGCCTTGGAACGGCAAACCTCATTTCATTCCCTATTGGACTGTTTCTGTGAGTGTATGGTACACACAGAACATTCTATGGACACTTATGGACCAATTCCTAATTTCTCCAATTGGCACAAACATACCAACACCCGAAGACCCTCATTCTATCTGTTGACTGTAACTACACAACTAAATTGGCCTTTCTCTCCCCAGCATTGGCATGAGGTGTAATGTGTAGCTCTTTAGGTTAACGTTAAAGCAGCAATAAATCAGTAGAAACAATAACAAATAAGATTCCCCGCCCCGTTGTGGTAAAAATCTAAGGGATGGGGCTGGAGAAACGTAACCACTCTCAAATTCATAGACAGAGCTGTGGATGCAAGGACTGACCATACAAGGACTGACCATACATGATATCAAAATTATAGCTTCAACCATGTTGAGGCTTTATAGTGTGTTTACAAAACGGCGTAAAACCAGCTTATATTTTGGGGTCTGATGGGGTACAACAGTTGAACTAAGCTCATGAGGCATTTAAAAAGTTACAATCTTTAAGAATCTATGGATAAATATTTTATTTAAACTTTATTTTACTTGGCAAGTCAGTTAAGAACAAAATTCTTATTTACAATGACGGCCTACACCAGCCAAACTCGGATGATGCTGGGCCAATTGTGCACCGTCCTATGGTAGTCCCAATCACGGCCGGTTGTGATACAGCCTGGATTCGAACCAGGGTGTCTGTAGTGCCGCCTCTCATACTGAGATGCAGTGCCTTTGACCGCTGCGCAACTCAGGTGCCCAAAAATGGATATAGCAACTTCTGATTGGAACAGGATCATTTAAACATTACTTGCCCTTTTCAGTTCGTCCCTCCATTCCCAGAAATATAGGAAATAGTATTTCACAGTATACACCCGCGTGACCTGTTAAGTATAGTGGAGTGTGTAAATGTCGGTCTATCCAAATTGAGAATATCTAACAATTTGCTGGAATTTTTTTATTTTATTCATACATTCCCTGTATCGATCATATGCCATTATCATTCATCCTGTAGCCATTGATTCATTTTATCTGTCGTTTTCTGATACAAAACAAGCTTAAGAAAACATACGAATTCATGAATGTGATACTAGACTCATCAATATACCTTCAGATAAATCAATTATTAATAATATCCCTATTTTTTTGTTTGTTCTAAGTGTCATTGTTAAGGTCACTTATAAGCCAGGTCTTCATGTACAATTTATTTTCCAATAAACGGACTGGTTCCCAGATTTAAAGCATATATTAATTTGTCATTAGAGATATATTTTTTTATTTATAGTAATAACTTGACCAATATCTCTTAAAGCTGGGGATGTCCAGGCTATTGCAACACCTACAGATGTAGGATCTTAATTTGATCACTTTTGTTGCTGAGAAGTTTCCTGCACAGAAGGAAAAGCAAACTTGTAGTGTATTCAAGGTTTAAAAAGACTTCTAAAAAGTTTGTAAATTCCACTTAAAAATGTCAGACTTGATTTTCCCTAACGAGAAATGTACTAACCCCATACAAAATAAATGCCCATTCATTATAATTCACATAATTCATTTCCTGTTTCTGGGGGATTATTTTCCTGCTGTAGAAAACTGGCTCAAATTAAGATCCTAGATCTGTATCAATGAATAGTTACACCTCCATGAATGAACCAAGTCATTTCACTCTCAGCACTCTTACCTATAGGGGACTTTGAAGGGGACTCCTTTGAAGTGCATATCAACATCTGTGCTCTATAAAGCCTTCTCAATCAGCGCCCATGGCTAATGAGAACCAGAGGGCTCACAGGGAGGGGAAAAAACCTTTGATTTAGACCAGGTTTAGACCAGGCCTCGGATGAGTTAGCTGGCAGCTGACCCCCACTGGGCTGAGCCTACATCCAGGCTGAATGAAGAGATACGGTCACCTGGTTCAGATAAGCGCCTGATCAGATGTGGAGGTATCCCCAGGTACAGATGAGCTTGTGTTGGCCTGAACACCCATGTACAGAAAAGACGGGGCCTCTAAACCAATGCTATTTAAAGGGAAGCCCTTTCTGGGGAACATTGAAACAGTCCATGTAAGCCTGTAGCTCTGCAGTAGTCTGTCGTTGGAGCTATAGGACATGTCTTAAACAAGCTCAGGCGAAGCGTCGCTGACTGCTTGTCCTCTCTGTGTGTGCGTGTGTGTATGTGTGCGGACCAAGCTCAGAGGTCTACTTTAGCACCAGCGGATCCTTGTTCTCCTAATTGCGACATGTCTTGGCCGTTAGTGCTAGCAGGCCGTGGTTACGCTAGCAGTCTCAGAGGATATGCTAATCTCTTAATTAGAATCGCTCAGAAGAGCTTTCAACAGTCTACCACTCTCCCGCTCCTCCCCCGCTCCCTTACTCCCATTCTCCCCACTTCAACACCACCATCTCTCATCTAGTGTCCTCTCTGCGCCCCTGTTTTCCCTTTGAATCTCCTTTCCATCTACCCTCCTCAGCTTTCACTCTCCCCTCCATCGCCCCTTTCCTAACCTGTCCCCCTCTTCATCTCTTGCTGTCTAGGCCAGCCAGGTCACCCGTGATACAAGTCAGTATTTGACATCCATCCATGTCAGGAGATGTGTAAACTGACCACCAGGGGCAACAGTGAGCACTGTTACTTTCAAGTAGGTTTCAGTTGTGGAATATTTTTGTATTTAAAAAAAATGTTACCTTTATTTAACGAGGCAAGTTCGAGGCAAAGGTTGCAAGTTCGAACAAATGATAAAAAGTAGTTTTTATATTTTAGCCTTAATCCTATCCCAATCCTTAACCCTTACCTTAACCATTCCGAGTTAATGCCTAACCTCAAGAATTTGGAGTGAATGCCTAAACTTAACTTTAAACACCACAACCTAAACAATTTAACATTTGAGAAACATGGATGTACATCTAATTCTGAAGTGAGACAGAGCCGGTAGGTCTAGGCGCTGGCTACAGAGACTGACAATGAAAAACTAAAACTAACAGGTGGTTAGATGACAGTGTGCAATTATGCTAATTACACAGCGTGAAGGCTGCTAAGTAAACATCTGACATGATATTGCAAAAACCAAAGTTGAAGCTCTCATTTCCGAAGTGCTCTGTGGGAGAAAGAGACGGCCCTTTAGCCACAAATGCCTAATTCTCCATTTCTCGCCCTCCCCTCCCTCCCTCATAGCACCTCTCGCGGCAAGTTCCACACACAATACCTCAAGGAGATTGGGCGGGGAGAGAGAAGATGGGTGGCTGAGGGAAAGGAGAGTGTATAAATCCCCTGAATTGGAAAAAAAAAGTGTGTGTGTTGAGGGGGGCTACAGCAGTGATTATCAGATAGCACAGAAGGTCCCTCAGATAAAGGCCAGTCATATCATCCCTCTCTCTCCATCACTCTCCCTCCCCCTCCCTCTCACACACAGATGCATCTAACTGCATCAATTGACAGAGAGAGGGAGCCTACCAGTGCTTAAGGATGAGAGAGGCACCATACCAGCCTCCCACAAATCCCAGCCTGTATGGAGTCCAACACAAATCAGGGTTCGGCGTGAACGCCTGTTCACATACCTGCTTCCCCATTCACACACACACACTACTTCTAAAACGGGCTCTCCAGGACTGGAGCTTTTAAAAGTGGAGATATTTTTACATTAAATGTGATGCACAGGATGCAATCTCTACTGGCAATATTCCATTTTTGAGTAAAGTACCTTGCAGTGGATTAAGTCTTTTTGGACCAACAGCTTGACATTGTGTCAATAGGAAGTCAACAGTTTCACAGAGGAAGAAAAACAAACGCTGTTAAAGTGGTCTACTTTGGAGACGGTAACACAACAGCTCTTATACGGACAGACCCATTATAGAACCCCTCGCCCTGGAGCGTAGTGTCACTGAGCATGCTACCAGTGTGTGTGGCCAGAGGTTAGAGGCAACAACAAAAACTACATCTGGTCCTGACCCTATTCAGCTGACCTCTTGTTCGATTGATCCCAGAGACACCGGTGGTCACGGGCTGGCCCTATCCCCAAACAGGCATGCTTTGGTGTTTACAAAAGATTGATTCAGAATTATGGTGGTCTTGTTTGGGATACAATGGCTGAGCTGTATAGGCTTACAGCCAACTCCCCGATATATTCAAGGACTTGAGACTAATGAAATCAAGCACTAAACTGAAGCAAGTAGTACAAAATGTATTTGAATGGGACATGGTGAACTGTGGTGCACTGGAAGAGAATGACACGTATCAGGAGTAGTAGTAGAGAGCAGAATCATATTACGGAGGGAGATCGGTCCACTTGGTTGGATGGCATGTTACTACTGCCTCTGCTGGTGTCATGGTTTCATTCATAATGACAAGCTGGGTTCCACTTCTAATTCCATTCATGTAGGTTATATGCTGGCTTGGCTACACACCCGGTGTTGTGTTGCATTCTGGGGCAGAACACCCCACGTCAGCCAATGACCCTGAGCCTGTCTTCTAACCAATCACTCAGAGGCATGCTGTCAAGTGACATCACTCTGGATTACAATAAAAAAAAATATATATATATATATATATATATATATATATATATATAATACACACACACACACACACACACACACACACACACACACACACACACACACACACACACAGCTCAAAAAAATAAAGGGAACACTAAAATAACACATCCTAGATCTGAATGAATGAAATATTCTTATTAAATACTTTTTTCTTTACATAGTTGAATGTGCTGACAACAAAATCACACAAAAATGAACAATGGAAATCAAATGTATCAACCCATGGAGGTCTGGATTTGGAGTCACACAAAATTAAAGTGGAAAACCACACTACAGGCTGATCCAACTTTGATGTAATGTCCTTAAAACAAGTAAAAATGAGGCTCCATAGTGTGTGTGTGGCCTCCACGTGCCTGTATGACCACTCTACAACGCCTGGGCATGCTCCTGATGAGGTGGCGGATGGTCTCCTGAGGGATCTCCTCCCAGACCGGGACTAAAGTAGTCGCCAACTCCTGGACAGTCTGTGGTGCAAAGTGACGTTGTTGGATGGAGCAAGACATGATGTCCCAGATGTGCTCAATTGGATTCAGGTCTGGGGAATGGGCGGGCCAGTCCATAGCATCAATGCCTTCCTCTTGCAGGAACTGCTGACACACTCCAGCCACATGAGGTCTAGCATTGTCTTGCATTAGGAGGAACCCAGGGCCAACCGCACCAGCATATGGTCTCACAAGACGTCTGAGGATCTTATCTCGGTACCTAATGGCAGTCAGGCTACCTCTGGCGAGCACATGGAGGGCTGTGCGGCCCCCCAAAGAAATACCACCCCACACCATGACTGACCCACCGCCAAACCGGTCATGCTGGAGGATGTTACAGGCAGCAGAACGTTCTCCACGGCGTCTCCACTCTGTCACGTCTGTCACATGTGCTCAGTGTGAACCTGCTTTCATCTGTGAAGAGCACAGGGTGCCAGTGGCGAATTTGCCAATCTTGGTGTTCTCTGGCAAATGCCAAACGTCCTGCACGGTGTTGGGTTGTAAGCACAACCCCCACCTGTGGACATCGGGCCCTCATACCACACTCATGGAGTCTGTTTCTGACCGTTTGAGCAGATACATGCACATTTGTGGCCTGCTAGAGGTCATTTTGCAGGGCTCCTCCTGCTCCTCCTTGCACAAAGGTGGAGGTAGCGGTCCTGCTGCTGGGTTGTTGCCCTCCTACGGCCTCCTCCACATCTCCTGGTGTACTGGCCTGTCTCCTGGTAGCGCCTCCATGCTCTGGACACTACGCTGACAGACACAGCAAACCTTCTTGCCACAACTCGCATTGATGTCCCATCCTGGATGAGCTGCACTACCTGAGCCACTTGTGTGGGTTGTAGACTCAGTCTCATGCTACCACTAGAGTGAAAGCATCGCCAGCATTCAAAAGTGACCAAAACATCAGCCAGGAAGCATAGGAACTGAGAAGTGGTCTGTGGTCCCCACCTGCAGAACCACTCCTTTATTGGGAGTCTTGCTAATTGCCTATAATTTCCACCCGTTGTCTATTCCATTTGCACAACAGCATGTGAATTTTTTTGTCAATCAGTGTTGCTTCCTAAGTGGACAGTTTAATTTCACAGAAGTGTGATTGACTTGGAGTACCATTGTGTTGTTTAAGTGTTCCCTTTATTTTTTTTGAGCAGTATATATCTCAAAAAAAATAAAGGGAACACTTAAACAACACAATGGTACTCCAAGTCAATATATTGGCCAACATTGACTACTACTAAATGTCACAAATAGCACTTGGCATGTGCAGCAAGGTCACATTGTATAATTAGAGATGATTTACTAAAGCGACAAGTGTTTAGACTAAACAAGACTCATTCGACCCTCAAGACATTGGAAACACACATACATTGTGTCATAGCGCACACGCACACACAGAGAGAGAAGTGCTAGTTCTTTAGAAAAATGAGTTTGTCAGCTTCAGATGACTGTTTTGCACGGTTGTTCCTCTACTGCAGTCACAAGATGGTCCCAGATGTTGAGGCACAACAAATGTCGTGGTTATAAGTGTGTTCAGCAAACCACCAGCATTCCTACCTCAGTGCCACCGCTTGTTTTAAATGAAGTCATGCTAATGCTACTGGAATGTGTGCTAACCAGGTTTGCTTGAGACAGTGACGCAAACACAGAGAGCCATTGATACTTGTGGGATGGGACGGGCGTATCTCACAATCCTATCTCACAGTCCGCCCAATCTATACGGCTTCGTCCTCATTCGCCCTTCTAGAATCCACTCTCTTTGTCTCTGTTCTGTGACACAATCAGCTTACTCAGCAGCTAGACGCGATGTATAGAGTCGACCAGATGTTTCAGTCCATACAAGAGGCGTGTAGGAACTACACAATTACACACAGCATCGGTATGAATGCACCCATGTGCTTTTCGGTCTCCGCACCCACTCGCTCTCCCTTTCCCCTTCTGTAAGGCCTCTTGTTTAAAATGGGACCAGCACGTCGGGCAGCAGTGGAAAAACACGTTATTTACAGCATTCATATGATCATAACGCAGAGCTATTTAGGTCATGGACAACGGCGCCTTTGATTGTTTGACACACACGGAAAGGTTTGTCCTAAACCTCAAATAAGCAGGGACTCTGATACACGCAGACTAGCCAGTTTAATTCAATTAACACCACTGAGCATATATATATTAGCAGACTAAATGTTTTCGAACTCTGTCAGGGGAATGAACGGACATGTAGAAATCGGTTGGTTTATGCTGTATAAAACGTGGAATAACCTCTTTTCTGTTAGTGGAACAGTTCGGTAAGGTTTCCAAATATGTCCGTTTCAGGTTTTCCAGCCAACCTGCACATTTCATTTCAGTATAATATTCCTATTTCCTTCTTCCATTTTGGATTTGAAGTTGGGCCAGTCAACTGAATGAAGTTCAGTTATATATATATATATATATATATATATATATACACACACACATCTTCAGTAAACAGCCGCAGTAGGAGAGAACAGCACAGCCTCATTGTGTTCAGTAATAATGTCCAAACAGCACCACACCCTGTTTCTCAACCCAAATAGAACATTCAGCATTCAACACCCATTCACTGCTCCAGACACAGGACACACACACACACACCCAACAGCTAACGATGCACAATCAGTTTTAATACAAAACCCTGTTTTAATAGCAGTGTGTGTGATTTGTAAACTAGCTTATTGTAGCGCATAAATATCCGAGCAGTTAATCTCTGTGACGATGTGTGTGTGTGTGTGTGTGTGTGTGTGTGTACATGAGGTTAAGGCGGTGACCGCTATAAACACTCGCTTGTCTGGAGGCTGGTCTGGATGGATAGATCACACCCCAACTCCCCCATCCCAGAGAGAGAAAGAAGTGGGAACGATGAATGAACCGAGAGATAGATGAGGAAAATAAGGGGTGATGGGGGAAACGAGGAAGGACGAAGGGGGGACAGGGGGGGTAGGAAGGACAGGGAGCAGAGAGAGGCAGAGAACAAGGGGATGGAGGGAGGGAAGGAGGCAGTGAGCCAGAGAGTTCCCTCTTGGCATTGGGCCCGGCAGCTACATCTGACGTGTGTTACTGTTACTCCCAGACTTGAAACATACAAACTACAGCACTAGAACTACATACACTGGCTACATAAACACACATTTAACTACACAACTACATCACACACACACACACTCCAACTCCCCCATCCCAGAGAGAGAAAGAAGGTAGAATGATGAATGAACCGAGAGATACCGAGAGACAGGGAGGAAAAAGGAGTGACGGGGAAAACGAGGAAGGGGGGCAGAGAGAGGCAGAGGGAGAGAACAAGGGGATGGAGGCAGTGAGGCAGAGAGTTCCCTCTTGGCATTGGGCCCGGCAGCTACATCTGACGTGTGTTACTGTTACCGCCAGACTTCGAAACAACTACAGCACTAGAACTACATACACTGGCTACTTAAACACACATTTAACTAAACAACTACATCACACACACACACACAAAAGCTGGCTACATAAACACAAACAGATGTAAGAGGGACAGAGAGGGAGAGGCCTCAGCCCAGTGTCGTTAAAATATCAGGAAGTGAAATGGCGAGGAGAAAATATGCATGTGGAACACAGAACATGAGGAAACCATCCAGATCTCCACTTCCTCTGCGCCTACAACACTCCACCTCGGACCCCTTTGTCCCACCCCCTCTCCTGTCCCCTCATCCACCTCTCCTCTGTGAGTTTAACTGCCGTACTGTTACCATACATAGTGAGTTCAGTAAACGAGTGCAATGCGTCGCGCTCCTTCTCTGGAGCCAACGTGAGCTCCACGACCAGTGCATCGCTCTCCCTCTCTCCGTGCAAATACATTCCATTGGTTCCAGTAAATGACTACACTTCATCCGAACCTCACCACTCTCCCTCTTCTCCTCTCCCTCCCTCTCCCTCTCTCTCTGCCCGTCTCAAATTGCGCTTCAGGTCAGCTTTATTATAGCAAGAGTGGCAAGGCCAAGCAAAGTGGGACAGACTATGATATTAAAAACAACAAATCATTATGGCAACAATAATAGGTATAGCGAGAGACCGGACATTTCTTTTGAACACTACTGTGATTATCTAAAAAAGCATATTTTGCTTTGAATATCTAAAAATAAAAAAAGACGTGAGACAGTGTGCTACTAAAATGCAGAGCCTTGCTATTTATGATCGTCAACCATTTGCTCTGATAGATAAAGCCACAATGAACAAACGGGCGTGCATTAACCATGCTGCTGAGGATGACAAAAGAATGCAGGAAATAACTCAAGGAGCCTACCATCTAAGAGTCCCTTGCTTCACTATGTGTGTATGAATATAGGTGTGCTCTCAATGTAAACAACCACCTGGGTTGGGTACTAGAGTCACACCTGTTTCATCACCCACAGCATATGTTAATGGCCCCCTTTCACGGTCTCCATATAATCCTCTTGCCTCGGACTTGCTCTCCTCCCGCTCACAATCCCTCTCCACCCCCCTTACTCATACCTGTTCTCTCTATGCCTCTCTCCTTCATTAGCATGTTTTCTAATCAATCCAACGTCTTCGTCAGTGTTCCACATTTTTGCCTGTCTGCTAATATCCACACACACCCTTGCAGCAGGGACAAAGAGTCACATTGTTTGGCACCATAGATGAACTCAACAATGACAACTTCACGTGTTCAGAAACCGGTGTGTGTTTGTCTTAATGAGTACGCCAGTGATGTTTTGTGATAATGAGCTGAAGCCGCACGCCCCCCCTCCCCCCACACACACACACCTCTACTCTGTGTCGATCCTGTCAACACGCCACAATCCCACAATGCACCACAGGGACTCTCAGGGGACACTTCACTTCCACGCTCTATTAATACAACTCACAACACATCTAGCAGCTGTGTGTGCGCTGAGGTGTCACTTCACACACACACACGATGGAGCCTGCTTACAGCTCATCACATCCTCAGCAGCAGTCTGCAACACCTTAACGAGAAGTTCATCATGACTAAACACACATACAGAACAAAAACACTCAAAACAATTTGCCACGATGACGAACAAAGGAGAGAAAAGGAGTGGAGAGGAGAGAGCAGAGAAGAGTGTTGCATTATAATCCGAAACTTCTGTACTTTTTCGATACAAGAACAGGAAAAACGGTTCGGTACTATAATTATTTTGTTATTTTTCCCCTTCGGTACTTCTATCAAACGTGTCTCATGTCGTCTACTGATTGAGAGAATCAAGTCTATCAGTGCAGCCGATGCCCCCTTAAAGCGCAACGTGCCTGCTCTACTTACTCATTGCTAGCTCTAGCCTGAACCACTGCACTCACATGGAGTCTGGCCTGCATCACCACTTATGCTGCACAGAAGCTAACATTTACATTTTAGTAATTTAGCAGACGCTCTTATCCAGAGTGACTTACAGGAACAATTAGGGTTGAGTGCCTTTGAATAATGCAATATGGCATGTAGCTAGAAATGTCAAAAGTGTTCGCAAAACAATGTCCATTACAGTCTAGAACACTTTACAATGCAAGAAGATACCAGTACCTTCCAGCTTTGTAGATTAACTTTCCTTGCTTACAGCTGAATATAACATCAATTCACTACCCTAGTACCTTGTTTGTGATTAAGCAAAAATACTGCTGATATCATAGCTGAATGTAGGCGTAACTGGGACATATACACACCCACATGTGTGTGTGTGTGTGTGTGTGTGTTAGACTAAATCTATACATAAAACATATTATATACACCCAGGTGGCGACACTCATCTCTGCGTGCCTGGCAGTTATACTATATATAAAGTATGTGGACATCTCTTCAGATTAGTGGATTTGGTTATTAACAGTCCCACCCGTTATTGACCGGTGTATAAAAATCGAGCACACAGCCGTGCAATCGCCATAGACAAACATTGGCAGTAGAATGACCTAACTGAAGAGCTCAGTGACTTTCACCGTGGCACCGCCATAGGATGCCACCTTTCAAACGGGTCAGTTCATAAAATGGCTGCCCTACTAGAGCTGCCCCAGGCAGTTGTAAGTGCTGTTATTGTGAAGTGGAAGCATCTATGAGCAACAACAGTTTAGCCGCGAAGTGGTAGGCCACAGAATCTCACAGGAGGGAGCCGCCGAGTGCTGAAGCGTGTGGCATGTAAAAATCGTCTGTCCTCGGTTGCAACACTCACTAACGAGTTCCAAACTGACTCTGGAAGCAACGTCAGCACAAGAACTGTTCGTCGGGAGCTTCATGAAACAGGTTTCCATGGCCGAGCAGCCGCACACAAGCCTAAGATCACCATGCACAATGTCAAGCGTCGGCTGGAGTGGTGTAAAGATCGCCTCCATTGGACTCTGGAGCAGTGGCAACGCGTTGTCTGGAGTGATTAATCCCGCTTAACCATCTGGCAGTCCAAAGGAGGAATCTGGGTTTGGTGGATGCCAGGAGAACGCTACCTGCCCCAATGCATTGTGCCACCTGTAAAGTTTGGTGGAGGAATAACGGTGTGGGGCTGTTTTTCATGGTTCGGGCTAGGCCCCTTAGTTCCAGTGAAGGGAAATCTTAAAGCTACAGCATTCAATGTCATTCTAGACGATTCTGTGCTTCCAACTTTGTGTCAACAGTTTGGAGAAGGCCCTTTCCTGTTTCAGCATGACAATGCCCCTGTGCACAAAGCAAGGCCCATACAGAAATGGTTTGTCAAGGTCAGTGTGGAAGAACTTCACTGGCCTGCAGAGCCCAGAGCTCAACCCCATCTAACACCTTTGGGGTGAATTGGAACGCCGACTGCGAGTCACATCAGTGCCCGACCTAACTAATGCTCTTGTGATTGAATGGAAGCAAGTCCTGCAGCAATGTTCCAACATCTAGTGGAAAGCCTTCCCAGAAGAGGAGGCTGTTATAGCAGCAAAAGGAGGCACCAACGCCATATTAAATCCCCATGATTTTTCCCCATAATGATATTATCAACATATGTCCACATACTTTTGGTCATGTAGAGTAGCAGCACCATAACACTGCAGGCCTATATCGATCTCCTCTCTCTTTTCCAGCTGGGATAGGACTCAGAACAAACTCACCCAGCAATGCAGGCTTAACACCCTCTGTGTGTATGTGTGTGCGTGTGTGTGTGTGTGTGTGGCCCTTTCTGAGATGAGATAGGGTGCTAAAGGGGGCTCTTGGTTTCGGGGGCTTAACCTCTGCTATGAATCGTGACTCTGAGACTAACTCGATTCTTAGTTCACTCAATCCTGAACATGAGGAGGAATGGGGCAGGGGATGGGGATTGAAGAGAGGAGTGGAATAAGAAGAGGGTTGAGGAGCGGGGATTTGACCGAGGGAAAATAAACCAGTCAGCCTCTGCATGAGCCCAATCTTTTTGGAAGATGTCCCCTATTCCCACCCAAATCGGGAATTGAAACATCACCGCCCAGAACAAACAGTCCTGTAGAAAAACCTTCAATAATGGGTTAGCGGTGGTGGTTACATGAAGCAAGAAAAATGAAAAACGTAACAAGAGAAGTGAGTATAATGGACGTTGGAAGTTGCATTCTATTTAGATCTCTACTGATGAGGTTTCCTAGAGGGACACAGTTCTGGCAGGCCACCAAAGCCCACCCAGAGCGTAAGACAAAATATAGAACATGTACAATTAGTTGGGAAGATGCAGCACAGTGAATACTAGAATATTAATTATGGTAGTCACAAATATGGAACAATTGCGGCACAATAACACTACAGGCCCGCAATACACACCAACTAGCATAACAAACACCTAAAAAAAAAAACACACACTAACAAAACAAACACCACAATACGGACCAACAAAACACTAACAAAACCCAATAAAAACAAATAAAAAACACGTAACACAGAGCCCGTCAACCCTGTAGCAACGTGTGCAAGACACATTCACAATAACACAGTTTAGACAAAGAGGTGCAGTATGACAGAGTTTTGTCTGTGTTCAAACCCTGGACAATAAGGATGTGCCTCCGTGTGGTCCTGATGATACCAACACAAAGGTTGTGGGTTCAATTGCCCCAGGGAATTCATGACAGTACAGGGAGTGCAATCCAGTCTTCTAAATGGCATATATTATTATCCTTGTGGGCCCCTGGGACCAACACTGAAGAGTAGCATACTGTCCCAAGGGTATATATTAGCTTAAAGGGGCAACCTCCCCCATCAACCTTGGCAGACAAGTCCCCTCAGGCACAGTGGAGATTTGAAGGATGGATGAGCAAGAAGGAAGCTGATTAGATAGAAGAGACGGACCAGTAGGAAGCTGAGAATGATTAGGGTCGGTAGCCATGATGTCTTTATGATGGGACTGATGACATTTTGTGAATCCCTAACTACCCCCCTTGCCCCTTACCCCCCCTTGCCACTAACTCGCTTTGAGGGACCTCCATTATCACGTGTTGCTGAGAAAACTCAGAGGGTGACTTCCAGAGAGTGGCATGGCGGAGACACCGGGGCAGTCATTCATGCATGTGACTAGTGGATTAACGAGGCAGAAAAGGATGTCCCACGGGATCATGGGACAAGGACAGAGGACACAATCCTCTGCTCAAAAGTTGCTGACCCCTGCCAGATCTTACAACACCTGGATAGGCAGGCATCTTATACGTATCAGCTCACGTACTATATTATAGCAATAAGTCAGTCGACGCCGTGGCATGCAACCATTGGTTGATGCCTGCGACGTTTGCGGAGGGGAACGCAATCTATATGACAATGTCACACTGAGAAGCTGACGTCACCATTTGCTGTTCTGTCTGGAGTACGATGGAGTTCAGAGTGAGTCTTGAACCAGCAAACCTGCAATTACTTTCTGCTATAAAAAAAAGGTCGATACCCTTTATCAGAGGGACGAAACACACTTAAGAGAGATGTTTGCTGCCTTTCTCAGACAGTCCAAGATAATAAATAACCGGCATATCACCATACAGACGGGACAGAAAGAAAGGACAGACACACAGCACTATGCATGCATGCAGTGTCATTTACTATATTGATAATGTGAGTGTTATTGATCAGGCTGTGAGTTGAATTGATCAAGTTGACAGACAGGACACAGAACATTCCCTCAGTCAAAGAGATGAATGAGACACACTATATTAATAATAATAAAAATAATGCCTGTGACAGATGATGCTATACATAGAGAACCAATCAAAAGTTTGGACACACCTACTCATTCTTGTGGTTTTTCATTATTTGTACTGTTTTCTACAATATAGAATGAAGTGAAAAGACACCAGAAACTATGAAATAACACATATGGAATCAAGTACTAATTTTTTTTATTATTTGTTTTTTTAGTGTTAAACAAATAAAAATATAATTTTTATTTGAGATTCTTCAAAGTAGCCACCCTTTTGCCTTGATGACAGCTTTGCACACACCTGGCATTCTCTCAACCAGAATGCATTCAACTAAAAGGTGTGCCTTGATAAAGTTGTAGAATTTCTATCTTGATAAGTTTGAGCAAATCAGTTGTGTTGTGACAAGGTAGGGGTGGTATACAAAAGAAAGCCCTATTTGATAAAAGACCAAGTCCATATTATGTCAATAATAGCTCAAAAAAGCAAAGAGAAACAACAGTCCATCATTACTTTAAGACACGAAGGTCAGTCAATACGGAAGATTTCAATGTTGCAAAAACCATCAAGCGCTATGACAAAACAGGCTGTCATGAGGACCGCCACAGGAAAGGAAGACCCAGAGTTACCTCTGCTGCAGAGGATAAGTTCATTAGAGTTACCAGCCTCAGAAATTGAAGCCCAAATGAATGCGTCAAAGTTCAAGTAACAGACACATCTCGAAATCAACTGTTTCAGAGGAGACTGTGTGAATCAGGCCTTCATCGTCAAATTGCTGCAAAGAAACCACTACTAAAGGACAGAAGAGACTTGCTTGGGCCAAGAAACATGACCAATGGACATTCGTCTGGTGGAAATCTGTCCTTTGGTCTGATAAATCTCAAATTCTGACTTTTGGTTCCAACTGCATTGTCTTTGTGACACAGAGTAGGTGAATGGATGATCTACCACAGCATTCTGCAGCGATACACCATCCCACCTAGTATTCGCTTAGTGGGACTGTCATTTGTTTTTCAACAGGACAATGACCCAACATACCTCCAGGCTGTGTAAGGGCTAAGAAGGAGAGTGATGATGGAGTGCTGCATCAGATGACCTGGCCTCCACCCAATTGACATGGATTGGGATGAGTTGGACTGCAGAGTGAAGGAAAAGCAGCCAACAAGTGCTCAGCATATGTGGGAGCTCCTTCAAGGCTGTTGGAAAAGCATTCCTCATGAAGATGGTTGTGTGTAAAGCTGCCATCAAGGCAAAGGGTGGCTATTTGAAGAACCTCAAATATAAAATATATTTTGATTTGTTTCACACTTTTTAGGTTACTACATGATTCAATGTGTTTTTTCATGGTTTTGATTGCCTTAACGTTCATTCTGCAAGGTATAATCAGTCAAAATAAAGAAAAACCCTTGAATTAGTCAGTGTCCAAACTTTTGACTGGTACTGTGTGTTACAGCATTAAAACACACAACAAATAGTAGTCATTAAGTTACATATGTAATGTTTTTCTGAGGCTGTTCCTGAGGGGAAGGTGTAGCCTACAGTATGATTAGACATTTTCAGTTTACTGCAGCAGTCACACCTAGTCTAGTCTAGAGTGAAGGTGAAAGTGCGTATATGGGATAAAGGCCGGCTTTAAAGGGGTGAGATCAACCTGAATGTTCTGAATATAATAATATTGCAATAATTAATAGCCGTGGTCCCTGACACTCCGCTGCGGGAGGAAAACAACAGGCAGATGACCTCCAAAGGAGGTCACACAATCTGAAAAATAGTCACGAGCAGATTTTGCGGGGTCTCCCCCTGAAGAAACGCAATAGCGCGATGACACACCCAGAAAAAGGAAGGAGAATGGAGAGGAGAGCCGATGCCCATCCCTTGGAAATTATGTAAGAAGGATTTACTTCTCACAACGAGCGAGCGCTTGTTAATTAAACAAGGTTGTCTCTTCTCTTTCGAAGCTCGAGCTAAACATTCTGTTTGAGTCAAAAAAGCACAACCATTCACTACAGTTAACGTGTAGAATCTGAACTAGGAACAACTAATGGATCACGCTAAACCGGCATATCCAATAATGCAGACACACAGCGACGCACAGATAAATACACGCACACGCGAGCACGATCAAATACACACGAGACGACCCTGATGACAGTTGCGCATTGCCGTCTGTGACATTTACGCGGATTCTCCAAATAAAACGATAGGATAAACCCACGAGCGCATAAAATGCCTCCCCAGACATGACCAACCATTCATTTTTTACCGGAGACAAACTGTTGCGACAAACACTCATTGGTGAAGGACACAGACTCCCTGTCTGAATAGTAGCCCCCCCCCCCATACGGAAATTAGCTGTTCCCACCTATAAAACATCAGTGTTTATTACCAAACTAGGAGAGGTTGTTTATTGCAACTTGACTATTTTCTCCCAGCAAGCCTGAACTCGTTATCTGTAGACAACAGGCGGATGGTGCATTGGTAAAGCCAGTGCAAAACACACGCATCGCACGAAACCACTAATTCGTTCCACTCATACACCTGTGGTAAATAACATGACATTTGGAAGAGAAGGGTAGAGGCAGCAGTCCTTACCCGGATGCTGAGGGCGGTTAGGTAGCCTACATGACAACCAGACGGCGGGAGATGGTCTAAGTGAGCGCTCCTCTCAGGTCACCAACACACACAATCACACTGCACTAGCGGGTAAATCCACTATCCCGTATCTCAGTCTTCTTCCGCTTCTGTCAGAGCTGGGTAGTGCAAAAGGTATTTCAGTGAGTAGGCGTACAGTTTGACACCGAAAAACACTACACATACACACAAAATAAATCAGTGCCTATATTGATATTGTACCTTTGAGATGGGGAAAGAAATCAGTGAGATGGGATTTACCACTATGTGATCGGCGCAAATATGCGAGCTGTAGAAGTGCAAACTATAGCCTACGGTTTTGTTTTTTCCTCATCTGGGCTCCGATGTGACAACTGTGGCATTGCACAGAGACGGGCTTGATCGTGGTACTTTGTAGATGTTCCTTTTGTTTTAGATATCGGTAACTTGACGTGAAGTGTGTGACAAACTAGACCAACGCGTTATGAGTCCCAAATGGAAACCAACTGTTGAGATTTCACTTCGAAAACTAACACCCTTCCTCTCCAAATAGGAGGAAAATATCGCGCAGAGGAAGGATCCTCTTGGTGGTCCGAATGCACAGCAGCAGTCCCAATAGATGCACTCCGCAAAGTTTCTTGTTTTGTCTTGGCTAAATTGTGACTGGGTTCACGTCCATCCGCAGTCAAAAAAAAAAGTACAGATAAACGCGACCAATCTCCGAACTATAGAAAGATCGGTTCACCGATTTCCGTGGCTGGAAAAACGAAAGAGATATACAGCGTCTGAAGCGAGCGCCGCCACGGAGCGGGAGGGGGAGGCGGGCGGAGGGAGAAAGAGGGAGGGACAAAACCGGGATTACCCATTTAAAGTGGATCCTTGAGGAGACATGATCGTTTCTCTTGAACAGTTGAATCGATGATCGCTTGAATAGTCCCGTAATGGCATCAGGAAACCTATATAATTAATTATCATATTTCCGTCCCAGGTCTGCGTTGTAGCTTGTCTGCTCTGCCCTCCACGGTGTGATTCATGAAATGGATCAATTTAGGCCTAGGCCTGGTTACATGTCTCCAATACAGGAATACATGTTTGATTAAAACTCCACAAGTAGCCTAACGTTTAGTAGAATAAGAATGTACCTATAGGCCTAAATAGTGTTTCGGATTATGTTGGGCCCAATAGAAATGAGGCACTTTGAGGCACTTTTTATTACATTATTAATATATTTTTTGTTTAATTTAACTAGGCAAATCATTAGAATAAGAATGTAATGTTTCTGAGCAAATCTACATGATTCTGGGTAATCATGAATGAATGGTGAGTAATGATAAGTGGCAAAGTTACAGAGATGATGCTGAAACTAGTTTCACAACATTTGTTCACAACGAACGTAGGGCAGCGCACAATTGGCCCAGCGTCGTCCGGGTTAAGGGGAAGTTTGTCCGGAAAGGCCGTCATTGTAAATAAGAATTGGTTTCTTAACTGACTTGCCTTGTTGAATAAAGGTTAAATACATTTGTGAAAAAAACACAATACGAAACACAACCAAAACAAACTGCAAATGCATCCAGCAAGTTTTGCTAGGAATATGGGACCAAATACTAAACTTTTGACTACATTTAAGTGAATTTGTCCAAATACGTATGACACCTTCAAATGGGGGGACTATATACATAAAGTGCATTTATTTCTAAATGCTAAAACGGATATGTATGAAAATACCCTCAAAATAAAAGATGACGTTCTGTACTTTCGCCTCATATAAAACATTTGATCTCAAATCCAAAATGCTGGAGTATATAGCCAAGTTTTAGCTCCTCTGTCCAAATAAATACGTAGTGAATTGTGTATAGCCCAAATACAGCAGATCATGTAGGCTACTGATGATACATGGTTTATATGACTGCAGTGGTTGTTTCCAAGGTAGCGGTTTAAGTACCTTCTTAGCAAAGAGCATTTTCTCAAGCAAGAATTTTGGTAGGACTGTCTGAGAGGAGAGAGGTCAACTGAAAATGAGCAGTTATTGGCAGAGAGGTTTGTAAGTCTGTGTCCTTTTGGTCTATTTATCAAATTTACTGTACAGTGATGTCACCATGGAAGGCCAAAACTCCAACCCACCAAAACAGGCTGAAATTTCAGGCGGTCTTTTCAAACAGCTTCTAGAGTAAAAGGGCATTATCATAATGTTCTCAATTTCACAGTATTATTCCAACCTCATAGTGTGGAAACATATACAATAAATCACGTTTTTGACTGCACTGGGCCTCCAGTGGGTTCTACAAAGCTAACATATGAAATTATTTAAAAATGTTCATACATCGGACACTACAGGCCTTTTCGTGAGAAGACCGATTTACAGGATGTCTCATGGTCTGACAAACACCACTCTAGCTCTGCCACCTTTCACCGCAGATGTGGAAGGGCGACATGGGCTCTGCCCCAAGATATCTCCAGTATAAACCGACAGATGTTGATGGGGATTTGTGTATTATGCTAATTAGATTTCATCGGGGGCACGGAATCCAACTCTAGTGGGTTAAAGGTATTTAAAAAAATAAATAAACTCACTATAAAAATACACATTATGTGCACGGGTAGCCATGGAAACGACCGGTCATACTTGTCAGCACATATATGGAGAGATTTACATGCATTTCTATCTTCCCTCTATGCTCAAATCATAGAAATAATTCAATTATTTGATGAATTAATATAATTTATGAAAGTGGACATTTGACTCAAACGTTCCATGTGCTGTATTAGTATTTGTAAACACTGAGCAAAAATAGGTTAAAGGTAGAAAAATAAATGCAGTCTGGTTGAAACAATGAGATGGGTTGCTAAAATATTAACGACCATATGTAGATAACAGTGTGTTCTAGGAACACAAACATGTTATTAGCTTGGAGAAAAAGAGAGAGAAAGAAAGAGAGAGAGAGAGGATGGTCTCAACTCTAGCATAGAGTACAATGATTTCAAATGTAAATGAGTTCAACGTGTGTTTAAAGTTGTGTAGCAGAGTCGTGAGAGTGAAGTTGTGTGGCAGAGGGGGTTCGGTAAATTATGCTTGCATAATGAGCAATCTTGCCCGAAGATTTGTTTTTACCACAAAAGTTAACGCCAAGGCCTTTTATTAATGACATTTTTATTTCATTTTTATTTAACTAGTTCTGTGCGCCATCATGGTCTTAGGGTTAGGGTTTGTTTTTTGGTTTGATTCCTGGTTTGTGGTTATGGTCAAAAACAGAGACACAAATAAGGAAGTCACAAATCGATATTGTCATACCTTTGTGCCTGAGTTATCCCTCTGAGCTAAAGCCTGTGCAATAGTTAGGGGAGCTAACTAGCTAGCTAGTCTTCAGTTTTCTGACAGTTTGAACATAGTTCAGTCAGTAAACCACCTTTACTGCATCTACATATAAGACCTGATAGAATACAGAGGCGAGAATGTATGCCCAAGGCCTATACGAAACGCCAACGCACGAAAACACTGCATCTGATATTCATGAGCACCTGTTCTACATGTAGGCGTTACAGGCTGAGAGGTGCCAGTCAACATCTCAGCTCTTCTGTGACTGACACCCTCCCTTTGCACTTAAAGGGATAATTCAACACCAAATATTACAGGGATAGAACAACAACAAATATATAATGGAGAGGTCAACACCAAATCGTTAAGGGGTAGTTCAACACCAAATATTAGAGGGACATTTATAAAACAAATATAAAAGGGACAACTCAACGCCAAATTTTGATTGGACAGGTCAAATTTGAAAGCAAACAGGTCAACACACCATAGAGCACAAAATCTACATGTTTAAAGTAGTAATTTGTCTTCTTCTTTTATGTTTGAAAAAAAGCAAGAAGCTAATATTGCCGATTTACTGACACATGCAGTGCTGTGACTCCTGAATCTAAACTTGTCATTTATTTATTGTAGCCACTAGATGTCAGCGATATAGCTTAAAGCCATTGACATACCATAGGCAACACAATTTGAAGAAGAAGACAATGCTCTGATCATTGGCTGATCGTTCCAAGGCCATATAGGAATCCCCACCCAGTTGACTACTTTAAAAGGGTGGAAGCCCTCAATGGCAATGTCCATGCTAAAACAGGTTATATGATTCCTCTATCTGTCTCTATGGTCAACACCAAACGTTAAAGGGGAAGTTCAACACCAAATCTTAAAGGGATAGTACAACACCTAATCTTAAAGGGTAGTTAAACACCAAGGTCGGGTTTCCCTGCAGACAACAACCAGGTGTGTTGAAGCGTGATGCTAAAGTTCTCCGCTGTTTTGTTCCCGTAGCTACCACGTTGTAGCGGCGTGAAGCGCACCTGTGCACATACTCTGTGTGACTTTGTGCTTATCTCAATGGGCTCGTTTGAGCGGATAATTTTTGTCAAGTTGATGGACACCGCCCGTCAAAGAGTGTTGCATTCTGGGGGCATTTTTTCCGACTTGCGCATAAATGTCGACTGCATTTAACTTTACAAAAACCATGCGATGTTTTGACTGCAGTCGACTGCAAGTTTCTGCAGTTTCTGATTTCATCCTGGCAACACTGCCATGTTGATCTGAGCCTTGCTGTCGGAAAACCACATGAGTGTCTGACTCTCGGCTGTCGCAGATGCACCTCCCCCGGCTCCACTCCTCGACTTTTGGTTGCTTTATCCACTCAAACAAGCCCAATATCTGCGGTGTTGCTCGTGGAAACGTCACCTCGCCGAGTCTCCCTTTAAATGATGAAGTCAATCTCAATGGGACCCGCCAGATTCAGGGGCCTGATGATAACCAAACTAGCAAAAAACTGAACATAATGAATGTCTTATTTAAATTTGATTTGAGTTAGTTTTGGAGTCAAAGATAATAGTTTCAGTATAGTTTTAGTTTTCCAAACAGGTTTATTAATTATTTTATTTTATTTTACTAAGTAGTTTTTTCATGATTAGTTTTAGTTCAAGTTTTAGTTTACTATAATAACCTTGGTGTGTGTGTGTGTGTGTGTGTCCATGCGTGCACGTGCAGATGGTTAATTCACCCTCTGACAGGTCCCTGCACTGCAGCATTAGAGATAGAGCAGGTATCAACCCTCCTCTTCCTTCTTATCCTCCTCCTCCTCTTCCTCCCATACGTTTTTGAACGTTTCCTCTCTTTCTATTCTCCTCCTTTTATCTATCATTCCCTCCATATATCCTCTCTGTCTTCTCCTTCTTACTCTTTTCCCCCCATCTCTTCCTGTCTTCCTCTTTCGCTGTCATCTCTCTCTCTATCCTCTTTTTTAGAGTCTCTCATTACCTCTATCCCCAAGCTTGTTGACTCTCTCTCTCTCTCTCTCTCTCTCTCTCTCTTTCTCCCTCTCTCTCCAAAAACATTGAAAATGTTTCCCCTCTGTTTCTCTTCCCCTCCCTTTCTCTCTCTTTCCCTGCCCCATCTATTTACTCTCTTCTTCTCTGTGTTGTGTAAGACAAAGCCTCCGTGGGCTGAGCTTTGCGTAGCTGGACAAACACACAGATTAACCAGTACATCTACAGCACCGAACACAACCCATCTCTTCATCTCCTCACCTGGAGCCTTGATGACAGGATAGACACGCGCATTACCAACCGTATCACCAGCCGTATCACCAACTGTTACCATCCACTCAGGTTGGGTTAATGGAGAAAATGCATTTGAGTTCTTGTGCTCTCACTCCTTCTGTCACTGTCTCTCCTTCACCTCTATCCCTTTCTTTATCCCAACCGTCTCTCTCTCTCTCTCTCTCTCTCTCTCTCTCTCTCTCTCTCTCTCTCTCTCTCTCTCTCTCTCTCTCTCTCTCACACACACACACACACACACACACACACACACACACACACACACACACACACACACACACACACACACACACACACACACACACACACACACACACACACACACACACACACACACACACACACACACACACACCCTTTCCTTTCCCTGCCTGTCTACCCTCCAGAGAAGGGATGTGATATGTAACGGTGAAACCTGATTGGCTGTTGCTGGTAGCACTGTCCCATATCCCCTCGTTCTGTTCTTGTTGCCATAACAGCCTTGTGTATCTAATGTCAATACAGCGCTGGCTAGGAGAAGAGAGTAGAGGAGGATTTGATAGGAGGGAGGACGCAGTATCAGGGATAACTCTTGCTAGTGAAGGAGAACTCAATCAGCTGTAGCTCATTGTGGAATTTCTTTTGGCTTGTTTTAGGACTGACACCTGTTTTGAGACAATGGTTTTGCTGACTCGATGTGTCAATAGAAAACGCCAAGAGCTTTTGGTGTGTAATAGTGTGTTCCCAGGTTTGGGGACCCTTATAGATTCTAGCAGACATTTTATGTTCAGGTATAAAAGTGTCCCTTGCTTGTCTCTCCCTCTATCTCTTTCTTCCCTCTCCGTTTGTTTCTCTCTCCTTTCTCTCTGTGTATGTGTGTTCTATTGGACATATTTGAAAGTATTTAAAAAAACAAATCCTATAAATAGCCTACATTTTGAATGTATTTTCAAATTGTCACGACTTCTGCCGAAGTCGTTGCCTCTCCTTGTTCGGGTGGTGCTCGGCGTTCGACGTCACCGGTCTTCTAGCCATCATTGATCCTTTTTTCATTTTCAATTGGTTTTGTCTTGTCTTCCCACACACCTGTTTTCAATCCCATTCATTACCTGTTGTGTATTTAACCCTCTGTTTCCCCTCATGTCTTTGTCAGAGATTGTTTTATTGTCAGTGTAGTGTGATTGTTGTTTAGGTGCGCGTCGGGTCCTCGTACCCATGTTTGTTTGTTTATGTACAGTTAGTGTTATGGAGCATACTCGTTGGACTTTATTAAAAGACTCCATTTTACACTCCATTTGACTCTCCTGCGCCTGACTTCTCTGCCACCTAATTACACCTATGCATGACACAAATACTTATTTCACATCCAATTGTAAATATCTGTGTTAAATGCATGGGGGTGTATTTGAGTCAGTGTATTTAGTAAGTATTTTCAAATATTTTCCAGGTGTAATTCCAAATACTGTCCATTCCAAAATTCAACTACTTATCTTAAAAAAGGTGTGTCTAAGTACTTACTTTCAAATGTCTTTGAAAGTATTTGAAATACCCTAAATAGTATTTGAACCCAGGTCTGACACACACACATGCACACACACACACATACATGCACACACACACACATTCATTTTCACTTTCACTTTCTCACCAAGAAGTAATTGTTTCCAAAATAGTGAGTAAGAAGAAGGAGAGATAGAGATATAATGATCACAATTATATTTTGGTGGAAGGAGACATCCCCCTGACCTACTGAAGAACTGTTGTAGCTTGTTAAAAGGGTATCCCTAGAGGCCTAAGCTTATCATCAAAATACTTTATAGTTACACATTTGGTAAGAATTCAAGTATAACAACACAGTTATCAATCAGAGCGTTTAAACATGTATTTGCTAAGAGAAGAAACTGAAACAGAACATCCTTCAGAGCCAACTGCATGTAAAGCACAGTAACCATAGTTACCTGGAGTCAGCGAGAGGGAGACCACACAACGAGAACATAATGCAGCCCTGGTGGTCTTTCACATTCCCTTTAAAGGTTTCCTTTCGAGTATAGTTTTTTTCAATATATACTCACTTAAAATAAAATGTAGTCACCACTGGAGTAACGCAGTTTCTCAGGACCCCCCCCCCCCTTGAATGGGTGATCAAGACAGCCACTCAAAGTATAGCCATGGTGCTGAAATTGCGACATGTGTATGCGGCTGCATACCCATCAAATCAATGATAGGCTTTCTGTGGTGCCAGGGCATGTGTAGCTTTGCTTCAACTAATGGATAAATGTTTGTAATTTTCTCAGGTGAAACCTAACGTTTCACAAAGCTATACACAGTGTCACAATGCTGCCATTTTTAGACTGGTGGCTGGTGGTAATAATGTAGTTACTTGTTCAGTAATTAAAGTTGGAAACTAAAACATTGCAAAATACATTTTCTCTGCAACAGCATACTAATCAGTTACCAATGCATTTTTTTTATATAAAAAAAGAAATGACCCTTTTTCAGGACACTGTCTTTCATAGATCATTTGTAAAAATCCAAATAACTTCACACATCTTCATTGTAAAGGGTTTAAACACAGTTTCCCATGCTTGTTCAATGAACCATAAACAATTAATGAACATGCACCTGTGGAACGGTTGTCAAGACACTAACAGCTTACAGAAGGTAGGCAATTAAGGTCACAGTTATGAAAACTTAGGACTCTAAAGAGGCCTTTCTACTGACTCTGAAAAACACCAAAAGAAAGATGCCCAGGGTCCCTGCTCATCTGCGTGAACGTGCCTTAGCCATGCTGCAAGGAGGCATGAAGACTGCAGATGTGGCCAGGGCAATAAATTGCAATGTCCGTACTGTGAGACGCCTAAGACAGCACTACAGGGAGACAGGATGGACAGCTGATCGTCCTCGCAGTGGCAGACCACGTGTAACAACACCTGCTCAGGATCGGTACATCCGAACATCCCACCTGCGGGACAGGTACAGGATTGCAACAACAACTGTCCGAGTTACACCAGGAACACACAATCCCTCCATCAGTGCTCAGACTTTCCGCAATCGACTGAGAGAGGCTGGACTGAAGGCTTGTAGGCCTGTTGTAAGGCAGGTCCTCACCAGATATCACTGGCAACAATGTTGCCTATGGGCACAAACCCACCATCGCTGGACCAGACAGGACTGGCAAAAAGTGCTATTCTCTGATGAGTTGTGGTTTTGTCTCACCAGGGGTGATGGTCGGATTCGTGTTTATCGTCGAAGGAATGAGCATTACACTGAGGACTGTACTCTGGAGCGGGATCGATTTGGAGGTGGAGGGTCTGTCATGGTCTGGGGCGGTGTGTCACAGCATCATCGGACTGAGCTTGTTGTCATTGCAGGCAATCTCAACGGTGTGTGTTACAGGGAAGACATCCTCCTCCCTCATGTGGTACCCTTCCTGCAGGCTCATCCTGACATGACCCTCCAGCATGACAATGCCACCAGCCATACTGCTCGTTCTGTGTGTGATTTCCTGCAAGAAAGGAATGTCAGTGTTCTGCCATGGCCAGCGAATAGCCCGGATCTCAATCCCACTGAGCATGTCTGGGACCTGTTGGATCGGAGGGTGAGGGCTATGGCTATTCTCCCCAGAAATGTCCAGGAACTTGCAGTTGCCTTGGTGGAAGAGTGGGGTAACATCTCACAGCAAGAACTGGCAAATCTGGTGCAGTCCATGAGGAGTAGATGCACTGCAGTACTTAATGCAGCTGGTGGCCACACTGTTACTTTTGATTTTGACCCCCGCTTTATTCAATTTCTGTTAGTCACATGTCTGTGAACTTGTTCCGTTTATGTCTCAGTTGTTGAATCTTGTCATGTTCATACAAATATTTGCATGTGAAATTTGCTGAAAATAAACGCAGTTGACAGTGAGAGGATGTTTCTTTTTTTGCCGAGTTTTACAACTGTCCTGTATAGGCTCCCTGAACCTGCATGACATGAGCTGTCCTCATGCTCTCTCTTAGCATGAATAAAAATGTATTGTGCTTTAAACCAGTCTATTAATGGTAAATAATACAGTCAGTCCGCCATGAAAACACAAGCTTACTAGGGGATTGTGTCATTATGCAGTGTACTATCTAAAGCTATATAGTGTCTTTTGCTGCTATTTGGCTGCCATTTATAAACCTTTTATTAAAAAAAATGTCACATGAAATAGCCTAACAGTAACCAGGTTTCCATCCAAACTTTTATGCGACTAAAGTACATGTCAGATAAAACATTTCATGACAGGCCTGATGGAAACAGAGCATTTGTATGTAAACGCTCCAAACGTTGAGGAAACAAAACATGCTAGACAAGGTGAGATGTTTTTGTGTCGGGAATAATTACTTACATGAGACATGTCGATGGAAAGGCATTGACGCACAAATACTGACATAATGACCATCATATCGAAGTAAACCTGGAGTCACGCGATGCAATGTGGTGTGGTCCTCCCACTACAACTTGTCGGGAAAGCACAGAGTTTATTAGGCTACAGATGCAATAAGTGATGATGAACTTCACAGGGTGGTGAAAGTGCAAGGTGATGAGCTTCATGCTCCTTTCCAATAAATATCTAGGGTCTTGTTCTGGTGACATGACCGTCGATGCTTGGCTGCTATCTGTCCATATAATCTCATCATATGGACAGATGGACAGCGCACGTATCAGTGGTCGATACGTGCGCTGTAGCCAACAATGTGCAGATAGTGCGGTTGGCTAGAGTTCTCTTGCCAATACCATTGTGGGCACACATTATATAAAGCAAACATTTTTTTGTGAGAAAACCATCGGTAGAGTTAAAAATGCAATGGAAAATGTAGTGGGAATTTAAGAGAAAAATGCATGTGTATATACATCATCACGCATAGCCTTGTATCTGCAAGAAGTCCATTTGATGGAAACATCTCTAGTGGGGAAATGCACATATTGTTTTTATGCAGATTTTAGAATATTTGCATGAAAATCTGTCGCCAATTGGATGGAAACCTAGATAGTGAGGAAAAAATTAGTCGGCTTGAGGATAAATAAATTCAGCCACTTTGATGAATTCAGCAGTTTTTTTTTCTGGCTAATAGCCTACAAAAATGGCCCGCAATATTGAAGGTCAATTCAATTAAATCAAAATAAATCCAACTTGAGAGACTCCCTGTCACGTTCTTACCTTAGTTCTGTTGTTATGTCTTTGTTTAGTTGGTCAGGGTGTGAGTTGGGTTTGTAAAGCTATATTATTTTGCAGGGAGGGAGAAAGGCAGAGAGAGAGAGAAGGATGGGGGAGAGAGAGAGAAGGACAGAGAGAGAGAAGATGGGAGAAAGAGAAGGACGGAGACCTGGAGAAAGATCTTATCATCAGGCAGGACCTCCTTTAATGTCAACCAACGGGCCTGCGAGGATACACACACGCACACATACATATACACGCATGCACACAAAGCACTGCACAGCTCAGTGGGACTAGCTCAGTGACGGGTTGTCCCATAGTGAAGCCCAAAATAAAGTACTAATGATGCTGTAAGCATTTGCTCTGGGTAATACAATAATATCATCTTCCATTCTCTAGCTTAGAGACAGATGCATGGCCCCTGCAGGGTGGCTGTGACCAACTCAGTAGACTGCTCCTTCATACACTCTGTAGCAGTCTACTAGGGTACCCTATTGGCCCTGGTCAAAAGTAGTGCACTATATAGGGAATAATAAGAATAATAAGAATAATACATGGGACTTATATAGCACTTTTCAAGGACCCAAAGATGCTTTACAATTATAGAAATGAAAAAAAGAAAAAAAAGAAAATCATCCTAAACAAGACATAAATGAAGAGAGGGGTGGCCTCAAGAAGGGAAAGAGTGAGATGTATCAGTCTATGGGGAGAGGATTGGGATTTGGATATGGATTTGAACCAGATTTAGGGCAGAGGGTAATGTAAGGGTTAAATGCTGCTTTTTGCTTGTGTTTGTGTGTGTTGCGGGAAGGAGGGGGGTGCGCATGTGGGTTGGCAGGGGAGAAGAAGGTTTGAGAGGTAAGAGGGTAGAAGGAGAAGATGGTTTGAAAGGTAAGGGGGTAGAAAGAGAAGATGGTTTGAGAGGTAAGGGGGTAGAAGGAGAAGGACGTTTGAGAGGTAAGGGTGGGCAAGGTGGTGTAGTGCTTTGTAGATCAGAAGGAGGATCTTGAAATCAATGCGTTGGGAGACAGGGAGCCAGTGGAGTTCACAGAGGACAGGGGTGATGTGCTGCCAGGACTTGGTGTGGGTGAGTCGGGCTGCAGAGTTTTAAACCATTTGGAGCTTATGGAGGGAACTTGAGTTGATCCTGGAGTGTATTGAGTTGCAGTAGTCAAGACGTGAGGAGAAGAATGCATATGTGAGGGTTTCAGTGGCAGGATAGGAGAGGGAGGACCTGACTTTGGCAATGTTGCAGAGATGGAAGAATGAGGATTTGACAGTCTGTTTTATGTGGTGGTCAAATGAGAGGGTGGAGTAAGCAGGGTTAAAATGGGACAGCAATGGTGAGGGGTTCAGATAGTTCTGACAGGAACGATTCATTATCTTTAGGAGGACGGTACACAAGTATAGTGGTCATGGAAAAAGATGATTTGTAAGCAAGGTATTCAAATGAGGAGACACTCGGGAGAGACAGTTCAGTTATTTTGATTTTAGAGTTGAACAGTACAGCTAGGCTGCCACCACGGCCGGTGAAGTTTGGGATGACAAAGGTAGCCATAACCAGCAGGAGTAGATTGGTTAAGAGAAAATAAATCACCAGGATGTTGCCATGTTTCCGTTAGGAGGAGGAGGTCTAGCTTGTTTTAAGTCAATGGAGTAAGGGGGCTTTGTGGTTCATGGATCGAGTGTTGAGGAGACCAAAGTTAGTATTGTGATGCTCGAGAGTTGAGTTTATGGATAGTCGTAGGCTGAAGGGGGTGTAGGCAGTCATGGTTTACAGTACGAGATGATTGGGAGCAGGGCGCGAATGAGACCAGAGAGAGTTAATCCTGCTACCAGTAGTATAGTTAACAGACCAGTTGCGGCGTGAGCCACGATGCAGGTAACGGTGTCAGAGGAGAGACGTCAGAGGAGAGACGATAGTTCTTATTCCGGCGGGGAAGCTCAAGGGGGGAGTAGTATTTGGTCTGGAAAAAACAGGGAAGGGGTTGTGGTACATGGGCAATATACCACAGCTAAGGGCTGTTCTTATGCACAACGCAACGCGGAGTGGACACAGCCCTTAACCGTGATATACTGGCCATATACCACAAACCCCTGTGGTGCCTTATTGCTATTATAATCTGGTTACCAGCGTAATTAGAGCAGTAAAAATACAGGTTTTGTCATACCCGTGGTATATGGTATGATATACCATGGCTGTCAGCCAATCAGAATTCAGGGCTCGAACCACCCAGTTTATAATGAAATTTAAAGACTAATTATGTAATATGCTATTCTATAGTTGAGGAAGACACAAGTAGTCGTGTTTGTATTTGATATTATGAAGATGTTGCCTGAGGATATTTTATCATCCCCATGTCAATATAGAGGCGCCACTACAGACCCTGGCTCGATACCAGTCTGTATCACAACCAGCCGTGATTGGGAGTCCCATATGGTGGCGCACAATTGGCCCTGTGTTGTCTGGGTTAGGGTTTGGCCAGGATAGGCCGTCATTTTAAATAAGCATTTGTTCTTAACTGACTTGCCTAGTTAAATAAAGGTTAAATTAAATAAATAAATAAAACATATCTACTGATCTCTCCCTGATTAGAGGGGTAGAATGAACCAATAGTGCTACTGACCCCAAGGCCTGAGTTGATGAAAAAAGACTGCTATATGGTTAGCGATCAATTAAAAAGGCATCTGTGGAGCACAGTACGTCCTTCTGTGCTTTAGCTTGGGGACACATAATACATAATGACATCGGAGATGACCTCTGGACCGCTGAAGATGGAGGCTGCATCCCAAATGGCACCCTATCACCAATATAGTGCACTGTTAGGGACATAGCCCTAGGGTCTAGGCTCTTTTGTCCTGTTTTCCTGTTCTCTCTGTCACATTAGCACTTAGTCACCCAGCAGATGCTCTTAGTGGCTTTCAGGAAGAAGGACTACTAGGAAGTACACAGGAAGATGTCTGAAAAACATCTAACCCCGCTCCAATGTTACTATAGCTACAGTAGCTGCAGTCGAGGCCAGGGCTGATAGAGCTCAGTACCACAGCTCTGTCTTTCTAAACACTCCTGTTCAATCTGTCAGCTAGACCCAATGCCCTGCCACTCACACCTGATGAAGAGCTCCTGCATCACTCCCCCATGACTGTGTGTGTGTTAGAGCGAGAGAGCGTTATGTGTGTGCGGAAGCTCAAGCTGTCAAACTCGACAGGTAAGATCTCTCCTTATAGGGCATGTGTGTGTGCACCTGCATGTGTGTGTGTTTCCGTCTGTGTGTGTGTTTGTATGTGTACCTCAGGAGGAAGGCAGGGATCAGGTTGGAGCTAGCTAACCACTTGTGAATCTTTCCACCATCTCTGAGGTGCCCTGGCCTGCTTCGTTAACATATGCGAGACCTGCTTGCCTGACACCTGCTCCCTGCATGCCTCCCTCCCTCCCTACCTCCCTCCCTCCCTCCCTCCCTCCCTCCCTCTCTCTCTCTCTCTCTCTCTCTCTCTCTCTCTCTCTCTCTCTCTCTCTCTCTCTCTCTCTCTCTCTCTCTCCTTGGACGGATAGATGGAAGACTTAGAGGGATGGAAAAAACAATGTATTAAGTGCAGGACCATCCTCCTCTGGGAATTTCATAAAAATCAAAATAGTGAAACATTAAAAAAGTTAGCCTTTTTAGATAAAACTATACTAACTATATTCACATATCCCCAAATAATTGATTAAAACACACTATTTTGCAATGAAGGTAGCCTCAGCAGCTCTCAATAGCCTCAGCAGTACTCTGTAGGGTAGCACCCTGGTGTAGCTGGAGGACAGCTAGCTTCTGTCCTCCTCTGGGTACATTGACTTAAATACAAAACCTAGGAGGCTCATAGTTCTCCCCCTTCCATAGACTTACACAGTAATTATGACAAGCTCCGGAGGACGTCCTCTGACCTATCAGAGCTCTTGCAGCATGACGTTATCCACCCAATCAAAGGATCAGAGAATTAATCTAGCACCAAAAGCATTTTATATATTTTTTTGTTTTTTTGTTTGTTTATCTGCTGGCCCCAGCCGCGAACACAGGCTCTGTCTATAGTTAACCGACCCTCTGCCCATTCATCGCCATTTTACCCGTTGTTGTTTTAGCTGATTAGCTGTTGTTGTTGTCTTAGCTAGCTCTCCAAATCAACACCTGTGATTACTTTATGCCTCGCTGTATGTCTCTCTCATATGTCAATATGCCTTGTATACTGTTGTTTAGGTTAGTTATCATTGTTTTAGTTTACAATGGAGCCCCTAGTTCCACTCATTATACCTCTGATACCTCCTTTGTCCCACCTCCCACACATGCGGTGACCTCACCCATTATAACCAGCTTATCCAGAGATACAACCTCTCTTATCATCACCCAGTGCCTGGGCTTACCCCCTCTGTACCCACACCCCACCATACCCCTGTCTGCACATTATGCCTTGAATCTATTCTACCACGCCCAGAAATCTGCTCCTTTTATTCTTTGATGTCCTTGCCGTGTCTGAATCCTGGCTTAGGAAGGCCATTTCCATACCCAGCTACAACATTTTTCGTCATGATTGAACTGCCAAGGGGGAGGTGTTGCAATCTATTGCAGAGAGAGCCTGCAAAGTTCTGTCATACTTTTCAGGTCTATACCCAAACAGTTTGAACTTCTAATTTTAAATATTAACCTCTCCAGAAATAATTATATCACTGTTGCCACCTGCTATCGACCCCCCTCCGCTACCAGCTGTGCCCTGGACACCATTTGTGAATTGCTCGCCCACCATCTAGCTTCAGAGTTCGTTCTGTTAGGTGACCTAAACTGGGATATGCTTAACACCCCGGCAGTCCTACAATCTAAGCTAGATGCCCTCAATCTCACACAAATCATCAAGGAACCCACCAGGTACAACCCTAAATCCGTAAACATGGGCAACCTCATAGACATTATCCTGAACAACTTGCCCTCCAAATACAACTCCGCTGTTTTCAATCAGGATCTCAGCGATCACTGCCTCATTACCTGTATCCTCTGTCAAACGATCCCTAAAACACTTCTTCGAGCAAGCCTTTCTAATCGACCTGGCCCGGGCATCCTGGAAGGATATTGACCTCATCCTGTCAGTCGAGGATGCCTGGTCATTCTTTAAAAGTAATTTCCTCAGCATCTTAGATAAGCATGTCCCATTCAAAAATGCAGAACTAAAAACAGATATAGCCCTTGGTTCACTCCAGACCTTACTGCCCTTGATCAGCACAAAAACATCCTGTGGTGGACTGCCATAGCATCGAATAGTCCCCACGATATGGAACTGTACATGGAAGTCAGGAACCAATACACGCAGTCAGTCAGGAAAGCAAAGACTAGCTATTTCAAGCAGAAATTTGCATCCTGTAGCTCTAACTCCAATACGTTTTGGGACACTGTAAAGTCCATGGAGAACAAGAGTACCTCCTCTCAGCTGCCAATATTTCAATAAGCATTTCTCAATGGCTGCCAGACCCACTGATTCCAGGTCATCTATAAGTCTATGCTAGGTTAAGCTCCGCCTTATCTCAGTTCACTAGTCATGATAACAACACCCACCCGTAGCACACATTCCAGCAGGTATATCTCACCGACCATCCCCAAGCCAACATCTCATTTGTCGCCTTTCCTTCCAGTTCTCTGCTGCCAGTGACTGGAATGAATTGCAAAAATCGCTGAAGTTGGAGACTTTTATTTCCCTCACCAACTTTAAACATCAACTATCTGAGCAGCTAACCGAGCTGTACATAGTCCATCTGTAAATAGCCCACCCAATCTACTTACCTCATCCCCATACTGTTTTTATTTTATTTACTTTTCTGCTCTTTTGCACACCAGTATCTCTACTTGCACATCATCATCTGCTCATTTATCACTCCAGTGTTAATCTGCTAAATTGTAATTATTCGCTCCTATGGCCTATTTATTGCCAACCTCCTCATGCCTTTTGCACACACTGTATATATACAGTGCCTTGCGAAAGTATTCGGCCCCCTTGAACTTTGCAACCTTTTGCCACATTTCAGGCTTCAAACATAAAGATATAAAACTGTATTTTTTGTGAAGAATCAACAACAAGTGGGACACAATCATGAAGTGGAACAACATTTATTGGATATTTCAAACTTTTTAACAAATCAAAAACTGAAAAATTGGGCGTGCAAAATTATTCAGCCCCCTTAAGTTAATACTTTGTAGCGCCACCTTTTGCTGCGATTACAGCTGTAAGTCGCTTGGGGTATGTCTCTATCAGTTTTGCACATCGAGAGACTGAAATTTTTTCCCATTCCTCCTTGCAAAACAGCTCGAGCTCAGTGAGGTTTCAACAGAGTTCAGTGAGGTTTCCACAGATTCTCGATTGGATTCAGGTCTGGACTTTGACTTGGCCATTCTAACACCTGGATATGTTTATTTTTGAACCATTTCATTGTAGATGTTGCTTTATGTTTTGGATCATTGTCTTGTTGGAAGACAAATCTCCGTCCCAGTCTCAGGTCTTTTGCAGACTCCATCAGGTTTTCTTCCAGAATGGTCCTGTATTTGGCTCCATCCATCTTCCCATCAATTCTAACCATCTTCCCTGTCCCTGCTGAAGAAAAGCAGGCCCAAACCATGATGCTGCCACCACCATGTTTGACAGTGGGGATGGTGTGTTCAGAGTGATGAGCTGTGTTGCTTTTACGCCAAACATAACGTTTTGCATTGTTGCCAAAAAGTTCAATTTTGGTTTCATCTGACCAGAGCACCTTCTTCCACATGTTTAGAGCTTGGGAAATCTTTTTGTATCCAAATCCGGCTTTAAACTTCTTCACAACAGTATCTCGGACCTGCCTGGTGTGTTCCTTGTTCTTCATGATGCTCTCTGCGCTTTTAACGGACCTCTGAGACTATCACAGTGCAGGTGCATTTATACGGAGACTTTTATTACACACAGGTGGATTGTATTCATCATTATTAGTCATTTAGGTCAACATTGGATCATTCAGAGATCCTCACTGAACTTCTGGAGAGAGTTTGCTGCACTGAAAGTAAAGGGGCTGAATAATTTTGCACGCCCAATTTTTCAGTTTTTGATTTGTTAAAAAGTTTTAAATATCCAATAAATGTCGTTCCACTTCATGATTGTGTCCCACTTGTTGTTGATTCTTCACAAAAAAATACAGTTTTATATCTTTATGTTTGAAGCCTGAAATGTGGCAAAAGGTCGCAAAGTTCAAGGGGGCCGAATACTTTCGCAAGGCACTGTACTTTCTTTTCTCTACTGTGTCATTGACTTGTTTGTGTTATTGGCTTGTTTATTGTTTACTCCATGTGTAACTCTGTGTTGTTGTCTGTGTCACACTGCTTTGCTTTATCTTGGCCAGGTTGCAGTTGCAAATGAGAACTCGTTCTCAACTAGCCTACCTGGTTAAATAAAGGTGAAAAAAAGGTTTCAACAAATTAAATTCTTACAAATTAAGGAGAAGAGAGAGAGCGAGAGAGAGAAAGAGAGAGGGAGAGAGATATTTGCCTGTATTTTTTAACTTTCACTTAGCTAGCAGTGCAGCTAGCTAGTTTAGTCTACTCAAACAGAGGGATGTTATGTTAGCTAGCTGGCTTTGGCTATCCAACACTGGAAATCTTCCAAGTCAAGGTACGTTTTTGAATTTGTTAATTTATTGTGCCGGAGTAACTGCTAAACTGCTTTCTGACTATACACTGTAATGCGTTAGTTCTAGTATCTATGTTCACTATGACTTGACAATGATGTAGGCTGTGTGTAGCGGTCCACAAGTGAGGGCAAAAAGTGAGAGGGGGAGAGTGTAGATAGTTGCGAGAAGGAATTACTGTATATATACAATGATCAAAGTGATGATGCTGTTTGCGTGTGATCAGGGGTGTTTTCATTCAGCCAATTCTGTCTGAAAACGTTTCTTAAATGGAAGCAAACAGAGCAAAACGGGGATAAAAATACCTGATATCGTCCAATAAAAACGTACATTTGGAAATGTTGGACTAATAATTACACCCTAACTCAGCTAGAAGCAGGCAAGAGTGTGCAAAGCAATATTGAATCTGTCACAAAATTCTCTCAACCTGTGCACCTACATTGTAAACTTTAATTTATAGGCTAGGTTGTAGCAACAGGGAACATTTCAGTATCATGTAGTAGCCTAAACCTATCGATGTTACATTGAGCTGGGTTAAATGGAATATGAAAGACAATCATACAACATGCTGTAATAGAAATAAGGCCATGCCCATTACAAAAAAGTATCGTTCTCCCTCATATTAAATGGCACTGACCGCCACTGATGGAATAGTGAGATGGAGGAATGGAATTAAGAATAAGATTAGGGATGGAAAGAAGGGATGTAACAGTAATGGAATAAAGTGATATAATGGATGGATGAAATGGAGGAATTGAAATTAAGTTGTATATTGGAGGGAGGGATGGAAGGCTAAATGTCAAAGGGGAATCCATCAGGAGATGTCAGCTATTAGGAGTGAGATAGAGGAAGAGCGAGAGGGGTGTGTTCCTAACTCCCCGCTGAAGGATGCCAAGCAAGGTGTGTCCGATGCTGGGTAGGGAGAGGAGCCTTGCCTCCCTGGCTGGAGCTGCTCGACGATCCCTGTCATGGAGCGTGTCAATGTAATTACCACTGCCCAGGGGGGCAAGGGGAATGTTAGAGGGTTTGATAAGGTGTGGCCTTCGCACTGAATGGACCCAGATATCATCTTCAAACCCGAAATAAGATCACTCACCCCCCCCTCCATCAACAGAGAGTGAACCATGACATTTAACAGAGATGAAAGGAATACCACACAGACTCTCACGGTCATCATTATTCAATATGAAAGAACGTACCCATACAGTTCAACACTGGCAATGCCATTCCACAGGATAGGCATTAATCGGTCAATAGACAAGGGCATTCACACATAGTCCTGTCATGAAATCAACATTACCTGAAATAACAAGGGACATTATGCACATACAGTGAGGGGAAAAAGTATTTGATCCCCTGCTGATTTTGTACATTTTCCAAAAGAAATGATCAGTCTATAATTTTAATGGTAGGTTTATTTGAACAGACAGAATAACAATAACAAAAATCCAGAAAAACGCATGTCAAAAATGTTATAAATTTATTTGCATTTTAATGATGGAAATTAGTATTTGACCCCCTCTCAAACAGAAAGATTCCTGGCTCCCAGGTGTCTTTTATACAGGTAACGAGCTGAGATTAGGAGCACACTCTTAAAGGGACTCTTAAAGGGAGTGCTCCTAATCTCAGTTTGTTACCTGTATAAAAGACACCTGTCCACAAAAGCAATCAATCAATCAGATTCCAAACTCCTCCATGGCCAAGACCAAAGAGCTCTCCAAGAATGTCAGGGACAAGATTGTAGACCTACACAAGGCTGGAATGGGCTACAAGACCATCGCCAAGCAGCTTGGTGAGAAGGTGACAACAGTTGGTGCGATTATTCGCAAATGGAAGAAACACAAAATAACTGTCAATCTACCTCGGCATGGGGTTCCATGCAAGATCTCACCTCATGGAGTTGCAATGATCATAAGAACGGTGAGGAATCAGCTTAGAACTACACGGGAGGATCTTGTCAATGATCTCAAGGCAGCTGGGACCACAGTCACCAAGAAAACAATTGGTAACACACTATGCCGTGAAAGACTGAAATCAGACCAGCTGGCTTGTGTGTTTACGGACATATTCAATCAATCCTTATCCCAGTCTGCTGTTCCCACATGCTTCAAGAGGGCCACCATTGTCCCTGTTCCCAAGAAAGCTAAGGTAACTGAGCTAAATGACTATCGCCCCGTAGCACTCACTTCCGTCATCATGAAGTGCTTTGAGAGACTAGTCAAGGACCATATCACCTCCACCCTACCTGACACCCTAGACCCACTCCAATTTGCTTACCGCCCAAATAGGTCCACAGACAACGCAATCTCAACCACACTGCACACTGCCCTAACCGATCTGGACAAGAGGAATACCTATGTGAGAATGCTGTTCATCGACTACAGCTCAGCATTTAACACCATAGTACCCTCCAAACTCGTCATCAAGCTCAAGACCCTGGGTCTCGACCCCGCCCTGTGCAACAGGGTACTGGACTTCCTGACGGGCCACCCCCAGGGGGTGAGGGTAGGTAACAACATCTCCACCCCACTGATCCTCAACACTGGGGCCCCACAAGGGTGCGTTCTGAGCCCTCTCCTGTACTCCTGTTCACCCACGACTGCGTGGCCATGCACGCCTCCAACTCAATCATCAAGTTTGCAGACGACACTACAGTGGTAGGCTTGATTACCAACAACGACGAGACGGCCTACAGGGAGGAGGTGAGGGCCCTCGGATTGTGGTGTCAGGAAAATAACCTCACACTCAACGTCAACAAAACAAAGGAGATGATTGTGGACTTCAGGAAACAGCAGAGGGAGCACTCCCCTATCCACATCGATGGGATAGAAGTGGAGCGGGTAGTAAGTTTTAAGTTCCTCGGCGTACACATCACGGACAAACTGAATTGGTCCACCCACACAGACAGCGTCGTAAAGAAGGCACAGCAGTGCCTCTTCAAACTTAGGAGGCTGAAGAAATTCGGCTTGTCACCAAAAGCACTCACAAACTTTTACAGATGCACAATCGAGAGCATCCTGTCGGGCTGTATCACCGCCTTGTACGGCAATTGCTCCACCCACAACCGTAAGGCTCTCCAGAAGGTAGCGAGGTCTGCACAACGCATCACTGGGGGCAAACTACCTGCCCTCCAGGACACCTACACCACCCGAGCCACTGCCTGTTCCCCTGCTATCATCCAGAAGGCGAGGTCAGTACAGGTGCATCAAAGCAGGGGGCCGAGAGACTGAAAAACAGCTTCTATCTCAAGGCCATCAGACTGTTAAACAGCCACCACTAACATTGAGTGGCTGCTTCCAACACACTGACTCAACTCCAGCCACTTTAATAATGGAAATTGATGTAAAATATATCACTAGCCACTTTAAACAATGGAACTTAATATAATGTTTACATACCCTACATCACTCATCTCATATGTGTATACTGTACTCTGTACCATCTACTGCATCTTGCCTATGCCGTTCTGTACCATCACTCATTCATATATCTTTATGTACATATTCTTTATCCCTTTACACTTGTATAAGGTAGTAGTTTTGGAATTGTTAGGTTAGATTACTCGTTGGTTATTACTGCATTGTCGGAACTAGAAGCACAAGCATTTCGCTACACTCGCATTAACATCTGCTAACCATGTGTATGTGAGAAATACATTTGATTTGGTTTGATTTGATTTGAAATCCTGCAGTGCCCGCAAGGTCCCCCTGCTCAAGAAAGCACATATACATGCCCGTCTGAAGTTTGCCAATGAACATCTGAATGATTCAGAGGACAACTGGATGAAAATGTTGTGGTCAGATGAGACCAAAATGGAGCGATTTGGCATCAACTTAACTCGCCGTGTTTGGAGGAGGAGGAATTCTGCCTATGACCCCAAGATCACCACCGTCAAACATGGAGGGGGAAACATTATGCTTTGGGGGTTTTTTTCTGCTAAGGGGACAGGACAACTTCACCACAACTTCCATGTACCGTCGAATCTTGGGTGAGAACCTCCTTCCCTCAGCCAGGACATTGAAAATGGGTCATGGATGGGTATTCCAGCATGACAATGACCCAAAACACACGGCCCAGGCAACAAAGGAGTGGCTCAAGAAGAAGCATATTAAGGTCCTGGAGTGGCCTAGCCAGTCTCCAGACCTTAATCCCATATAAAATCTGTGGAGGGAGCCGCAGGTTCGAGTTGTCAAATGTCAGCCTCGAAACCTTAATGACTTGGAGAAGATCTGCAAAGAGGAGCGGGAACAAAATCCCTCCTGAGATGTGTGTAAACCTGGTGGCCAACTGCAAGAAACATCTGACCTCTGTGATTGCCAACAAGAGTTTGCCACCAAGTACTAAGTCACCATGCTTTTTTATAAATGTTTTAACCCATCTACCAATAGGTGCCCTTCTTTGCGAGGCATTGGAAAACATCCCTGGTCTTTGTGGTTAAATCTGTGTTTGAAATTCACTGCTGGACTTAGGGACCGTATATCTGGAAACCTGAAGAATGGTGGTGGCAGTATCATGCTTTGGGGATGGTTTTCAGCGGCAGGGACTGGAAGACTAGTCAGGATCGAGGGAAAGATGAACGGAGCAAAGTACAGAGAGATCCTTGATGAAAACCTGCTCAAGTGCTCAGGACCTCAGACAGGACCTCAGCAGGACACCAACCCTAAGCACACAGCCAAGACAATGCAGGAGTTGCTTCAGGACAAGTCTCTGACGGCCGGCCGCCCAACAACCTGCCCGCTTGACCCTATCCCCTCCTCTCTTCTCCAGACCATTTCCGGAGACCTTCTCCCTTACCTCACCTCGCTCATCAACTCATCCCTGACCGCTGGCTACGTCCCTTCCGTCTTCAAGAGAGCGAGAGTTGCACCCCTTCTGAAAAAACCTACACTCGATCCCTCCGACCAGTATCCCTTCTTTCTTTTCTCTCCAAAACTCTTGAACGTGCCGTCCTTGGCCAGCTCTCCCGCTATCTCTCTCAGAATGACCTTCTTGATCCAAATCAGTCAGGTTTCAAGACTAGTCATTCAACTGAGACTGCTCTTCTCTGTATCACGGAGGCGCTCCGCACTGCTAAAGCTAACTCTCTCTCCTCTGCTCTCATCCTTCTAGACCTATCGGCTGCCTTCGATACTGTGAACCATCAGATCCTCCTCTCCACCCTCTCCGAGTTGGGCATCTCCGGCGCGGCCCACGCTTGATTGCGTCCTACCTGACAGGTCGCTCCTACCAGGTGGCGTGGCGAGAATCTGTCTCCTCACCACGCGCTCTCACCACTGGTTTCCCCCAGGGCTCTGTCTGTCTAGGCCCTCTCCTATTCTTGCTATACACCAAGTCACTTGGCTCTGTCATAACCTCACATGGTCTCTCCTATCATTGCTATGCAGACGACACACAATTAATCTTCTCCTTTCCCCCTTCTGATGACCAGGTGGCGAATCGCATCTCTGCATGTCTGGCAGACATATCAGTGTGGATGACGGATCACCACCTCAAGCTGAACCTCGGCAAGACGGAGCTGCTCTTCCTCCCGGGGAAGGACTGCCCGTTCCATGATCTCGCCATCACGGTTGACAACTCCATTGTGTCCTCCTCCCAGAGCGCTAAGAACCTTGGCGTGATCCTGGACAACACCCTGTCGTTCTCAACTAACATCAAGGCGGTGGCCCGTTCCTGTAGGTTCATGCTCTACAACATCCGCAGAGTACGACCCTGCCTCACACAGGAAGCGGCGCAGGTCCTAATCCAGGCACTTGTCATCTCCCGTCTGGATTACTGCAACTCGCTGTTGGCTGGGCTCCCTGCCTGTGCCATTAAACCCCTACAACTCATCCAGAACGCCGCAGCCCGTCTGGTGTTCAACCTCCCCAAGTTCTCTCACGTCACCCCGCTCCTCCGCTCTCTCCACTGGCTTCCAGTTGAAGCTCGCATCCGCTACAAGACCATGGTGCTTGCCTACGGAGCTGTGAGGGGAACGGCACCTCAGTACCTCCAGGCTCTGATCAGGCCCTACACCCAAACAAGGGCACTGCGTTCATCCACCTCTGGCCTGCTCGCCTCCCTACCACTGAGGAAGTACAGTTCCCGCTCAGCCCAGTCAAAACTGTTCGCTGCTCTGGCCCCCAATGGTGGAACAAACTCCCTCACGACGCCAGGACAGCGGAGTCAATCACCACCTTCCGGAGACACCTGAAACCCCACCTCTTTAAGGAATACCTAGGATAGGATAAAGTAATCCTTCTCACCCCCCCCCCTTAAAAGATTTAGATGCACTATTGTAAAGTGGCTGTTCCACTGGATGTCATAAGGTGAATGCACCAATTTGTAAGTCACTCTGGATAAGAGCGCCTGCTAAATGACTTAAATGTAGATGTAAATGTCTCTGGATGTCCTTGAGCGGCCCAGCCAGAGCCCGGACTTAAACCCAATCGAACATCTCTGGAGAGACCTGAAAATAGCTGTGCAGTGATGTTACCATTCCTACCTGACATAGCTTGAGAGGATCTGCAGAGACTGGGAGAAACTCCCCAAATACTGGTTTGCCAAGCTTGTAGCGTCATAACCACGAAGAATTCGAGGCTGTAATCACTGTCAAAGGTGCTTCAACAAAGCACTGAGTGAAGGCGCTGAATACTTATGTCATATTTCAGTTTAATTCTAAAAACCAGTTTTTGCTTTGTCATTATAGGCTATTGTTTGAAGATTGATGAGGGAAAAAAACTGTTTTATCCATTTTAAAATAAGGATGTAATGTAACAAAATGTGGAAAAAGTCAAGGGGTCTGAATACTTTTCGAATGCACAGTCTATACACAAGTATGTGGACACATCTTCAAATGAATGGATTTGGCTATTTCGGCAACACCTGTTGCTTACAGGTGTATAAATCGAGCACACAGCCATGTAATACCCGTAGACTAACATTGGCAGTAGAATGGCCTTACTGAAGAGCTCAGTGACTTTCAACGTGGCATCATCCTAGGATGCCACCTTTACAACAAGCCTAAGATCACCATGCGCAATACCAAGCGTCGGCTGGAATGGTCTAAAGATAGTCGCCATTGGACTCTGGATAAGTGGAAAATACGTTCTCTGGAGTGATGAATCACACTTCACCATCTGACAGTCCGACGGACTAATCTGTCTTTACCAGGAGAACGCTACCTGCCCCAAAGCATAGTGCCAACTGTAAAGTGTGGTGGAGGAGGAATAACGGTCTGGGGCTGTTAATCATGGTTCGAGCTAGGCCCCTTAGTTCCAGTAAAGGGAAATCTTAACACTAGAGCATACAATGACATTCTAGACGATTCTGTGCTTCCAACTTTGTTGGGAATGCCCTTTCCTGTTTTCAGCATAACAAAGCCCCTGTGCAAAAAGCAACATCAATACAGAAATTGTTTGGAAGAACTTGACTGACCTGCTCAGAGCCCTTACCTCAACTCACATTGAACACTTTTGGGATTAATTGAAACGCCGTCTGCGAGCTAGGCCTTAATCTGCCAACATCAGTGCCCAACCTCACTAATGCTCCTGTGGCTGAATGGAAGCAAGTCCCCTCAGCAATGTACCAGCATCTAGTGGAAAGCCTTCCCAGAAGAGTGGAGGCTGTTATAGCAGCAAAGCAGGGACTAACTCAATATTAATCCACATGATTTTGAAATTAGATGTTCGACGAGCATACTTTTGGTTCTGTAGTTTAAATATGAGGCTCATCCTCCATATTTATCTATGGAAGATAAAGGGCATAAATTACATGGTCAATGCATTTATTTTATCCTTCAGATGGGTATCAACGTGTTATTAGATAAGGGACACATACATGCAGAGAAACGCACACACACGCACACACACACACTACCATTCTGGTATTGCATTTTGATTTGATCATGGACTAGCGCCAGTCGGAACAGCAGGAGGTATGTGTGTGTATCATGGCCATAAGACTGAAGCAAGTGTGCATGTGTGTTTGTGTTGTCAAGAGGTAAATTATTGCAATGTGTTTGCAGATGTGTGTGTTTGCTGTTTGGTTTATTTCAGACGACAGGGACTCGTCTTTGTGTGTGTGTGTGTGTGTGTGTGTGTGTGTGTGTGTGTGTGTGTTGTTGGATAGAAGGACAAGACAGGACATCCACACCATTTCTTGATTAATACTAGGAAAATACAAATAGGATTACATACCAGTAAACTAAAACTAAAAGTGTGCCCCCATTATCAACAAATGGCAATACAGTACCAACCCAACTTCCCTCACCTCACCTCACCTTCCATTCCATCCCAATACACACAGTTTTCATTTCCAGCTAAACAACAACTCACTAAGCCCCTAAAGAGCAACCAATCCCTCTGAAATTGGCCTATGTGGCGTCGATATGAGTTAGAAACATTTAATCTAGTGTCAAAATTGATTACAAAGTGTAAATAGGATCATTTTAGTCATAAAGTCAGTCTCATTGAAAACAGAATCTGGAACCTCAGTGTGTCACGAGTAAATACAGGTTGGGTTTGGATTACAATTATGTCAACAAATCATACCCTCTTCTGCTAAACTCCACGTGCAAATCCACCCCTCCTCCCACTTCGCTCCCCTTTACTCGAATTAGTCTGGCCCTGGCGTGTTCTGCTTGCATTCATTTGGAACAGGGCTGCCTCCCGGGCGTGAGCCAGGTTCCTCGTTCAATGCCAAAGGTAAAAAGAAAGGTAAAAAAAGTGACTAATTAGAATGTGGAGTAATGAGTAGGATCTGTGTTTTTACATGCAAAAGTTATTACTTTTGATAAAAAACTATTCCCAATGAAAACAAGTTTCCAAAAATGTAAATATATATATATATTTTATGGAAAGGAGATGTTATATGTTTCTGGGCGATGCACCATGCTGCCTTGATGACAATATGACTGAGTGGCGCAGATTAATGTTAGATTTGGGAAGGGAGGTCCTCTCTCGACGCTTTTCCCCGTTCACGTTAAGGGCCATTGACTGGTGCCTCGGTGCTCGGCATAATCGGATCCACCCATTGAATTGGGCAGAGGTGTGTAACGACCAGTGGTGGTTAGTACAACCAGAGATCCTGGAATATAATGAACCCCTCTGCAGGGGAGGCTACTGAGGTGAGGACGGCTCATAATAATGGCTAGAATGGAGCAAACGGAATGGCATCAAACCATGTGCTTGATGTATTTGATACCATTCCACCTATTCCGCTCCAGCCATTACCAAAAGCCTATCCTCCCCAATTAAAGTTCCACCAACCTCCTCTCACTCTCTGGTATAACTTGGCAAATGACGTTAGATAATGTTATTGCTGGTTATATAGCTATACTTTGATAATGCGAGCCAGGCAAGCTAACATTTTAGCTAACGTTAGCATAGCTAGCTAGCTAGATAACTATTTACCTAGCTACTGCATTATAACTTAGTTAGGTCATAGCTCATACAAGTTTCTAATGTATTTTGTAGATACTGCTGGTTATGTAACGTTATCATTTGATAATCCTAGCGAGGCAGGGTAGTTAGCTAGTGGCTAGCTAACGTTAGCTAGTGGCTAACTAACGTTAGCCTACAAATTAGGTGTCTGGTTAGACTGTAAACTCTCCTTCCAGGCCCATATCAAAAATCTCCAATCCAAAGTTAAATCTAGAATTGGCTTCCTATTCCGCAACAAAGCATCCTTCACTCATGCTGCCAAACATACCCTTGTAAAACTGACCATCCTACCAATCCTCGACTTTGGCGATGTCATTTACAAAATAGCCTCCAATACCCTACTCAACAAATTGGATGCAGTCTATCACAGTGCAATCCATTTTGTCACCAAAGCCCCATATACTACCCACCATTGCGACCTGTATGCTCTCGTTGGCTGGCCCTCGCTTCATACTCATCGCCAAACCCACTGGCTCCATGTCATCTACAAGACCCTGCTAGGTAAAGTCCCCCCTTATCTCAGCTCGCTGGTCACCATAGCATCTCCCACCTGTAGCACACGCTCCAGCAGGTATATCTCTCTAGTCACCCCCAAAACCAATTCTTTCTTTGGCCGCCTCTCCTTCCAGTTCTCTGCTGCCAATGACTGGAACGAACTACAAAAATCTCTGAAACTGGAAACACTTATCTCCCTCACTAGCTTTAAGCACCAACTGTCAGAGCAGCTCACAGATTACTGCACCTGTACATAGCCCACCTATAATTTAGCCCAAACAACTACCTCTTTCCCATCTGTATTTAATTTATTTATTTATTTTGCTCCTTTGCACCCCATTATTTTTATTTCTACTTTGCAAAACTACCATTCCAGTGTTTTACTTGCTATATTGTATTTACTTTGCCACCATGGCCTTTTTTGCCTTTACCTCCCTTCTCACCTCATTTGCTCACATTGTATATAGACTTGTTTATACTGTATTATTGACTGTATGTTTGTTTTACTCCATGTGTAACTGTGTCGTTGTATCTGTCGAACTGCTTTGCTTTATCTTGGCCAGGTCGCAATTGTAAATGAGAACTTGTTCTCAACTTGCCTACCTGGTTAAATAAAGGTGAAATAAATAAATAAATAAAAAAGTTGAATTTGTAAGTTAATTTGTTGGTCATCCAAGTGTATTTTGTAATGTCTAAGGCAAAACTAATTTGATTTGATTTGATTTGATTCATATTCCATTCAACCAGTTCAATGTAACAGCGATAGGTTTAAGCTACGACATGATATTCTGATTTTCCTACAGTATGAATGAAAGTTTACAACGTAGGTGCACACAAGTCAAGACACAAATTTGAGGCGACAGACAGTGACACATGGACAGACAGTGACATTCAATACCGCCTTACACACGCTTGCTTGCATCTAGCTGATCTAGGTTGTAATCATTAGTCAGTTGCAACAGTTGCAAACAAGAGTTTCTATTGGACAAATTCAGGTACGTTTATCCCTGTTTTGTTCCTGTTACGTCCGTTGTTGGAATGAGACCAAGGTGCAGCGTGGTAAGTGTACATCTTTCTTTATTTTGATGAACACCAAAAAAACAACAACAGATTAACAAACGTAAAATTCTGCAGGCTATACAGCAACTAACAAAATCAAGATACCACAGCTGAAGGTGGGAAAAAGGGCTGCCTAAGTATGATCCCCAGGGCGTAACAGTTCCGTTTGCTTCCGTTTAAGAAATGTTTTTCAACAGAATCGGCGGAAAGAATATACCCCATATACGTGTAAACACAGTTCACTTTTATAACAGCCACGTTGTAGTCCTTCTATGCGTTCTCCTCCTCTTACCTTGTCCCTTCGGGTGTGGACTTCAATGCACAACACATCAGCTGTATGTGACCAGGCAAAAAAAACATTCCAAGCACGTTAAACACAGCCTACATCGTTGTCACCATATTAGCTAAAGTAAGTCAGCGTAGCTAATATAACTAGTTTGTTAGTAAACCCATAATCATGCAGTAACATTAGTGTACAGTCAGTATGCAGTTACACGGGTGAGCCCTGGTGGCAATAAATTAGTAATACCAAAAGCTTTCCTCGACTTGGAAGAGGTCAAGTGTTGTGTTGGATAGTCGTAGCCACCTAGCTAGCATAGCATCCATCTGTTTGAGCAGAGTGTTTCAGTAGGCTAAACTAGCTAGCTGCATTTGCTAGCTAAGTAAGTGAAACTGAAACTGAAAAAAATGACAAAATCTATCTATTTCTCTCTTGCTTCTCCTTCATTTTAGAAGAGATTAATATTATTAATAAATTAATAACAACTATTGTTTTTCTCTCTCTTTGAGTCAACTACTCAAAGTTAGTTTAGTTTATGCTTTCACAAAGTTAGTTTAGTTTATGTACTAGATTAATTCTCTGGAGAACATGTCAGTTCATGCTGCAAGAGCTCTGATAGGCAACGTCCTCCGGAAGTTGTCATAATTATTGTGTAAGTCTATGGAAGGGGGTGAGAACCATGAGCCTCCTAGGTTTTGTATTGAAGTCAATGTATCCAGAGAAGGACATAAGCTAGCTGTCCTCCGGCTACAGCATGGGGCTACCCTACAGAGTGCTGTTGAGGCTACCGTAGACCTTCTTTGCAAAATAGCGTGTTTTTATCAATTGTCTAGTAACGTGATTATATTTAGTATAGTTTTATCTAAAGAGGATAACTTTTTAAATGTTTTACGACATTTTTATGAAATTCACTGAGGAGAATGGTCTTCCCCTTCCTCCCCTGAGGAGCCTCCACTGAATCATAACCACCATTGATAATGTAATCAGTGCTCTGTGTCTGTGTGTCTGTGTGTTTGTTTGTTTGTGACCAACACGCATCTTTGATGAGGGGCCAGGAGCTGATCTACGCTGCTATGCCCATCAATGGGGCGCTGGCAAAGACCTTACCTCCAGCCTCACTCTGACAGGTTTTCCAAGGTAGCCCCATTACCACCATACAAAATGCAGATAGGCACAGTATGTGTATAGGCTGGGAATGACAATGGAAGGTGAAAGCTGCACATAGTTAAACTTTGAATGGTATTGACCTATTCAAAGCTTCCTCCAACATCTCACCATTCATCTGCTTGTAGTTGTTGAGCTCAACCTGCAGGAGGTTTGTTTGTTTTGATTGAGTGGGAGGAAACAGCTGCAGGCAAGGTTCTGACAGATGGGTGTGTCTTGGTGGTGGCAAAGACACACCCAAGAAACACCCACATTAAACAACACCCCCAACTCAACTCGTTTGGCTTCTGTCATTGCCGCCACCGTTTCTTGAGGAGCAAGCCCAAAAAATTAGCCAAATCAGCGGGTGCAGTTTCCCTCTCTGCATAAATCAACAGCTTGTTTTTACAACATGTAAACCAGTGTAAGGAATGGCGGGCTGTGAATGGCTGAGCCATGTCTCTGGAGTACAAGGTCTAGCGTGGGCAGGTTCTGGCCTTTTCCCCTCCTCTCCCACGTTCAACCAGCTAGCATAGCCGCAACATTAACATTCCAACCACAGCTGTGCCTCTGTGCCCCATCGCTCACTTCAAACAGTTACACAACCCCGGCAAAATGCACTACTCGGTGCATGCTCACTGCTCACAGCTGACGCACCAAGCTCACTGCCAAGAGAAAATGGTAACTCACACCATCCCTGCTCAAAGCGTACATCCAGCTAACACACTCACATTAGGCTATGCAAACACACACACACACACACACACACACACACACACACACACACACACACACACACACACACACACACACACACACACACACACACACACACACACACACACACACACACACACACACACACACACACACACACACACACACACACACACACACACACACACCAGCCCTGTTTGCAGTAGAGGTGAGAGTACTAGAGACCCCTGGTAGATATCAAGACATACAGTACATCCCACAAGGGTATACATGCATCCACATGCCACCCACACAGTGTGCATCCAGTATTGTATAGCTAGCTATACATCCCACACATCAACACAGAGTATGCTGTACATAAAACACTATTTATGCAGAGCCATTTTAGCCATATCAGTGCAGTCATTAACATGCATCCCAGTGAGTCTCCCAGTGAGTCTATCTGCAGTGCTAATCTATCTCAGCCACAACTTTATCACATCCTTCACAATGAGTTAACACAAAGGACCTCAGCTCCTTTGTATGGTAATCAGCATCTGTCACTGGCACCAGTGTGTGTGTGTGTATATATGTGCGTGTGTAGGCACACAGAGAGACTGTCTCTTCTGTTATTCACGCATCGTGTCCTCCCACTGACACACGCCACCACAACCCAACATGTGTGGGGCAAATTAGAACATGTGTGTTATCGACTGCTGTCATACTAAACACACGCTTAGGCGTCCTGGTCCCCCTTCACAGTGACAGCTCATAGCCTCACACACGTTCAGATTCCACTCCAGTAAATGCTATGCAAATCCGCTTAAACATTGTCGTTCTGAGTGATTCATTATTGATATTGTTCTGTGTGGAACGCAAACATACACACACACATGCACACACACACACATGGAAACACACACACCTCAAAACAGGAATGCCCCACGACTCACACGGCTTGGCTTCGCTACTATTCATGCATGTAGCCCGGGCCCTGAGATCTCCATAGAAAGTGTTACCGTGCAGCTGTTAGTGCAAAGAAGGCAAGACCATGTGTTTTCTCTTTTCATTTCATCACAGATCACTCACTGTGAAAGCAACATGACCGACTATGCAATATAGTAGAACCATGACAGTGATATACTAGGTGAAGCAATTGCTTATCTATCGAGCCATCTTAGATCTAATGTGTGGAGTGAATGACGACCGGGGAGGGGAATATTTTCTGGAATGAAACGCAGCCATGAGCCCCTTTACTGCATATCAATTCAGACTGCTGACTGCGAGTCATGAATGTGGAATGTGAATAGCATGTTAAAACAGAAAGGTGTGTTTTTATGTTATGCTGCAGATGTAGTTGCTCTTTCAGACTACTTCACTTTAGCCATGTCATTAATCCATCTCAGTCGGCAACACAACAAACAATTTACTCAATGTGGAAGGGAAGGACTCTGGCTGTTTCTACGACTGTGTACGTGTTTGTGTGTGTGCATGTGTGTGTAACAGAGATGCAAAGGGTGTTTCTTATTGCACACTGCTGCAGCTGTAATTGAGAGGATAATCTAAACTGTAAGAGCATGTTTAGGAGCAGAACTCTGTCAATAATCCAGTGTATTCCCTCTGGGTACAGCAATGCTTCATGCTGCAGTCGCTGCACAGCCAACGGGAAGATAGAGCCTGCTGTGCTGTGTGTGCTGTGTGCCTGGACTGGAACACAATAGCATTCTGTTTTGTGCATGGGGAATTATTGTTAGCTATGGGCGCTAACATGTGACGCTGTAATATACTGTATGGTTTGATTGAGTAAGCTTGTGATAGCGGGCCTATGTGTTCGTGCTGCTGCTGCTGTGCATTGGGAATTAGAATTGAAGAGCTGCCAGCTAGCGTTAGCGTGTGAAACTATGGTATGTGTACTGTGCTTTGCTGTGCATTGGGAGCTGATGAGATAGCCATGGGAGTCAGCCTTGGGAGTTAGTGTATGGGATTTAGCCATTGGAGTTAGCCATGGAGGTTGGCATATAAAACTGCAAGATATGTTGATAGGCCGCTAGAGATGTTTTCCCAGTGATGTATGTCATGACTCCCTGAGGACTCATGTCCTATGCTCCCCTATCTTATTCCATTCATGGACTCAGGGTGTGCTCCCATGTTCTTTTTTTTTTGTTCTTTCTTTTTGAATTTTTACCCCTTTTTCTCCCCAATTTCGTGGTATCCAATTGTTGTAGTAGCTACTATCTTGTCTCATCGCTACAACTCCCGTACGGGCTCGGGAGAGACGAAGGTTGAAAGTCAGGCGTCCTCCGATACACAACCCAACCAGCCGTACTGCTTCTTAACACAGCGCACATCCAACCCGGAAGCCAGCCGCACCAATGTGTCGGAGGGTACACCGTGCACCTGGCAACCTTGTTTAGCGCACACTGCGCCCGGCCCGCCACAGGAGTCGCTGGTGCGCGATGAGACAAGGACATCCCTACCGACCAAGCCCTCCCTAACCCGGACGACGCTAGGCCAATTGTGCGTCGCCCCACGGACCTCCCGGTCGCGGCCGGTTACGACAGAGCCTGGGCGCGAACCCAGGGACTCTGATGGCACAAAAGTATGAAAGTGTGTGGGCGTGATAGTGGTCTTTACTTACTAGGGGAGCCTCGTGTCCCTGATTTATTTATATAACCTTTAACCATATTGACTCTGTCACGCCTTGGTCATAGTATTTTGTGTTTTTGTTATATATTTGGTCAGGCCAGGGTGTGACATGGGTTTAAAATGTTGTGTTTCATATTGGGGTTTTTGTAGGCATTGGGATTGCGGCTGAGTAGGGGTGTAGCATAGGTTTGGCTGCCTGAGGCGGTTCTCAATCAGAGTCAGGTGATTCTCGTTGTCTCTGATTGGGAACCATATTTAGGTAGCCGGGGTTTCACTGTGTATTTCGTGGGTGATTGTTCCTGTCCCTGTGTAGTTGTTCACCAGACAGGCTGTATTAGGTTTTCTCGTTCCGTTTGTTGTTTTTGTATTTATAAGTTATTTCATGTATCGCTCTTCTACATTAAAGACATGAGTAACCACCACGCTGCATTTCGGTCCGACTCTCTTTCGACAAACGAACGCCGTTACAGACTCAGAGAAACATACAGTGCACATTCATACATTGATAGATACATACAGGTACTGATACATTGTACATTCACCAACAGTACATCGCCCTTAACCACTGCGCCACCCGGGAGGCCCCGCTCCCATGTTCTTATGGCTTGGATGTGTCAGTAGGTGAATGTACAATGTATCAGTACCTGTATGTATCTATCAATGTATGAATGTGCACTGTATGTTTCTCTGAGTCAATATGGTTAAATGTTATATAAATAAATCAGGGACACAAGGCTCTCCTAGTAAGTAAAGACCACTATCACGCCCACACACTTCCACAAGCACACATTGACTATAGTGGAGACTATGTGTGCTTGTGCAAGTGTGTGTGGGCGTCATAGTGGTCTATACTTACTAGGAGAGCCTCTAGTCCCTGATTTATCTAACCTTAGACCTTCCTCCAAAACATTTCCTTTTGAACCCACTTTAACCAGTTATGCATTAGGGGGCGCTATAAAAATTTTGGGGTGAAAAACGTTCCCGTTTTAAACAACATATTTTGTCACGAAAAGATGCTCGACTATGCGCGACTATGCATCGACGGATATATTATCGAATATATATGTTAAAAACACCTTGAGGATGGATCCTAAACAACGTTTGCCGTGTTTCTGTTGATATTATGGAGTTAATTTTGAAAAAAGTTTGGCGTTGTAATGGTAGCATTTTCCGGTCGATTTCTCAGCCAAGAATGATGAACAAACGGGACCTATTTCGCCTACAAAAATAATATTTTTGGAAAAAAGGAACATTTGCTATCTAACTGGGAGTCTCCTGAGTGAAAGCATCCAAAGTTCTTCAAAGGTAAATGATTTAATTTGGTTGCTTTTCTTATTTTCGTGAAAATGTTGCCTGCTGCCAGCAGAGCTAGCATAGCATTATGCCATGATAAACTTACACAAATGCTTGTCTGTACAGCGTTGGCTGTAACACATATTTTGAAAATCTGAGATGACAGTGTTGTTAACAAAAGGCTAAGCTTGTGTTTTAATATATTTATTTCATTTCATTTGCGATTTTCATGAATAGGACAAGTTACTAGGAGTATTTATGTCCGCTGCGTTATGCTAATTAGTTTGAGGCTATGATTACGATCCCGGATCCGGGATTGCTCGTCGCAAGTGGTTAAATGGCGTGCAGCTTATAAAGGAGTCATAAAACCTTCATGAACACTATACAAAGTGTCACAAATCATCTAGAACAGTATGTCATTCTATATAAAGGGTTTATAATTGTGGCATAACTGTTTGACATAACCCACTATGTCAAATATGACGTAAATATGTGCTTTATAAAGGGTGGCATAAGCACTGCTTAATAAAGGCTTTACAAATTATATTAAATTGAGGCTTCAAAAAGCATTGGTAGAGCATTGCAATTCTAGGATAGTGGGTTCTATTGCCGGGTCCACCCATACGTAAAAATCTATACACGCATGTCTGTAAGTTGCTTTGGATAAAAGTGTCTGCTAAATTGTATATATTATATTATGTTACTTTAAACATTTCTAGGATGGCCAAACCTCTTTCCCCCTTAGGTGCGTAGACAATATGTCACGCCCTGACCTTAGTTATCTATGTTTTATGTATTATTTTAGTCAGGTCAGGGTGTGACGAGGTTGGATATGTGTGTTTTTTCCTGTCTAGGGTTTTTGTATATCTATGTTTTTTCTATGTCTAGGTAATGTAGGTCTATGGTGGCCTGAATTGGTTTCCATTTTCCATTTTGGCTTTGTGGGTTATTATCTATGTATACTTGCATGTCAGCACTCGTGTCTTATAGCTTCACGGTCGTTTTGTTAGTTAATCACGCTGAGCCTTGGTCTCCTTGTTATGACGAATGTGACACAATATTGAACCTGACCTTAACTTTCCCCAAAATGCATTGGTAGGGCCTTTTAAAATCTGTCTTTTTTTTTTTGCAGAATAATTTTTTATTATTTTATTTATTTAATTTTCTCGTTTCGGATATCCCCCATTTTTTTCTGGGTTTTCCCCATTTTTAACACTGTTTTAATATATAAAAAAATAACATTTGATTTTATGTGTTCACAACATGCTTAAACCACATCAGTGAACGACTTTTGAGATTATATTTTTTTTTGTGTAAAGTAGATGCCCTTTTTATCTGTAGTGCAGTCAGCAGAAATGTGATGAGTTAGCAAATCAAATGTCCACTTGTGATGCCACTGGACAGTGAAAAATGAACAAGTTAACCTTTATTTGTGCAATGTACATGAATTTGTAGTAGTTAAGAGTTAGCTACCTCAATCGTTATTTCAAATAATTTGGGTGACTTCACAGCAATTGCTAGGTAGCTACATAACACAATTTAGCTAGCTAGCAGGCTTAGCTAAATTAAAGTCAGTCACGACTGATTCAGTCACAACTCATAGTCATGTCATGAGATTTGTAAAAGAAAGAGGAATATAATAATATGAATCGAATGGAGTTTCCAATCTCCCCATTTAGAGTATTTCTAGTGCAGAACAGAAATACGCTTGTACAGATGGTGTGACAAAGGCATTTCCTAATGGTGTGTGTATACAGTTAGCAGGTTAACTGTCTTTGTTGTTACTTTTAAGGTTGGAACCAACATGCAGTACCTCCAGCAGGCAGAGAGGCAGCTCAGGGACCAGCTACATTATTCACAGCCCTGTGTAATGTTCAATGTAATTGCATTGTTGGACTTTAAAAAAAAAAGTAATTGTATTGTTATAAAAAAAAGGAAATGTATCATTTAAACACGTCTTTAATGTTTATTTGTTTGAGCTGTTAGTGATAATTGTTTTGTGTTAATACATTTGTATTTACATCATTAAGCCTTTAGGTACGTGTTATTAATGACCTAAAGGGTCTCACTTCAAACAAGGTATTACAGGACACTACATGAAGTGTCAATGAATAGGTTACTAACCTTCTGCTGATTTATGAAGGTTCTCTCATGATCCACAGGTTACTGTAGGGTGTGAGAGGTATTTAAATGAATCAATGAACCTACAAAGGTTGTGCTTGTGTAAGTGTCAGAGCCAAGATGATTTGGAGGAGTCCAACCCTGAGACTACTGCACCAGGTATTTCTCTTCTGTTCCCATGCTGGAGACCAGGGCTTGATTACAACCTGTTACAATGGTGCCAACATTTTGTGGTTGGGTGAATGTGTCAAAGACCTGACTGGGCCCAGCACCCCACAGTATGGTCTGTTATATTGTTGTGTCGAAGACCTGACTGGGCCCAGCACCCCACAGTATGGTCTGTTATATTGTTGTGTCGAAGACCTGACTGGACCCAGCACCCCACAGTATGGTCTGTTATATTGTTGTGTCGAAGACCTGACTGGACCCAGCACCCCACAGTATGGTCTGTTATATTGTTGTGTCGAAGACCTGACTGGGCCCAGCACCCTACAGTATGGTCTGTTATATTGTTATATCGAAGACCTGACTGGGCCCAGCACCCCACAGTATGGTCTGTTATATTGTTGTGTCGAAGACCTGTGGTCCTTCTGTAGCTCAGTTGGTAGAGCATGGCGCTTGTAATGCCAGGGTAGTGGGTTCAATCCCGGGACCACCCATACGTAGAATGTATGCACACATGACTGTAAGTCGCTTTGGATAAAAGCGTCTGATAAATGGCATATATTATTATATTATTATTATATTATTATATTGTTGTGTCGAAGACCTGACTGGACCCAGCACCCCACAGTATGGTCTGTTATATTGTTGTGTCGAAGACCTGACTGGACCCAGCACCCCACAGTATGGTCTGTTATATTGTTGTGTCGAAGACCTGACTGGACCCAGCACCCCACAGTATGGTCTGTTATATTGTTGTGTCGAAGACCTGACTGGACCCAGCACCCCACAGTATGGTCTGTTATATTGTTGTGTCGAAGACCTGACTGGACCCAGCACCCCACAGTATGGTCTGTTATATTGTTGTGTCGAAGACCTGACTGGACCCAGCACCCCACGGTGTGGCTTGCTATGTGACCGACCTCAGTTAAATTATTTGAATTCCATTTCGTTCTTGTTTTTTTCTGCGAGCTCAATGTGCACATTGCTCAGTTTCTCTAGAGATAAAACAGATCCAGCCTGAACTGTGTGTTGTAGTAGGGAGTTGTAGTTTCAAGCAGACCAATATTCTACATAGGTTAGCACATAAAATGTGGTAATTAACTACAATTACCATAATCCATTGTGCATCTACTTCTGTCTTTCTTTTATGCCTGCTTTGGAAGAGACAAGGATGCGTGATTGTGAGGTGATAAAGAGAGTAGCTGTTGCTTCGTACGCTATCTCTACCTGAAATTACATGATGATACAAGTGATTGATAGTTGGTATTCAGCAGTCCTAAAAGTATGCCTTATTTACTTTGAAGAACTACAAAATGGTGATTTTGTCAGACTGCATAGGCAGCATCTTTATAGAGGTTAGATAAAACAAATGTAATATACACAACAACTGAAATATTCTAATAAACTGAAGTAATGTGAATAAATTATGGTTAATAAATTATAAGCAGTAATTGGCAGTCACTACCATCATGGGACTTTTATGAATTGTTTTATTCTGTGTTGTTACACCATTCAACCCAACATACTGTAATACAACATCGAAAACCATGATTATATAAGGGCACAGGGTGAGACCCAGATGCAGACACAGGAGGCAGATGGTTTGAGTCTCTGATATTTATTATAATCCAAGGGGCAGGCAAGAGAATGGTCATGGACAGGCAAAATATCATTAACGAGGTCAGAGTCCAGGAGGTACAGAGTGGCAGGCAGGCTCGAGGTCAGGGCAGGCAGTTTGTTCAGGCAGGCAGTTTCAGAGTCAAGGCAGGCAAGGTTCAAAACTGGGATGACTAGCAAAAGAGAGATAAGAGTAGTAGGAGCATGGGAAACCACACTGGTTGACTTAACATGACAAGACAAACTGGCAACAGACAACCAGAGACCACTGGAATAAATACCCAAGGACTAATGGGGAAAACGGGTGACACCTGGAGGTGGGTAGAGACAATCACAAAGACATGTGAAACAGATCAGGGAGTGACAGATTATCTTCTAATAATCGAATCGAACCCCCCTCAAAAAGCACTAATCGCTCAGCACTATCCACCAGACCTTCTGCGCATTTTGGCAGAAGTGTCTGGGAAAGAAATGAGGTGTAATGTGACTAACATGACTTGCGTTGAAGAGTGTGCATCCTTCAAGCACAACATGTCACCCTTTATAAAACAGTTTGTAATCATATTCGACATAGTGGGTTATGTCACATTGACATTGGTGATTATGTCTCACAGTTATGCCACATTTATGAAGCTGAACATAGTTTAAAGCGGGACCAACTTTCTTTAACATCCTTAACCCATTCCACCTTTCTTTCCGCCCTGTAACTTCTCCCACAGTTAGTGCTATCTGGAATCCTTGGTACGTACCTACCCAAAAACCTAACTCTAACCTTAACCCGGTGCCGACAGAGATGGCCGCCTCGTTTCGCTTTCCTAGGAAACTATGCAGTATTTTTTACGTGATATTTCTTACATTGGTACCCCAGGTAATCTTAGGTTTCATTACATACAGTTGGGAAGAAGTACTGAATATAAGACCAACGTCAACTCACCATCAGTACGACCAGGAATATGACTTTCGCGAAGCGGATCCTGTGCTCTGCCTTCCACCCAGGACAATGGAATGGATCCCAGCCTGCGACCCAAAACAACGACGTCGTAAAAGAGGCAAACAAAGCGGTCTTCTGGTCAGGCCACGGAGACAGGCACATTGCGCACCACTCCCTAGCGTACTACTCGCCAATGAATTATGGTGGAAAATAAGTATTTGGTCACCTACAAACAAGCAAGATTTCTGGCTCTCCCAGACCGGTAACTTCTTCTTTAAGAGGCTCCTCTGTCCTCCACTCGTTACCTGTATTCATGGCACCTGTTTGAACTTGTTATCAGTATAAAAGACACCTGTCCACAACCTCAAACAGTCACACTCCAAACTCCACTATGGCCAAGACCAAAGAGCTGTCAAAGGACACCAGAAACAAAATTGTAGACCTGCACCAGGCTGGGAAGACTGAATCTGCAATAGGTAAGCAGCTTGGTTTGAAGAAATCAACTGTGGGAGCAATTATTAGGAAATGGAAGGCATACAAGACGACTGATAATCTCCCTCGATCTGGGGCTCCACGCAAGATCTCACCCCGTGGGGTCAAAATGATCACAAGAACGGTGAGCAAAAATCCCAGAACCACACGGTGAATGACCTGCAGAGAGCTGGGACCAAAGTAACAAAGCCTACCATCAGTAACACACTACGCCGCCAGGGACTCAAATCCTGCAGTGCCAGACGTGTCCCCCTGCTTAAGCCAGTACATAACCAGGCCTGTCTGAAGTTTGCTAGAGAGCATTTGGAATATCCAGTAGAAGATTGGGAGAATGTCATATGGTCAGATGAAACCAAAATATTACTTTTTGGTAAAAACTCAACTCGTCGTGTTTGGAGGACAAAGAATGCTGAGTTGCATCCAAAGAACACCATACCTACTGTGAAACATGGGTGTGGAAACATCATGCTTTGGGGCTGTTTTTCTGCAAAGGGACCAGGACGACTGATCCGTGTAAAGGAAAGAATGAATGGGGCCATGTATCGTGAGATTTTAAGTGAAAACCTCCTTCCATCAGCAAGGGCATTGAAGATGAAACGTGGCTGGGTCTTTCAGCATGACAATGATCCCAAACACACCGCCCGGGAAAGGAAGGAGTGGCTTCGTAAGAAGCATTTCAAGATCCTGGAGTGGCCTAGCCTGTCTCCAGATCTCAACCCCAAGGTTGTGGACAGGTGTCTTTTATACTGATAACAAGTTCAAACAGGTGCCATTAATACAGGTAACAAGTGGAGGACAGAGGAGCATCTTAAAGAAGAAGTTACAGGTCTGTGAGAATCTTTGGAGGGAGTTGAAAGTCCGTGTAGCCCAGCAACAGCCCCAAAACATCACTGCTCTAGAGGAGATCTGCATGGAGGAATGGGCCAAAATACCAACAACAGTGTGTGAAAACCTTGTGAAGACTTACAGAAAACGTTTGACCTCTGTCTTTGCCAACAAAGGGTATATAACAAAGTATTGAGATAAACTTTTATTATTGACCAAATACTTATTTTCCACCATAATTTGCAAATAAATTCATTAAAAATCCTACAATAGGGCCTCCCGGGTGGCGCAGTGGTTAAGGGCACTGAACTGCAGCGCCAGCTGTGCCATCAGAGACTCTGGGTTTGCGCCCAGGCTCTGTCATAACCGGCCGCGACCGGGAGGTCCGTGGGGCGACGCACAATTGGCTTAGCGTCGTCCGGGTTAGCGTCCTTGTCTCATCGCGCACCAGCGATTCCTGTGGCGAGCTGGGCGCAGTGCGCGCTAACCAAAGTTGCCAGGTGCACGGTGTTTCCTCCGACACATTGGTGCGGCTGGCTTCCGGGTTGGATGCGCACTGTGTTAAGAAGCAGTGCGGCTTGGTTGGGTTATGTATCGGAGGACGCATGACTTTCAACCTTCGTCTCTCCCGAGCCCGTACGGGAGTTGTAGCGATGAGACAAGATAGTAGCTACTAAAACAATTGGATACCACGAAATTGGGGAGAAAAAGGGGTCAAAATTTGCACAAAAAAAGAGAAAAAAATAAGAAAAAAAATCCTACAATGTGATTTTCTGAATTTTGTTTTCTCATTCAGTCTGTCATAGTTGAAGTGTACCATAGATGAAAATTACAGGCCTCTCTCATATTTTCAAGTGGGAGAACTTGCACAATTGGTTGCTGACTAAATACTTTTTTGCCCCACTGTAGCTATTTTATAGATAAAGGATTCCTTGAATTTGGGATGTGTTCCTTATAGCAAATATTGTACAGCATATGGAAGCAGACAGTAGATTAGAGGACAGCCGAAGGGAAAGTCACATTTAAACCCTATATTACACACACACTACCCTGCCTCAGAACAGAACAAACATCCAGTGTGTGTGTGTGTGTGTTGCTCTCTCTCTCTCTCTCTCTCTCTCTCTCTCTCTCTCTCTCTCTCTCCTCTCTCTCTCTCTCTCTCTCTCTCTCTCTCTCTCGCACACACACACACACACATACACACACACACACACACACACACACACGCACACGCACACACACACACACACACACACACAGACAGACAGACAGACAGACAGACAGTAGAGATGTTCAAATAGACAAAAATACACATGGTTGTTTTAAGCAAATGTTTCTAACCTGCCCACTGCTGCTCATATCCTGAAAAGGTCCATATAGCATACACAATCGATTTTGTATTTCCACTCGTTCAAAACATGTTTGACTGGTCCTAGAACGTAACCAGACTTCACTATATCATTAGGCGTGTAGTAAATCCTATAGGACACCAAATTTGGTCAGAGAGCGACTCCTTCATGGCACGGCGATGAAGTGGCCGGTCTTCACTTGATCGACTCTAACTTTGTCAAATAAGCACCTATTGGGGTCAAATAAAGCCAGCTAGATAGCCAATGAGCTGGGTTTTACGGGAGTATTATGTATCTGTCACAAAATGTTGCTGCTAACCTTGTGCGACAGCATCTCTTTTCCTTTTGGACAAAAATTATAAGAATATTCAGAGTTAGGAAGTTTTGAAAACTGGATGTTTTGCAAATGTTGAACTTATAATATGGCTACTAATACTGGAAAAGCTAAATCAATGTCCAAGTATACAGATTTGACGATATTCTTGCAGAATTTTTTTTATATAAATGCAAATGTCTCCTTCACAATTTGCCCAAATGTACCTGGTGACTTCACACTAAATGTCATGTAGTTTGCTCATACTTCAAGATATCCATCTTTGCACATTCACTGCTTCCATCTTGTGGACACCATAGAAAATACAACCAGAGTGGCTAGATGGCTAGAAGTGGGACCTTTCTGTTGCATTTCAAAGATAGTGCTTAGTGAACACGACCCAGGACAAGCATCCAGATCCCACTATTTATAAGGGCATCGCCTATGTTCCATTAGCATAAACCTGCTATAGTTCCTGAGTGTTATTATTAAAAATTGCAGTTTGGTAATGGATATAGGTCAACTAGATTAGGATCAGTTTCACTCTCAGGATCAGAGTTCACCTCTCCATTCACCAAGTACAGTGTCAACATTTTCAGTACACAACACCTTCTTTACCCACGTCACCATTAGCATAGCAGCAATCAAAACGATCAACCCATAATACATGAATTTCTCCACTCATATAGTAGTTATTAACATACACAAACTTACTCAAATCAAACAGTCCGTTTTAAAAAGCATAAGCTTCCAAATCCTAATTAAAACCCAATTAATTATCCAACCAAAATTTAGAATGAAATTGCTCAGTGATTTACATTGGTTCTATCACTCAACATTTAAACCCTCAACTTAACATACATCAACACTGGCAGAATGTACATTTATATTAACATACAATGTATTCATCTTATACCTCTAGCAATAACCTTCTCATCAAAATATATATTTTTTGACAAGTCTAAATCAATTACGGCACAGTTGACCAACCCCTTCCTTCCCCGGCATTCAATTCCCCTGGCATCTCTTAATTTTCTTCTTCAGTTATGTTCACTGTTCTAAGTGGATGGCACACGATAATTGCAATGTCTCAGGAGTAATCAGATTTTCCCAAACAGACTAACGTCTCACTTGAGCCCCACCACAACGCCTATTATGTCTTGTCCATTTGTTAACCAGTATACCAGCAAAGTAAGATGAGTTTTGGAATGGATCTCTCTTCATGCTCACTCCACGTGGACTCATGTCGCACCCAGAAGAGAAAGGGCATGAGAGAAAAGGCAGTTGATAGCTTCGAATTGGATTCTGTGTACAGGTTACCGGCTACGACTCAGGTCTCACAATAGAAGTGATGCAGGACAGGGCCGTATTGAACGCCATTTCTTCCGCCGGTTAGAGAGGGGGTTTGAGGTCCACACCATTTGGTCAAATTATCCCTCCCATGCATCTAGATACCATGTGTAGTCACCTTCACCATAACCTCTAGAAAGGACAGATCAGAAAAACAGTTTAGTTCAGTTAATTTCTGATTCAGGAAATCCAGGCAAGCATTGACTGTGTGACAAATTATTACTTTTACCAATATTCTTTATACACATTTCTAAAACAAATATCAAAGAAAATAGCATCAAATTCGGCTGAAACAATGTTTCCAAATGGGCTTAAACTCTCTCTATGGCACTGTCAACCTCATCGCAGAGTCACAGGGTCAGGAAGTTTTCCCCATCATCCAGCAGACACAATCTGGTGAGATTTATATTGAAGCAAAACAGAACAAACAACAATATATTCCTTCATATATCATTCAATACATTCCTATATATCACTCAAGGTGTGTAAACTTCAATCCAAAAATCTCAGAGGACTGGTAATTCCCCCATTTTGACACATGACTCAAGTAGTGATTAATGTGTAAAAACAACAAGACTGCCGGACTTAACTAAACAAAACAATTTAAAATGATAAACTCGAATTAAAATCACGACCCATAACTCCATAAATATTTTTCCCCCATAACTTCATAGTAAGAATAGACTAGAGACTATCCTTCTCATGGTCCGAATCACACATATAACCATTAATTATAAACTCCTCAGTAATTATCAGTATTACAAATGACCTTTAAATCATCATCCGACGTCTCTCAGCTTTCCAGTGAGGGTGATCAAACCACACTAGAAAGTCAGGATATAGGGTCATTCAAACCCTTCAAATAAGTGTTTCTTTCTCTTTTAGACAAATTATTTTAAAACAGTGAAACATGTCATACATTTTGTATCCAAGGGTTACAGTAAGTTTTTTTCAGTGCATTTATTGTTCAATTAAACTAAGAAAATAAAACTTCAGAAAATTCCATGTGTGTGCCCGTTGAAGATGAAAAACCCAATAAAACCAAATGAAAATAGACCACTCACAATAAATCAGACCTGGTATTAAAACACTAACGAATGTTCATAATATATGGTAAAAAAACAACAACATTTTCCAGGCCTTTAAATAAATATAAATAAATGTAGGAGCTACCTTAACAGACATACTAGTGGACTACCATCAGTACTGGAAGAAAGAATCCTACTCAAACACATCAGATAATACAAATACAGTGTTCCACTAAGTGGAATAGACACCTTCCAAAGTAAACAATCCCTGAGTGCCTTTCCGGGTATCGTATCAGTGTAACCTGTTGCATCATTTCAGTGAAAATATAAAACCTATTGTAACAAATCTAGGACCTACAAAAATGTTGCCCCGTCAGTTCAATATCCAATCAGCTCAATATTCAATACTAAAACATTCACTTTAAATACTTGACACTGTTCACATAATGGAAACAGATTATCATTTTAAATTACATTACCTTCCTGCTCCAATTAACTGGTGGTGTTACCTAAACTACAGAACCAAGCAACAATAATCAGAAACTGTCAAATAACATGTATCATACCTCTGCTTCAAATGGCCCACTGCCTGCTCGCTTTCAACCACAGCCGATCTATTTTACAATCTCAAGGCTCAATCACTAAACCTTGTTTTGAAACCCCAACTTCTTCTAATTACTAAAATATCGCATCATTAGAGTGCTATCCAACCCCCCCCCACTAATAACATATTACCATTCACATACTGTCAACACTCATTAAGTTTACATCAACCCTCGTTATCAATGTTTTCGTCCCTGTCACCCATCGTAAGGTTTATGAAAATAAAGGAAACCAAACATGATTATTCTCTCCTTAATAATAGAAGGCAATGTTTTCATTGTAGTCTACCCTAACAATATTACTCTATTTTTAATACCAACATCTTCTTCACACTTATTAAACATCTATTATTTTAAGATTAATCAGTAATGTGGCAAATGTATAAAATACATCAGCCAATTCTTAAGGAAGAAACACATTTTGGTGGGCACAATACTATAGCCTCTTACTACCCACAACTTCTATCCATTGCTGTTGTAACCTAGTTGTATCATGATCATGGTCACAGCTCTATCGTAATTGCCTATCCGCTATTATTATAATTATTTCGATTTAGGGAACTGTCTCTTCTGATTAGGCTACAGGTAACAAAACAAAGACTTGATGTTGTTGACAAGCTGGTATTCAGTTCATGATTCAGGGATTCAAATACAACTCCATTCTCAGTAGGCTATTGTAGCAGACCATTTAATGTATTACCTCAAAATTGCTATTCATGTTGAATAAATTAGCCTTTCAATTCGAACTAAGCAAGCTGTTAAAACATTCAGTTTACATATTAAAACAAACACTGGCTGCTAATATCTACCTAAGAAAACATTGCAGGATTCAGTCTGTAACATAGACCCAATGCTAATGAAATGACAAGGAAGGCCTGCAATTAACCCAATTATAATGGTTTGCAGTCTTAACATATGGCACATAATAACGACACAATTACCAGGTCAACATTTTTATATATTTTTTTAATAGTCAAAACAAACATAACTTCTGTTCACAGGGAGGCCACTTTAATTACTATGTTATCTCTTGTTTTGCTGGTTGTATTTTCCCATATGATGTCCTGTGACCCTGCTCTACCAAATAGTTTACTAATATGGTTATGTTTGTCATATGAGTTTCTTTGTCTTTTTTACGCAAATAACACATTCACTACATATTGTATCAACACATAACCCTCAAATTTACACCATTTTCAGATTGTTTAAATGCGGCGTGACATAAAGTTTGACTATTTGTAAAATAATTTGTGCTCTCGCCCATATATACTGTCAATGTTAATGTTACCTAATGATACCTAATATCAACTGTCCTTGATTCTCACATAGGCAGTCAAGCACCCAAGCTAACTGGCTAAAGTTGGCTACCTTGCTAGCTAACGTTACTTCCAGACACAAACAAGAGAACACATCTTCACTCTGACCATTCTACTCACCCTAACAGAGCTGGTTAGGCTTTTTTGATGTTATTCAAAGCATTCGTGACTAACTGTGCTGCTGGCAATAATTGAATTACATTCTTTTCCCTAATGTTTACTGACACCAGCCATATTCAATGGGAGTTGACCGTTGGTAAATTCATCAGTTATTCCGTGCTCTGGTACACTCAGACAAGAATGCTCTGAAGTCAGAACAAATAGCCATAGCGAATTTACCAAGCACCCCATTTAACAAGGTCATTCAGAACGCACAACGATTATTCCATTTATCTAAGCTAAGAATAATGTGAAAAGTTACTATACTAGTTCAAAGAAATGATATGCTATGCGGTTCATAAGGATAGCGTTACCAACAAATCTGTTTAGCCAACATAACATATAACGCAACTTTATTTGAAATGTCTTTACTTTATAACATTGCTCAACATTTTCATAACATTCATCATAATTACTTAAAACAAAGAATTTGTATCTTAAGACGAATAAGCATACTACATACCCAAATTACTTCACAAGTAATACGGTTAGTGCGATTACGCTGATAGAACGCTAACATCGATATGCTGGTGCATTGAGCTTTTGTTAATTAATGTCATTGTGACAAGTCACAATTGCATCCATGAATTCTCTATTAGATTGGAATTGTCCTGCCAGCAGGGAAATGCTGCTGAATATTGGCCATGATTAGTTTTTTTACCATATTCGAGCCGAATGCTCATGCGCTTCTTTTAGAGCCTCTATGGCTTTGCTATATTTCACCACGTATATGATGGTTATTTCTGCACCTCTCTCAACGATTTCAATATATGTGACCGGATTCAGGAAACTAGGCATATGTCACAAGTCATGACATCACAGGAGAGCCGTTTGAATGTAAAAAATATAATTTTTTTAATCAGAAATGCCTTCTCGAACATGTGAACTTTCAAGTGCCTTAATAACAAACTTGTATTCCATCTGTAAATACGAATACAATTGTTAAATCATGAGCCTTGTTGCTTAAGACACAGAAAAAGGGAGCAACCTTCCCACTCGCCATGATTGGCTGAGATAATTTGTGGGCTGGACATGCCGAGAGAGGAGATCAGATTGGTCTACCGTTTTGAAGGCTTCTGTCTATTTGAGCTCGTCACTCTGTCTTGGTGATCCTGTTGAACGCCAATTTTTTATAAATGTATTGTGTAGTGGAGCTGCAAGTGTTGCTTTTTGGAGGATCAAGTTTTGAAATCAGTGGAATTAGAGTATGATAGCTAAAGAGATGGAGGAAACACCGGTCTCCGGATTACATCTTCAAACTAAGGGCAACCGTGGTATGGCATTCCTGACAGGGAGACACATCCATCATGCATGATGATGTATACAGGTAAGACAGTCTAGCGTTAGATTGCCACATTTTCAGATTCTACATGTTTAGAATTTTGACAATTTTTTTTAAATTTCAAGCTAAATTGTAGTGCTAGCTAGCTGGCTGACTCCCTAGCTGACATTATTATTTGTTTCCCAGAGCTGTTTGCTTTTCTAGTTAGAGCCTAATGTTAGCAAGCTAACATTGGACCTGGTTGGTTAGCGCCCAGCACTGTGAATTTGTTGGCACATTGTTCATTGTTGTTTGACTAGCTAATGTTAGCTAGCTGGCTCGTTAGATAATGTTACGTGATATATGTGATCTTTTATTTGATTTTTTTACCATTATTTTACTAGGCAAGTCAGTTAAGAACAAATTCTTATTTTCAATGACAGCCCAGGAACAGTGGGTTAACTACCTTGTTCAGGGGCAGAACAACGGATTTTTACCTTGTCAGCCCGGGGATTCGATCTTGCAACTTTTCGGTCACTAGTCCAAAGCTCTAGCCACTAGGCTACCTGCCATGGTTAGAGTGTTGTTTACCTGGCTAGGTTCATTGTTAACCTAGCTATATGACTTAATAAAGTGTACTGTTAGCTAGCTAGCTAGCTAACGTTAGCTGGCTTGCTCCCTAGCGGAGGTTATTAATAGTTTCCCAGAGCTGTTTGCTTTTCTAGTTAGAGCCTAATGTTAGGCATTGTTGGCACTTTTTTCATTGTTGTTTAACTAGCTAATGTTAGCTGGCTGGCTCGTTAGCTAACGTTACGTGACGTGTGTACAACACCCATTGAATATGGCCAGTGTCAGTAAACATCTGCAAAAAAGCGCCATGAAATTGTTGCCAGCAGAGCTGGTTAGGCTGTTTTCATGTTATCCAGAGGTAAACAAATCATCGGCCAAAGCGTCGTGTGTGTTCCAAGAGCGAAACGAGACAGGTGGGGCTAAAGCTTAAAAGGGTGTGAACGATGCTGAATGGGTGTAGACAAAGAAGAGCTCTTCACTAGATACCAAAACATTTAAAAGGTGATTTTCTCCAATATGAGTTTACAAGTTGATCAACTTTCAAAGCAGAATTACTTTCCCATTGTTCCTCAAATGCAGTGTACATTTATCCAATGTAAAAATCTATATATATATATCACATTTTGCAACATAAGAATGAATCCAGGTGATGAGTCACATATGCCAATCTTTTTCTGAGGCTCGCAGATCCTGTAGACAGTCATATCATGCTTTAACCTTACCTCTAACAAATGACCCATATGTCTGTGTATGGCTTGTTTAATTTGCATAGAATTATTCATTCCCATTCCCATTCCCATTCCCATTACTTGATCAAATCTCTAGTAATAGATTATGCACACATACAATTTCAAATTATTTTTATTTCTTCACAGAATCCATGCATAATGTTAGAAATCCTAGGTACTCACATCAACCAATCCATTTGCGTTTTCAATGACTCTACATCAGAACCCAAAAACATTAGTTTCCCGGACACTGCCCGGCCGGTCATGGGAATAATGCTCCACACGTATCCTCAGCGGTTCTCTAGACTTCCATAAATTATAGACTTGCCGCTACTTATCTAAAATAACATCCCACACTCAATACCACCCCTTTATATTCTATAATGGGCAGTGATGGACGGAACCCCAAGATAACGCTACATATCCAAACTTATTATCAAAATTTAAATCAGCTTATTATACACATTTCTATACATTTCTATATCTTATTAAGTTCAGATGAACACTTATTTCCACACTCACACAACTCTATCACATTCACAAACACAGAACACACAGGGAATAACACCTAACAATAGTAAGAGCATACCTGTTTACCTCCTTTATCAAACATTTTATCAAAACACTACACTTTATAACTTTATAAGGAGTGGCTTCTATCTGGACACTACCATAAAGGCCTGATTGGTGGAGTGCTGCATAAATGGTTCTCTTTCTGGAAGGTTCTCCCATCTCTAAACAGGGACTCTGGAGCTCAGTCAGAGTGACCATTGGGTTTTTGGTCACCTCCCTGACCAAGGCCCTTCTCCCCCGATTGCTCAGTTTGGCCAGACAGCCAGCTATAGGTAGTGTCTTGGTGGTTCCCAACCTCTTCCATTTAAGGATTATAGAGGCCACTGTGTTCTTGGGGAATTTCAATGCTGCAGACATTTCTGGGAACCCTTCCCCAGATCTGTTGCCTCGACACAATCCTGTTCTCGGATCTATACGGACAATTCCTTCGACCTCGGGGCTTGGTTCTTGCTATGACATTCACTGTTAACTGTGGTACTTTATATAGACAGCTGTGTGCCTTTCCAAATCATTGAATTTACCACAGTTGGACTCAATCAAGTTGTAGAAACATCTCAAGGTTGCTCAATTGAAACAGAATGCACCTGAGCTCAATTTCGAGTCTCATAGCAAAGTGTCTGAATACTTATGTAAATCAGGTTTTTCAGGTTTTTATTTGTAATACATAAACAAATGTGGCAAAAATGTCTAAAAACCTGTTGTCACTTTGTCATTATGCGCTAATGTGTGTAGATTAAAGAGGATTTATTTTTATTTCATTCATTTTAGATTAAAGCTTTAATATCACAAATATATTTTATTTTATTCTTCTTTTGATAGTTCTATTGAATTTTTCATGACAATTATTTTAACTATGCATCTTTTGGAAAGGGTCGTAAGCAAGCATTTCACTGTGAAGTGGACAGCAGTTGTATTCGGTGGGCCATTACAATCTTTGATTGTAGTGCCCCTTTAATTGGCCGACAAAAACAAGCCACATGTTTGAAGGCTACGCATGTCATAAAAACTACATTCAAACGTTTGTTTTTATTAAATTAAGAATTTTAAATGTCATGGTATATCCTTGTAATTAACAATGTTACATGGATATTTTAATTTAATTTAGCCTTTTGATTGGGCCTATCTTTTTTTTTTAAATGCATGAATATTCACACAAGTAACCGAATACTGACGTCCGTTCGGATATTAGAATAGTCAAATAACTGTGACCATCCCTAACAGACACACACACACAAGGTGGCCATAGGGCCATGATCACTGTCAGCTACTCGCTGGACAAAAATGTAATATTGATGTTTAAAATAGCTGAATTTTGATCTATGCTGCATACAAAGGACCTGGTGTCTCACTCGCTTTCTCCCTCTCTTTCTCTCTGTCTCCCCATCTCACGCACGCACGTATGCACACACACACACACACACACACACACACACACACACACACACACACACACACACACACACACACACACACACACACACACACACACACACACACACACACACACACACACACACACACACACACACACACACACACACACACACACAGCAAGTCCTATGGACCAGTCTAGTTGAAAGCGTGGTCATTTAGCATGCGGCAACAGCAAACCAATAACAGGCCAGAAACATATAATCCCGTGTTTACAGGCCCTTTCTTCCCTCTCTGCATGACACCAGCACTTCAATCATGCAGCCATGCTCAACCGCTCCCGGTAATGAGTGTGTGTGGGGGAGTGTGTGTATGTGTGTGTGGGCACAAACAGTACAGGGGGGAATGTAAGTATATGTACAGGAAAATGTGCACATGCTTGGGAGCGTGTGTGTGCAATGGGGGGGCAGAGTATAGGGTGTTTGTCTAAATGTGGGTCTCTGCAATGGAATGTGTGTGCGTGTGTGTGTGTGAGAGATGCAAGGCATTCAGTTAAAATGTCCCCATACCACTGCAAGCACAGTGGTAGGTTCCAAAGCACAATGTTGACACACAGATATAGAAACCATGGCAATAACATTATGCACTGCCATTACATAAACCCAATCAATAGCTCAGAGAGAGAAAGACAGAGAGAGAGATAGAAAATGTTGATTATAAAATATTTTAATCAATAATAGTACTAATTGCACTATATGGGAAAAAAGTGTGAGGTCCACTTTCAAAACAAGAATTTGACAAATGGAACAAACACCCAATAGAAATCCTGCATGCAGAATTCTATAAGAGCATCCTCAGAGTACAAGGAAAAACTCAAAACAATGCATGCAGAGCAGAATTAGGCCAATTCCCTCTTCTGATTGATATCCAAAAAGAGCCCCAAATTCTATAATCATTTAAACACAAGTGACCCCCACCTACTAGTACAATTACAAAGCCCTCAAATGCCAAAAAGTGACCATAGATAAGTGTCCCCTCAACCAGCTGGTTCTTAGGGTTGATTCACTAACCACTTCCAACCCAACAAAGCCTCAAGACAGCACTGAGAAAAGTTGGCCCAACCAAATTATCACAAGCAGAAATAAATCTATATTACAGTGTTCTTGTTATAGTGTTTTTAACTATGAAGTAGTTAATGTTCTTAGCTATATCCTTTGAAAATAGACACGTACAAAGATTCTGGGGATGAGATTGTACATCTTTAATATATACCAATTGTTCCTATTTAGTGCATTTAAGAGTGCATTTAGTGCAAGTAAAAGCTGTGTCTTCGGTAGGGTAATTAGTATTACCAGACAAAATATAAAAACTTTGGCTGCCATGCCATTCTAAAGAGTTTTATTCTACCTATAAGATTTTTTGGAAGATTATTCCATTCAATTAGATATGCTTTCATATCGTTGAGTAATGGAATAAAGTTATCTTTATATATTGTGTGTTTTACTGAAAGGATTGCTGTAAGTACACTTAAAGGATTGCTGTCGTGAGTTATTCTTTTGCCTATTGCCATTATTTCGTTTTTTTCCACATTCATTTCATATTTTGACATTTATGACAATTTTATTGTCACAATTTATTGAACTTATGGGTCCATAATCATGCTCTTCAGATAATTAGATATTTTTTTTGTAAATAGTGAAATGTTAAAAAAAGTTATCCTTTTTAGATGAAACTACTAAATATATTCACGTAATCAAATAATAGATTAAAACACACTGTTTTGTCTCAACAGAACTCTGTAGGGTATCACCATCGTGTAACTGGAGGACAGCTAGCTTCCGAGGACGTCCTCCAACCTATCAGAGATCTTGCAGCATGAACTGACTTGTTGTCCACCCAATTAAAGGATCAGAGAATTACTCTAGTACTGAAAGCATACGCTACAGCTAGCTAGCACTGCAGTGCATAAAATGTGGTGAGTAGTTGACTCAAAGAGAGAGAAAGACAAAAAATAAATGCACTCAAAAATGGAGGCAAGACAAAGAGAGATTTCGTAAACATTTTTTCACTTTCAGTTTCACTTACTTAGCTAGCAAATACACCTGTCTAGTTCAGTTACTCGAACACCCAGCTGAAACAGAGGGATGCTATGTTAGCTAGCTGGCTATGACTATCCAACACAAGTTATTGCCACTGGGGCCCACCGGTGTAACTGCTTACTGACTGTAATGTACACTGTAATGTTACTCCATGACTGTAGTGGGTTTACACATTAGTTCTATTAGTTATGTTGACTAGTACATTACTTTAGCTAATATGGGGACAATGATGTAGGCTGTGTGTAGCGGTTATGACATGGTTTGGCTCGGCTGGTCACATACAGCTGATGTGTGGTACATTGAAAGGACACAAACGAAGGGAAAAGATGAGAGAAGGAGAGTGCATAGAGGCTAGAATGAATACAACGTGGCTGCTATGATCAGGGGAGTATTAATTCCACTGATTCTGTTGAAAAACGTTTTTAAACAGAAGCAAACGAAACGGAGATAAAAATAACTGAATTTGTCCAATAGAAACTCTCATTTGCATCTGTTGGAGTAATGATTACACCCTAGATAAGCTAGATGCAGGCAAGAGTGTGCAAGACGGTATTGAATGTGTCACTGTCTGTCCATGTGTCACTGTCTGTCATCTTACTGAACACCTCTCGGAGGTTCTGGTACTCCGCGGGAATGGCGGAGAGGTCCGGGGCAACTTCCGAGCCACCAGAAAGATATAATGGGGGAGGCTGCGCTGACGTCAGGCACTGAGCATGGCAGAACGGGCTCCAACCCACGATGGCACCAGCAGACCAGTCAATAAGGGGATTGTGTGGCTGGTGCCAAGAAATTCCCAGTACCACGGGAACCTGAGGAGACCTAATGAGCAGCAATTGGATCGTCTCGCTCTGGTACCCTGACACCCGTATGTTGATGGGGGTGGTATTGTAGGTGACCCAGCCTATGGCGCACCCGTCCAGTGCTCTAACGTCCATGGGAATGGAAAGGGGCTGAGTGGGGATGCCTAGCTCGGACGCCAGCATAGCGTCCATAAAGCTTTCATCGGCCCCAGTGTCGATGTGTACCCATAGAAATTTCAACTGGTTTCCCCACAGCAAAACAGCATGATTAAGGGGAGAGGAAATGGCCCACCGGAGTATGGCCCACCAGAGTATGGCCCACTGGAGTACTCGCTCCTACCGGTGAGCCTGGTCTTTTAGTGGACAGGTGGAGATGAAATGAACAGTAGTCTCGTAATACAGGCAACTCTTAGTGTGAATCCTGTATAGCAATTCAGCTGGAGACACCCTAGCTCTGCCTAGTTGCATTGGCTCGGGAGGCTAGCCTCAGGTTCTCTTGGCAACGGCACCATCTGGGACATCCGTGATGCCTCGAGTAACTTCCGGCAGCCTCTCTCCCAGACAATGGAGCATTGGACACTTTCTTTACCTCCGCCACAAACTCCTCCAGGCTGAAGCATACGGCCAACTGCTGTTCCAATACTGCCGTAGCCCAGACGAGAGCCCTCCTGGACATCAGCGTGATGAGGTACGCTATCTTAGAGCGGTCCGAGGGGAATGAGGAGGTCTGCAGTTCAATGATGAGGGAACACTGAGCGAGAAACGCCCTTCCGGGGGAGGTAAGCGGGTTTCGCGGGAAACCAGGGTGGCCGTGGAGGCAGCACTACTAACAGTCGGGTTACTGAGGGGCTGAGAGGTTACCGTCGTGGTAGGCTGCCTGACAGGCAACCCGCAGAATTGCTCCAGCAATGTGTTCAACGCTCAGCCATTGCATTCGGCCAAGGTCTGGAACCCTTCCATAAGACCAACTCCTCGCGCCTTCCGATGGCTCCTTGGGAAGAGATGGCGTTGCAGAGTTGGTCCAAGTCTGCTGGGTCAGTCATGGCCAGTTAGTACTATCACGTTTTACGGAAGACTCAGATGCAGACAGTGTTGAAGTATCAAACGTTTATTACTAGAACAGGGGCATGCAAAATGACAGGTCAAGGGCAGGCACAGGCCAGTAAACCAGATCAGAGTCAAAAGGTACAGAACGTCAGGCAATCTCAGGGTCGGGGCAGGCAGAGGTCAATAATCCGGGGTGGTGTGACAAGATACAGAACGGCAGGCAGGCTTCGACTCAGGACAGCCAGAATGGTCTAAACCGGTAAAACAAGAAACCAGGAATTATAGAAAAAGACAGGAGCAAGTGGAAAAACGCTGGTAGGCTTGACGGACAAAACAAACTGGCAACAGACAAACAGAGAACACAAGCATAAATACACTCGGGATAATGGGGAAGATGGGCGACACCTGGAGGGGGTAGAAACAAGCACAAAGACAGGTAAAACAGATCAGGGTGTGACATCATGCTCATGAAAACAATATATTCCTCCCTCATCATAAACTGCACTGACCGCCACTGGCATATTGTATGACAACTTAATTACCTGGTCCTCTTATTTCTTATTTTTATTTCTCATGTGTTTTTGTTCTACCTTATCTTTACTATTACATCGTTATTGATTACTGCATTTTTTGGATTTAGAGCTTGCAGCAAAGGTATTTCACTGTACATGTGCATGTGACATTAAAACTTGATTTTGGATTGAGTTAATTATGACTTTGATTTCTTTGGCAAAGTTCCTTGTTGTATATATATATATATTTTTTTTATTGTTAGTCCCTTTGCCTATTTAGCATTTTTATTTACCGCTACAATTCAGTGATTATTTTGTTTGTAAAATAACAATTTCTATACCTTATTCCTTGGCTCCAGTCTTCCTGGAAGCCTACTAGATATGTTAACGTTTGAATATCAGATTGGCAGATAATAAAATCAATTCCGGCTTCAATTCCGACTTTGACTCATCTGCCCTGGGCTCTTTGTGTACCTCTGAAACAATCCTTGGGCTTCCCAAGAGGAAACGTCGGAAAAAGTCATCAAGGCAAAGGGTGACTACTTCGAAAAAGTAGGGGCAGCCAGTGGAAAATAAAGAGCGTTAGGGTTGGTCATCTTCTCTAGTTGCCATGATTGGCTCAGTGTTCCGTCACTCATGTGGACAGGAGAGCTAGAAAGTTCAAGCCCTCTTGGGTGCTGCCATATATTCACATTATAATTGCCCATCCAAGAAGGGTCAAGGTCATTGGCCACAGATAAAATGACGTCAAATCACTTTATAATCAAATCACATCAAATGTTATTAGTCACATGAAACAATACACCAGTCTCAACGTCAACAGTGAAGAGGCGACTCCGGGATAATGGCTCTCTAGACAGAGTTGCAAAGAAAAAGCCATATCTCAGACTGGGCAATAAAAATAAAAGATTAAGATGGGCAAAAGTACACAGACACTGGACAGAGGAACTCTGCCTAGAAGGCCAGCATCCCGGAGTCACCTATTCGTTGTTGATCTTCACTGTTGATAAGTGTTTTGCTGGTACTATTTAATGAAGCTGCCAGTTGAGGACTTGTGAGCCGTCTGTTTCTCAAACTAGACACTAATGTACTTGTCCTCTTGCTCAGTTGTGCACTGGGGCCTCCCATTCCTCTTTCTATTCTGGTTAGAGCTAGTTTGCGCTGTTCTGTGAAGGGAGTAGTACACAGTGTTGTACGAGATCTTCAGTTTCTTGGCAATTTCTCACATGTAATAGCTTTCATTTCTCAGAACAAAAATAGACTGACGAGTTTCAGAAGAAAGTTCTTTATTTTTGGTCATTTTGAGCCTGTAATCAAATCCACAAATGCTGATGCTCATGATACTCAGCTAGTTCAAAGAATGCTGAGTTTATTGCTTATTTAAACAGCACAACAGTTTTCAGCTGTACTAACATAATCGCAAAAGGGTTTTCTAATGATCAATTAACCTTTTAAAATTATAACCGTGGATTAGCTAACACAATGTGCCATTGAAACACAGGAGTGATGATTGCTGATAATGGGCCTCTGTACGCCTACGTAGATATTCCATTAAAAAATCTGCCGTTTCCAACTACCATAGTCATTTACAACATTAACAATGTATTTCTGATCAATTTGATGTTATTTTAATGGACAAAAAATTTGTTTTTCTTTCAAAAACAAGGACATTTCTAAGTGACCCTAAACTTTTGAAAAGTAGTGTATATTATTATCATTTATTTTTTATTAGGCATGCTATTTTGATATTGATTACTGCACTGTTCGGTAGAGCTTGCAAGTTAAGTATTTTACTGTACTTGTGCATGTGACAATAAAACTTGAACTTGATTAATCAGGCTGTAATACACAATGAATTGGTGAATTGAATTGGGCGGCAGCGTAGCCTAGTGGTTGGACTAGTAACCGGAAGGTTGCGAGTTCAAACCCCCGAGCTGACAAGTTACAAATCTGTTGTTCTGCCCCTGAACAGGCAGTTAACCCACTGTTCCCAGGCTGTCATTGAAAATAAGAATATGTTCTTAACTGACTTGCCTGGTTAAATAAAGGTAAAAAAAAAAATTACAGCACAATCATGTAAATGTTCCTCACAAGCCAGAATCTTGAATAGAATTACATTTGAACTTGCTTGTATTTTCAACTTGTGCGCGCTATGCATGTTGTTTGTGCAGTTTGTCCTTTAGCTGCTCAAAATTTGAGACAAAATATGCAGGGGAAAGTATTTTTTTAGAGCGCCAGTACGAAAGTTGACATTTCTATCACCTGGCACATGCATAAAACCATGTAAATATCAGCTGACTTCATGCAAGACGAAAGTACAAGCATGCAATGCATGTATACTAACTGAAGTCAGCAGGTGTTTACATGGTTTTGCGCATGTGCCAGGTGATAGAAATTTCAACTTCAGAACAGGCGCTCTAAAAAGTTGGGTAAACAATACTTTCAGTTGGATATATTGTCATAAAATGTTGGCCATCTGAAGGACCGACACCACAGACAACTGGTACAGTAAATGTAATTGCATTCAACATTCTGGCTTGTAGGGAACATTTACAAGATTTTGCAGTCATTACTTTCAGGCTGTATACAGTATACCAATTATATTGTGTATTACAGCATGATTAATCAGACTACCCCAAATCATGCTGAAAATAAACCCTGCCTGCTGCCTACACTGCTTCATCTGCATTCCAAACACAATTACCACACTCTGAGTCTCCAGGCAAGCCAAATGCAACTCACAATGTACATCTTCAACCTGAATGACCTAAAAAAATGGAATCCAAAAATGTTGTTTATCACCATGACCCACCCCCACCACAACTACACCACCCCCAGCCCCTGCTAGCAGCTGCAGGACTGTACATTTCTAAACATCTGCCTGATTCTGGAATGTAAGCGCTCTCTCCAGAACCCCTCACCACTCGGATTATTCCATCATTAAATTAGCATATGAGCTGTATGCCTGGCAGCATGCAGTGAACAGCCGCCTGGTGGTTGTTGGTCTATGGAGCGTGGAAGGAATGCGGGCGCTGGTTCTCCCTCTGCCCAGCCAGCCCAGCGGAGGAAATTATTTCAAACAGCTCTGGTCTGTTCAAAGACACACTTCCAATGGAGAATGTATCAAAGTACTGCTGCTTAACGAGTGGTGAATGCCTGACACACAACTTTAATGTTTCAGAATATTCTGCCTAGCTTTAGGGGATCAATTGAAATGTTGTTGTTTTTTAAGCTGAGCTTGGCATATATTATCCCTCTCATTTTTTCGGATTTTTTTTTTTTTACAGATATATGCTTTTCCTCAACCACTCTTTTGGATCAGTGGATGTTGATCAAGCTAAAGCTTCCCTACATCTTGGGATGGCTGTGAAGCTTGCAGTCTGAGTTTTGTGGGATGCAGTGTGCAAGAATTTAGCATGTGTGACATGAACCAAGGACATACATTACATTTTAGTCACAGAGCAGATGCTTTTAACCAGAGCAACTTACAGTAGTGAGTGGATACATTTTCAACTGGTCTCATGTGGGAATTGAATCCACAACCTTGGTGTTGCAAGGGTCACACAGCTATCAACTGAGACACACAGCTTTACCAACTGAGCTATTATAAGAAATATGAACAAGCCCTAGGGCAACCTTTGATGTTGATTATTATGTGGCTACTATTCTTCTGTACTTTACTCAGACTGACTGTAAATTAGTCATTTAACACCCTCCAGAAAAGCAATATTATCAAAGCATGGGGCTAATTATACAAATATTGAATTCAATCTAAGGAGCACAGTCTTCTGCACAGACTTCTTTTGAAAGACTTCTTTCTGGACCTGTTGGTGTACTTGTTGAAGAGGTAAGGTGAGTGGGTGATATAGGTTGGATTCAAAGCAATGTGTTATTGGTTTCATCCCACAAATACAGGTAATCCTACCTGATTTGAACTGACAGTGAGTGAGTTGTGCCTGGGGGTGTTCTGTTGAACATAACGGAGAACATTTTTGATTCATAGTTTATAAACAGAAGGACATCAAGCAAGATGGATATGAGCTCTGGACTTGTGTGTAGCTGCAGGGTGTGTGTGTGTGTGTGTGTGTGTGTGTGTGTGTGTGTGTGTGTGTGTGTGTGTGTGTGTGTGTGTGTGTGTGTGTGTGTGTGTGTGTGTGTGTGTGTGTGTGTGTGTGTGTTTCTCTCTCTCTCAGGCCCCATTTCTGTCAGTGTAATTGTGTAGGGACATGCTCCATTCCCTCTTTGGATTAAGGCTGGCTCTATCTGCTCTGCTGTCAGCTCTCAGCTCAAAGCTGCAGCCCAACAGCTCCAGCCTAACACCCCAACTACATCCCCCAGGAACCAACCAAATGTGTGTGTTTGTGTGTGGGTGTGATTCTGGACATGTTTAACCATTTATTTAACTAGGCAAGTCAGTTAAGAACAAATTCTTATTTAGAATGACGGCCTACCAAAAGGCAAAAGGCCTCCTGCGGGGACGGGGGCTGGGATTAAAAATAAAATAAAAACCGAGGACAGAACACACATCACAAGAGAGACAACACAACACTACATAAAAGACCTAACACAACATAGCACGGCAGCATCACATGACAACACAGCATACACAGCAACACGACATGACAACAACATGGTAGCAACACAACATGGCATCAGCACAACATTGTAACTGAACAAAACATGGTACAAACATTATTGGGCACAGACAACAGCACAATAAGGTACAGACAACAATACATCACGCAAAGCAGCCACAACTGTCAGTAAGAGTGTCCATGATTGAGTCTTTGAATGAAGAGATGGAGATAAAACTGTCGAGTTTGAGTGTTTGTTGCAGCTCGTTCCAGCCGCTAGCTTCAGTGACCTGAAAAGACGAGCGACACAGGGATGTGTGTGCTTTGGGGACATTTAACAGAATGTTACTGGCAGAATGGGTGTTGTATGTGGAGGATGAGGGCTGCAGTAGATATCTCAGATAGGAGGGAGTGAGACCTAAAAAGGTTTTATGAATAAGCATCAACCAGTGGGTCTTGCGACGGGTATACAGAGATTACCCGTTTACAGAGGAGTATAGAGTGCAGTGATGTGTCCTATAAGGAGCATTGGTGGCAAATAGTAAAGCACATCTAGCTGCTCGAGAACACCCTTACCTGTTGATCTATAAATTATGTCTCCGTAATCTAGCATGGGTAGGATGGCCATCTGATTCAGGGTTATTTTGGCAGCTGGGGTGAAAGAGGAGTGATTACGATAGAGGAAACCAAGTCTAAAATGTTTTATGAGTTGGAGAACACACGGGTGCTTTTAGATATAATTCAAGCTACAGCATATTAGATCAAATCCAGACAAGAACAATTATTTTAGCAGTCGACCTAAATAATTTGATAAGATTGACAGATCTTGACAGAAAGAGGCTGAACATGTAATCTATACAAATAATTTACAGGGCACTTGGAGACTACAAAAGAAAAGCTATTCTAGAATTGAACTACATTTTTATTTCCCAAAATGCTCTCAACAATTAACTGGGTTAAAAAAATCCATGACATAGTGATATCAGATCATTCTCCGGTATCATGCCTAATTACGGCAACAGAAAAATCAATTAGTGACAGGATATGGAGAATGAACAGAGCGCAACCCAACATGTATTATGTACGTATGTGAAAAAAAATAAACCTTTACCCTTGTCAATAATGTTTGTACCATGTTAATATGACGACTATTGCTCATCAAATGATTAAACGTTTCTAATTGCGTGATTAACTGAATCAAGCAATTGTTAACTCATTATCCTGGGGCAACACGGGAAGACTAGTTTTTATTGAGTTTTTATTGAGTTTCTATTTCCCAAATTAACTCAAAGAATATCAGAATATCGATTTTACAACACCCGATAATTAACCAGTTACCTCTACATTTTCGTTCTGAACGTCGTATAGTCAGTGAATCTGCACGGACCCGTGTCTCACCAATGAGTTCGTACCACACCAAGCTTAGTTGAATATTTAATGACTAGAACGCTAAAATTATGATAAAAGATACACATAGACAAAACACATTATCGGCTATTGATTAGAACTTAGTATAACGGGCCAACACACTATTGCGCGTGTTACCCAAAATGGGGATTTCAAAGAGAGAGAGGAAAAAGAAAGTACACGAGAGAGATATACATTTGGGTGAATTTGTCAGCTATGCTATTCTAACCCTAGCCTTGCCCCAAAGTGCCGCTCTTATGGGTCAGAATATAATGATGTAATTAAGTGGGGAAGATCTCAGAGGATTCTCTGCTTGGACCGTTCAGAGGACCGTTCAGGCTGCTCGATGGCGCACTTCTCTGGCGCACCTTTCTGGTTGTCCTCACAATGTCAGTGTCCTTTTGGCTTAGGAGTCTGATCCCTCACCCTTGCTCTGGAAGGGGTCTTCTGAGGACAGACAGCTCTGTAGGTCAGAGCTCACAGCATAGGAATGAAACTGTTTAGATACCACGATTCGCTGGGATTGGATGCTAGGGGTCCGGCTTGAATTCTCCCACTTAGACACAGCTACGCATCCGTAGCTTGGGTAGAAAAATATTTCTTTGTCTTCAAACTTGTGTTGTGTTCTGGGTTTGTTTACTTGTTACACCTTGGCTGCAGCTTGGGTCACGTAGTCTTATCTGTAAATTCTTTACTCACAGGTTTTATACCCTCGTGTCAGAGTGAGGGTAACAACTTTAGGGCAATTCTCTGGGTGTACCAAGTTAAGAGCAAGGTCTAGGATTTTCTCAAATCCAATTTTAGACAACTAACTTCACATTTAATCTTTACCAAAATATTCCTTTTGATTTGGACATTTTCCACACAACGTATAATGCATAAACATCAAACATATACTAGTAAAACTCTTCACGTTACAATGTATTCGTAATAACGTAATCTATTAACCTTTAATAACAAAACAAAATGACATACATTTTCATATTCCATCTATCGTCATGACCACCATTGTGGCTGACGGAAACTATTGTTCCAAAGTCCCTTTATTTAATGTTTAATGTTCTGAGGCTGGTTCTCCATAGTAACAGGAAAAAGGAATTTGTCTGTGGCCTGAGATTTACCAGGGGCGTGAGGGGTCATAAAACCCCCACATCTTCAGACCCCTAGATCTCTCCTCCTCTGTTGGGGTTGAGAGATAATCTGTAGGGTTGTGGTCTCCTGTAACCTGACCTGATCAGGACAAGTCATGACACCCTTATAAATGTAGACAGAGTACAGGTTAACATCTCGCAGCCCTCACAAAATGAATGCATGCCAAACCAGTAATAATTTTTAAAGATGAAGATATAAATGTGTTAATTAGAAGCAACACAATTATTTACAATTCAAAAAAAAATATTTGAAAATCTACACTGAGTGTACCAAACATTAGGAACATCTTAATATTGAGTTGCACCCCCCTTTGCCGTCAAGCCAGTGTGCTTGGCATATAATACCTTACCCCATTCAAAGGCACTTCAATCTTTTGTCTTGCCCATTCACCCTCTGAAAAGCACACATACACAATCCATGTCTCAATTGTCTCATGGCTTAAAAATCCTGATTTAACCTGTCTTCATCTACACTGATTGAGGTGGATTTAACAGTTGACATCAATAAGGAATCATAGCTTTAACCTGTATTCACCTTTCCAGTCTGTCATACATCAGAATTATACAACAATTGGACTGATCCTACAGCCTTCATAGAATCAACAACCCTAAAGCAATTATAAGCAGACAAAAAAATAATCACGAAATAGAGAGATCACCCAAAAAATAAATATGAAACACTATTATAACATTTGTGTGTGGAAAAGCACAAGGAATGGACAGCTGTCCCATAGAATTCTATTTGACATTATAGGACAACGTAGCGCCTTTGTTTACACAAATGCCACTCAATGCAGTGCTTCTATGTATCAAACTGTTATGTCAGTTATATTAAAACCAGGAAAATCTGGAGAGTCCCCTGCTGATTACAGACCCATAAATGTAATAATCTGTGACAATAAAATAATAACAAAGCTCATAAGTAATAGAATGGCAAAAGTCTTGACCGACTTCATACCTAACAATCAAACTGGGTTAATTCAAAAAAGACACATACAAACAAATACAAGAACATGTTTCAGTTCAAAACAATTACGCAAAAAAACAAGATTCATCAATAATGGCGGTTGATGACACAATGGACCACTTTGAATGGTCCTTTCTATTCAAAACTTTGGAAGCTTTCAACTTTCCATCTGAAATAATAAATGTAATACAAACATGAAATGTCTTAAAGTAAAAATATAGCACATCATTTTATTTTTGGGTGACTCTGTTTTTTGTGATTATGTTTTTCCTAAACTGCAGGACTGTTTTGCTAGCACAGACTGGAATATGTTCCAGGATTCTACCGATGGCATTGAGGAGTGCACCACATCAGTAACTGGCTTTATTAATAAGTGCATCAATGATGTCGTCCCCACAGTGACTGTACGTACATACCCCAACCAGAAGCCATGGATTACAGGCAATATTACAGGCAATATCTGCACTGAGCTAAAGGGTAGAGCTGCCACTTTCAATGAGCGGGACTCTAACCCCGAAGCTTATAAGAAATCCCGCTATGCCCTCCAACGAACCATCAAACAGGCAAAGCGTCAATACAGGACTAAGATTGAATTGTACTACTACACCGGCTCCGACACTCGTCGAATGTGGCAGGGCTTGCAAACTATTACAGACTACAAAGGGAAGCACAGCCAGGAGATGCCCAGTGACACAAGCCTACCAGACGAGCTTAATTAATTCCATGCTCGCTTCGAGGCAAGTAACACTGAAACATGCATGAGAGCATGATGTGAGTTTAACTTCTTTCAGCTAGGGGGCAGTATTTTTATGTTTGGAAAAATAACATTCCCAAAGTGAACAGCCTATTTCTCAGGCACAGATGCTAGAATATGTATATAATTGACAGATTACGATAGAAAACACTTTAAAGTTTCCAAAACTGTCAAAATATTGTCTGTGAGTATAACAGCACTGATATTGCAGGTGAAAACCAGAAAATCAAACCAGGAAGTGGCTTCTATTTTGAAAGCTCCATGTTCCATAGCCTGCCTTCGCTCCATTTAAAGAGATATCAACCAGATTACTTTTCCTACGGCTTCATCAAGGTGTTAACAGTCTTTAGACATAGTTTCAGGCTTTTATTTTTAAAAATGAGCGAGAAAGATAACATCGCGTCAGGTGTTCGCATGGGTTTTGCTTGTGCAACAGAGCTTGGGCAGCCATCGTCTCTCCCTCTCCTATTGAAAAAGACAGTGCCGGTTGATATATTATCGATTATATATTTTAAAAACAACCTGAGGCTTGATTATAAAACACGTTTGACATGTTTCTGTGGACATTACGGATAGATTCAGCGATTTTTGATGACAATTATCCCGCTAAAGGGATGGGTAGCGTCAAGAAGTTAAACAGGTCAACATTCACAAGGCCACAGGGCCAGATGTATTACCAGGACATGTACTGTGATCATGCGCTTATCAACTGGTAAGTGTCTTCACTGACATTTTCAACCTCTCCCTGTCCGAGTCTGTAATACCAACATGTTTTAAATAAGGCAATCAGCCTAAATGACTACCGACCCGTAGCACTCACATCTGTAGCCATGAAATGCTTTAAAACGCTTGTCAAGGCTCACTTCAACATTATCAGCCCAGCAACCCTAGACCCATTCCAATTTGCATACCACCCCAACAGATCCACAGATGATGCAATCTCTATTGCACTCCACACTGCCCTTTCCCATCTGGATTAAAGGAACACCTATGTGAGAATGCTATTCATTTACTACAGCTCAGCGTTCAACACCATGGTGCACTCAAAGCTCATCAATAAGCTAAGGACCCTGGGCCTAAACACCTCCCTCTGCAACTGGATCCTGGACTTCCTGACGGGCCGCCCCCAGGTGGTAAGAGTAGGTAACAACACATCAGCCACGCTGATCCTCAACATGGGGGTCCATCAGGGGTGCATGCTCAGTCCCCTCCTGTACTCCCTGTTCACTCCTGACTGCAAGGCCAGGCCTTGCTTGATTTATATTTTATTTTATGTCCTCGGGGCACCATTTAAAATGAGACTCCGGTCTCAATTGGGATCCCCTGATTAAATAAAAGTTAATAAATAAAAACAAAGGTCCAACCACCGTATTTTACAGGCTGTATGGGGTTCTTTTCTGCTCATGCATTCTCATTTCGACGGCAAATCCACCACTGGTTGTGTGGCCAAAGAGTTCTATTATCATGTCATCCAACAACTGTAAATGCCCGAGGTTTGCCAAACGGCAGTGGCACTTGATTTGTAACTAGAAAATAGAGCTCTTTGGCCACACAAACCAGTGGTGGGTTTGGTGTCAATGTAAGAAGGTTGCCTCTGCCAGGAGGTTGAAACTTGGCCGCAAGTGGATCGATCATCCAACAAGACAATAACCTCAAGCAAACATCAAAATCCACAAAGAAACGGTTAATTGGTCACAAAATCTACATTCTGTAATGACCATCTCAGTCTCCGGACTTGAACCCCATTGAAAACCTGTGGTTTGAATTGATGCATGCAGTCCATAAACGCAGTGGAAGGATATCAAGGCTCTAGAGGAATGGTCTGAGATCCCTCCCAATGTGATAACTTTTTGTATTTTTTTTACAACTGTATTATAATTATTTGACAATACAAAAAATATATACATACACATACAAACAAAAACAGATACAGACGCACACAAATATCCACAACATCACCCCTGCCCAGACCCACCTGCTCAAATCAAATCAAAAGAAATTATATTAGTCACATGCGTCGAATACAACAGGTGTAGACCTTACAGTGAAATGCTTACTTACGAACCCCTAACCAACAATGCAATTTTAAAAAATTATGGAGAAGAATAAGAGATAAAAGTAACAAGTAATTAAAGAGCAGCAGTAAAATAACAATAGTGATACTATATACAGGGGGGGTACCGATACAGAGTCAATGTGCAGGGGCACCGGTTAGCTGAGGTAGTATGTACATGTAGGTAGAGATATTAACTTCTTGGCGCACCGATCCCTATAGCTGGATAATTTTCGTCAACATCCGGTGAATTGCAGAGCGCCAAATTCAAATTAAATTACTAAAAATATTTAATTTTCATGAAATCACAAATGCAATATACCAAAACACAGTTTAGCTTGTTGTTAATCCACCTGTCTTGTCAGATTTCAAAAAGGCTTTACGGTGAAAGCAAACCATGCTATTATGTGAGGACAGCTCTCAGCAGCAGACAAAACATTACAAACAGCTAGCAGCAAAGTAGATTGGTCATGAAAGTCAGAAAAGCAATCAAATGAATTGCTTACCTTTGATGATCTTCGTATGTTTCCACTCATGAGACTCCCAGTTACACAATAAATGTCTGTTTTGTTCCATAAAGATTTTTTTTATATCCAAAAACCTCCATTTGGTTGACGCGTTTTGTTTAGTAATCCACAGGCTTGTGCAGGTCACAACGGGCAGACGGAAATTCCAAATAGTATCCGTAAAGTTTGTGGAAACATGTCAAATGTTTTTTTATGATCAATCCTCTGTTTGTTTTTACAATAAATAATCGCCAATATTTCAACCGGACACTAGCCTTTTCAATACAGGAGAGAAAGAAAAGGTGTCGCTCCAGTGCCGCGCGCATGAACAAATCTAAGGACATCTGTCTATCCACTGACGTGATGTGATCATTCTCGCTCATTTTTCAGAATGAAAGCCTGAAACTATGTCTAAAGACTGTTCACACCTTGCGGGAAGCCATATGGAAAGGAATCTGGTTGATATCCCTTTAAATGGAGGATTGGCTTGCAATGGAAGAGAGAGGTTTCAGAAAAACAGCACTTCCTGAATGGATTTTCCTCAGGTTTTTGCCAGCAATATCAGTTGTGCTATACTCACAGACAATATTTTGACAGTTCTGGAAACTTTAGAGTGTTTTCAATCCTCATCTGCCAATTAGATGCATATTCTAGCTTCTGGGCCTGAGAAATAGGCAGTTTCATTTGGGCACGTATTTCATCCAAACATCAAAATACTGCCCCCTCGTCTCAAGAGGTTTTAAGGTCAACGACATCATGAACTTTACCCAGTACCAGGACATTTTAGCCAAGAATCTTCCAGCAAGATAATAACCTTAAGTACACATCAAAATCTACAAAGGAATGGTTAATTGGCCACAAAATAAACATTTAGCAATAGAACATCTCTGTCTCCAGACTTGAAACCCACTGAAAACATGTGGTTTGAATCAAAGAAGGCAGTCCATAAGCACAAACAGAGGACATCAAGGATCTGGAAGGATTCTGTATGGAGGAATGGTCTAAGATCCCTCCCAATGTGTTCTCCAACTCATACAACATTTTGGAAAAAGCCTCAGTGCTGTTATCCTTGCAACGTGAGGTATTGACATATACTGAAAAAAGGCCTGTCAATAAGTTTGACACATACTTTTACATTTTTTTGGACCATACAATATAGCTCAGTATTTGAATTATTTATTTTATACAGTGATTTCTGCTTATCTTTATCAACGGAAACAATACTTTTGGACCCCACTGTATACCAGAACTAAAAATGGTGCTATGTAGAGGAGGAATACTTAACATTTAACATTTAACATTTAAGTCATTTAGCAGACGCTCTTATCCAGAGCGACTTACAAATTGGTGCATTCACCTTATGACATCCAGTGGAACAGCCACTTTACAATAGTGCATCTAAATCTTTTAAGGGGGGTGAGAAGGATTACTTTATCCTATCCTAGGTATTCCTTAAAGAGGTGGGGTTTCAGGTGTCTCCGGAAGGTGGTGATTGACTCCGCTGTCCTGGCGTCGTGAGGGAGCTTGTTCCACCATTGGGGGCCAGAGCAGCGAACAGTTTTGACTGGGCTGAGCGGGAACTGTACTTCCTCAGTGGTAGGGAGGCGAGCAGGCCAGAGGTGGATGAACGCAGTGCCCTTGTTTGGGTGTAGGGCCTGATCAGAGCCTGGAGGTACTGAGGTGCCGTTCCCCTCACAGCTCCGTAGGCAAGCACCATGGTCTTGTAGCGGATGCGAGCTTCAACTGGAAGCCAGTGGAGAGAGCGGAGGAGCGGGGTGACGTGAGAGAACTTGGGGAGGTTGAACACCAGACGGGCTGCGGCGTTCTGGATGAGTTGTAGGGGTTTAATGGCACAGCCAACAGCGAGTTGCAGTAATCCAGACGGGAGATGACAAGTGCCTGGATTAGGACCTGCGCCGCTTCCTGTGTGAGGCAGGGTCGTACTCTGCGGATGTTGTAGAGCATGAACCTACAGGAACGGGCCACCGCCTTGATGTTAGTTGAGAACGACAGGGTGTTGTCCAGGATCACGCCAAGGTTCTTAGCGCTCTGGGAGGAGGACACAATGGAGTTGTCAACCGTGATGGCGAGATCATGGAACGGGCAGTCCTTCCCCGGGAGGAAGAGCAGCTCCGTCTTGCCGAGGTTCAGCTTGAGGTGGTGATCCGTCATCCACACTGATATGTCTGCCAGACATGCAGAGATGCGATTCGCCACCTGGTCATCAGAAGGGGGAAAGGAGAAGATTAATTGTGTGTCGTTATGACAGAGCCAAGTGACTTGGTGTATAGCGAGAATAGGAGAGGGCCTAGAACAGAGCCCTGGGGGACACCAGTGGTGAGAGCGCGTGGTGAGGAGACAGATTCTCGCCTAGACTTGATTAGTGTAGTGTTAGCTAGCTACATAGTTGTCTTTGCTGTCTTCGTATCCAAGATAATTGTGTAGTTTAGAGTGTGTAGTCTTAGAGTGATTATCTTAATTTACCGAGGTTAGCTAGCCAGCTATTTGTCGTCCTTAACGTAGGAGACACTGCTAGCTAGCCAACGTCTACCGAATAGAACTTCCGCACTCAACAACCCGGTCGCAAAAGGATAAAGTAATCCTTCTCACCCCCCTTAAAAGATTTAGATGCACTATTGTGAAGTGGCTGTTCCACTGGATGTCATAAGGTGAATGCACCAATTTGTAAGTCGCTCTGGATAAGAGCGTCTGCTAAATGACTTAAATGTAAATGTAAATGTAAAAGTCTTTCAGTTGAGTGTAATAGTTTCTACAGTGCTGCTATTCGGTAGACGGTGGACGTTTGCTAGCTGGCTAGCTGCTGGGCAGATAGCAGTGTAGACTACGTTAGGACGACGAAATACGATAATTACGCAATTATCTTTGATACAAAGACGGCTATGTAGCGAGCTAAGAAGACATTTCTAAGATTAGACAAATCAAACCGTTGTACTATAATGAAATGTAATGAAATGTAATGAAATGTTATACTACCTGCGGACCGAAGTGCGGATGCGACCGCTCGCTCCAACCCGGAACTAGTACTTCTCTCTTGCTAATATTTTTGTTCAGTCCCCTGTCACTTACAGTAAATAAATTACAGAACAACTCACCTATCAGTAGCCCACAGCCTTTTACTGGGGTACATGGCTGGTGGGTTTGTAATCAGGGAGCACAGAGGCTGATCAGAATAGAGGGTTGTGATAATTGTTTTACTGGGGTACATGGCTGGTGGGTTTGTAATCAGGGAGCACAGAGGCTGATCAGAATAGAGGGTTGTGATAATTGTTTTACTGGGGTACATGGCTGGTGGGTTTGTAATCAGTGAGCACAGAGGCTGATCAGAATAGAGGGTTGAGATAATTGTTTTACTGGGGTACATGGCTGGTTGGTTTGTAATCAGGGAGCACAGAGGCTGATCAGAATAGAGGGTTGTGATAATTGTTTTACTGGGGTACATGGCTGGTGGGTTTGTAATCAGGGAGCACAGAGGCTGATCAGAATAGAGGGTTGTGATAATTGTTTTACTGGGGTACATGGCTGGTGGGTTTGTAATCAGGGAGCACAGAGGCTGATCAGAATAGAGGGTTGTGATAATTGTTTTACTGGGGTACATGGCTGGTGGGTTTGTAATCAGGGAGTACAGAGGATGATCAGAATAGAGGGTTGAGATAATTGTTTTACTGGGGTACATGGCTGGTGGGTTTGTAATCAAGGAGTACAGAGGCTGATCAGAATAGAGGGTTGTGATAATTGCTTTACTGGGGTGCATGGCTGGTGGGTTTGCAATTAGGGAGCACAGAGAGAGGCTGATCAGAATAGAGGGTTGTGATAATTGTTTTACTGGGGTGCATGGCTGGTAGTTTGTAATCATTTTTTACATTTTTTTAATTTCACCTTTATTTAACCAGGTAGGCAAGTTGAGAACAAGTTCTCATTTACAATTGCGACCTGGCCAAGACAAAGCAAAGCAGTTCGACACATACAACGACACAGAGTTACACATGGAGTAAAACAAACATACAGTCAATAATACAGTGTAAACAAGTCTATATACGATGTGAGCAAATGAGGTGAGATAAGAGAGGTAAAGGCAAAAAAAAGGCCATGGTGGCAAAGTAAATACAATATAGCAAGTAAAACACTGGAATGGTAGATTTGCAGTGGAAGAATGTGCAAAGTAGAAATAAAAATAATGGGGTGCAAAGGAGCAAAATAAATAAATAAATTAAATACAGTAGGGAAAGAGGTAGTTGTTTGGGCTACATTATAGGTGGGCTGTGTACAGGTGCAGTAATCTGTGAGCTGCTCTGACAGTTGGTGCTTAAAAAGCTAGTGAGGGAGATAAGTGTTTCCAGTTTCAGAGATTTTTGTAGTTCGTTCCAGTCATTGGCAGCAGAGAACTGGAAGGAGAGGCGGCCAAAGAAAGAATTGGTTTTGGGGGTGACTAGAGAAATATACCTGCTGGAGCGTGTGCTTCAGGTGGGAGATGCTATGGTGACCAGCGAGCTGAGATAAGGGGGGCTTTACCTAGCAGGGTCTTGTAGATGACATGGAGCCAGTGGGTTTGGTGACGAGTATGAAGCGAGGACCATCCAACGAGAGCATACAGGTCGCAATGGTGGGTAGTATATGGGGGTTTGGTGACAAAACGGATTGCACTGTGATAGACTGCATCCAATTTGTTGAGTAGGGTATTGGAGGCGATTTTGTAAATGACATCGCCACAGTCGAGGATCGGTAGGATGGTCAGGATGGTCATTAGGGAGCACAGAGAGAGGCTGATCAGAATAGAAGGTTGTGATAATTGTTTTACTGGGGTACATGGCTGGTAGTTTGTAATTAGGGAGCACAGAGAGGGGCTGATCAGAATAGAAGGTTGTGATAATTGTTTTACTGGGGTACATGGCTGGTAGTTTGTAATTAGGGAGCACAGAGAGAGGCTGATCAGAATAGAAGGTTGTGATAATTGTTTTACTGGGGTGCATGGCTGGTAGTTTGTAATTAGGGAGCACAGAGAGAGACTGATCAGAATAGAAGGTTGTGATAATTGTTTTACTGGGGTACATGGCTCTTAGTGGGGAATGTAGTTTTACCAGTATACAGTGTGTGCATTGGGAATATGAATTTAGCTAGTACATTGGGGAATAGTCATTTTTATCAGGGGGGATGGCTGTATGCAAGCAGTGGGAGTAGAAGCCAGTCGTTCCTGTATTTCCAGGGTTAAATACCTTGGAGCTTGGATCAGTACATTATTGATCTGACTGCCCCTCTCCTCTCCGGCCATGCGTTCAGAGTACTAATTGACTACTGCTGGTCCAGGGTGAGTGAGTGAGGGTGAGTGAGTGTGTGTGTGGGTATGTGCGTGCATGCATGCATGTGTGTGTGTTTTTTAAAATTTGTCCTCAGTTTGATTTTGATACATGAATTCTCATAGTGTGTAGAGGAATGAACACTATGTGTGTGTGTGTGTGTGTGTGTGTGTGTGTGTGTGTGTGTGTGTGTGTGTGTGTGTGTGTGTGTGTGTGTGTGTGTGTGTGTGTGTGTTTGTGTGTGTGTGTGTGTGTGTGTGTGTGTGTGTGTGTGTGTGTGTGTGTGTGTGTGTGTGTGTGTGTGTGGTGTAGTGTTCGTGTTTCACTTTGACCCCAGATACAATCCACAGCTCAATAAAGGGGGAGGGTTATGGGGTAAAGCATCGCACGCACGTTATCCACAGCAGCCAGAGAGTTCCGCACAGGACAGGAAGGGGAAGATCGATAATGTACATACTGTATGTTGTTAAGTGAAATATGGGCCTGGTTAAGACCCATGCATAAAAGACCGGAGTTGGATCAATACACCAAAAGGTAATCAATTATTGACATTTTTTAATCAAATCACATTTGATCGGGCACATACACATTTACAGCCACTTGCATCTAAATCTTGTTGGGGGAGAAGGGGGGTGAGAAGGATTACTTACCCTTACTTACCCTATCCTAGGTATTCCTTGAAGAGGTGGGGTTTCAGGTGTCTCCGGAAGGTGGTGATTGACTCCGCTGTCCTGGCGTCGTGAGGGAGTTTGTTCCACCATTGGGGGCCAGAGCAGCGAACAGTTTTGACTGGGCTGAGCGGGAACTGTACTTCCTCAGTGGTAGGGAGGCGAGCAGGCCAGAGGTGGATGAACGCAGTGCCCTTGTTTGGGTGTAGGGCCTGATCAGAGCCTGGAGGTACTGAGGTGCCGTTCCCCTCACAGCTCCGTAGGCGAGCACCATGGTCTTGTAGCGGATGCGAGCTTCAACTGGAAGCCAGTGGAGAGAGCGGAGGAGCGGGGTGACGTGAGAGAACTTGGGAAGGTTGAACACCAGACGGGCTGCGGCGTTCTGGATGAGTTGTAGGGGTTTAATGGCACAGGCAGGGAGCCCAGCCAACAGCGAGTTGCAGTAATCAAGACGGGAGATGACAAGTGCCTGGATTAGGACCTGCGCCGCTTCCTGTGTGAGGCAGGGTCGTACTCTGCGGATGTTGTAGAGCATGAACCTACAGGAACGGGACACCGCCTTGATGTTAGTTGAGAACGTCAGGGTGTTGTCCAGGATCACGCCAAGGTTCTTAGCGCTCTGGGAGGAGGACACAATGGAGTTGTCAACCGTGATGGCGAGATCATGGAACGGGCAGTCCTTCCCCGGGAGGAAGAGGAGCTCCGTCTTGCTGAGGTTCAGCTTGAGGTGGTGATCCGTCATCCACACTGATATGTCTGCCAGACATGCAGAGATGCGATTCGCCACCTGGTCATCAGAAGGGGGAAAGGAGAAGATTAATTGTGTGTCGTCTGCATAGCAATGATAGGAGAGACCATGTGAGGTTATGACAGAGCCAAGTGACTTGGTGTATAGCGAGAATAAGAGAGGGCCTAGAACAGAGCCCTGGGGGACACCAGTGGTGAGAGCGCGTGGTGAGGAGACAGATTCTCGCCACGCCACCTGGTAGGAGCGACCTGTCAGGTAGGACGCAATCCAAGCGTGGGCCGCGCCGGAGATGCCCAACTCGGAGAGGGTGGAGAGGAGGATCTGATGGTTCACAGTATCGAAGGCAGCCGATAGGTCTAGAAGGATGAGAGCAGAGGAGAGAGAGTTAGCTTTAGCAGTGCGGAGCGCCTCCGTGATACAGAGAAGAGCAGTCTCAGTTGAATGACTAGTCTTGAAACCTGACTGATTTGGATCAAGAAGGTCATTCTGAGAGAGATAGCGGTAGAGCTGGCCAAGGACGGCACGCTCAAGAGTTTTGGAGAGAAAAGAGAGAAGGGATACTGGTCTGTAGTTGTTGACATCGGAGGGATCGAGTGTAGGTTTTTTCAGAAGGGGTGCAACTCTCGCTCTCTTGAAGACGGGAGGGACGTAGCCAGCGGTCAGGGATGAGTTGATGAG